>NC_088607.1:27983863-28286893 GCF_036013475.1 Columba livia | reverse complement strand
TGTTTTATGGCTAGAAATAAACAGACTCTTAAATGAAAACTTTCCTAGACAAACTCTAAAAAAGGAAAAGTGTTCCATTTGGAAGGAGCGATGTTTTATAATGCTGGCTCAGATTTTAATCTAGTGGGCATGATCACTGGAACAGGGGCCATACTTTGTTACTGTGCATGAGAAGTCACGTGCAGTCTTTCTGTGAGCACTTGCATGCTTTGCTGCTTGCTTTGACTGCTCCTTCAGTAGAAATTCATGCTGAGGTGATCTACACCAAGCATATGGACTGTGTTTGAGGAGAGAAACTCACCTGACCCAACAGGGTTATTGTCTGGGTGTGTTGGATTTTCAAACCTCAACCCACGGTTTCACTTGGGAGTTTGAGTGCTCGCAGTGGGTCTGTGGTGCACGCCCAGGTGGTCTCAATAGGGAAAAATGTCATTCACTAATGTGAAAGAAAAATACATACATAGGAGGAGAATAAAAGTAAATCTGAAATAAATATGTACAATAACATGATCGTAATGAGGCTGCTGACCTTTCAGATGTAAATGTATGGCAGTCGCCATATTAAATGCTGAGATGGTAATGTTTAAGATGTGCTTTAAACCTATCTCAGACTTGAAAAGCCTACACATACTTTACAGATGTTTGACTTTTGTTCATTTTTTCCAGCAGCATAAGGTGGTGTCTCCATCAGGGTCCTGGCCAGATATTCACTGTTGATGAGAGCAGTGCTGCAGATCAAGGACTGAGAAGCTGTTTTACTTCCCTCCTTAGTTCTGCCAAAAAAAAAGGAAATCCAAATGTAGGGTCAAAATTAGTATCCCTTTTTGGTCTTTTTATTTGCAGATGAAATTATTTGATGGCACTAGTGTGGTGGGGCATTACCCTGTAGTTTGTACTTTCTAGCAGAATCCTCATTCATTGGTCTTATCAGTGGACTTTTCGTGCTTGTCTTTGCCTGGTTTTTTGTTTGTTTGTTTTGTTTTGTTTATTTTTTTAATGGACTTTTGCAATTGATTGCAATTAATGCAAGGAAAAAGCATGAATTTATATCCTATCTCAAATACCAGTCAGTAAAAAAAGACCTAGAAAAATCACTCATCTTTGATCTACCTATATATTTTACCTATGTCTACCCTTTTAACCCATTGCCAATGTAAGAAATGTTATTCATTGCTAGTGCTTGCTAACATTTTAGATAATATGTTTAGAGATAAGATGCATATGTTATTCTCTTTTTTGGAATGGTTATGGGTTACTGTGATATGGAAAATATTTTTGGGGGGGACGGGGATTGGGAATGGGCTCTTTAACAGGGATGCGGCCTCCTAGATGATGATAGCTGTTTATGCCAAGGGCTGTTGCTGTAACAAGTTCACAGGGAGACAGTCTGATCTGATTCTCATCTTTGCATTAAACTAGCTAATATGCATGAGAACTAACGCTGGAAGCTTAACATTTGCTTAATGAAGTGTTCCAAGCATCTAACCCCAAAGGAGCAGAAATGCAGTAAAGTATGGAATAGAACTACTTGAAAAGCTATTTAATTTGAAGACAGAATGCCTGCTATTTGGGCATATTGGCTTTAAGATATGGTATTGGGAAAATATTTTAAATCACAAACATCAACATAAATAAGTTACAAATGTGTAAATACTTTATTTACCTCCTAAAATTATTATTGATATCATTAATTTTGGAGAGAGAAGACCTTACTACAAAAATTGTCTTTTTTCTCTCCTGTGAGGATATACAGAGTGATTGTCACAACTGGTATATTGCTTGACCCAAATAACAAAAACTTTCATGTTGCCCATATTGTTATGTGAAGTCCTCAGTGGAACAATTGGAAGTGTAATATGAAGCAGAGCTCCTGTCACAAACTATTGGGACCGCAAACAAAATGGAAGACATTGCCAAAAGTAGAGCCATTGCTCAAAAAGCAGCTGTTTCTAAATATTTTAAAATTATTTTTTGAAATAATTATAATACATATTACAGTGCTGATCACTGCTGTAAAACCAGGACATGAGACAGATGACTGTCAAGAGTGTGCACTGCAGGTGTGGAACAGCAGAGAAGCAGAAGTCTTGTACACAATATAGTGACATTTGTTGCTGCTATTAATAGTATGAGGCAATGCTCTGCAGCAGCTATTTGCCTTTTTTGATAAACCTGGAGTTGTATACGCAAATACAATTCCAGTTATTCCAAAATTTCTAGAAGCACTGAACTAGGATCATTGCCAATTGAGACTGAGTACTGAAGAAGGTCTGGCTGCCCAGACAGCGTGGGTTATATCTTGCGTATTTTCTTGGGAATGACAGTTTCCCAGTTTGTCCACATGTCCAGTTATCTGTGGCTTTTCTAAAAGCTGGCTGGTACAGTAGCTTTCAATCCACCTGCAAGATAAGGTAACATGACGGTAATAATTCAGTCTGCCTGTGTGAGGCTTGCAAAGAGAAATTGAGATGTGCATCCTTCTTAAATGCTAAATCCAAGCTTTCCTAACAAGTTTCTTCTTTTTGTTTTTAGGGATGACAATAAAATAAAGAATCAAGTTGCCCCGGCACTTTGTGATCTTCACTGTTGTAAGGATGGGCCGATAAGAAATGGCCTTATTGGGCAGAAGCCACCCTCTATCAACCCTGAAAGACTGAAAGATTTTGGTGAGGAGGATTACCTGAACGGAGATGTGAAGACCTGGGAAATGAAGATAGTGAGCCGTAATGAGGAGTTACTTAGAGATGGCCCTTCCCGCATCGCTCAGTCAAGCAGTAGGACCAGCCTGTCAAGCTGTAACAAGCTCATTCGATTTGAAGATATTAGTGCAGCAGCTTTCAAAATCCAGTGCGGTGTTCAGAAAACCCCCTGCATGGTAGGGAGTTTATATGACTTTGCATTCTCTCAGTATTTCTTTTGTTTTCTTTAAAAAAGTTAATTGGAAATGAATGAAAAGTATTTGTGGGGTGCAGTAGATAGATCTGTGTAAGATGACTCATCTTCATGTTATTAATAGTTGTTGTTAAGTGTCAATAATAATTTTCTTCTTACCTGTTACTACTAACCTAAACCCTCAGGTTTAGGTGACCTGGGTAAACAAAGGATAAACCACCTTAGGCATAGACTTAATGCACTGTGGTATTATGCTCCTGGTGAAAAATGCTTACTACAAGGAACCCAAGCTGGAGACAGCGGACTATCAGTATTTGGGTAAGCAGTCGTGAGAAGGTTTGATTTGGAACCAACCCTCATGTTTGGAGAGTTTGAAGGTACAGATTTTCGTTCCTAGCCTGGCCAACCTGGCAAGGCTGAATATGTTCTGCGACCAGGTGGTTCTGCCACGTGTGTCTTCAACAAAACAAGGACATTAAGAGATACACACTCACACATACACACCTGTCCATCAGTTCAGGTATGAAAATAGCTGAGACACTCCCATGAATGAGCAAGCATTTGCTAAAGTGTAAGAGAAGTACAGTTGCAAGTTATTTAGTTCATAGTGTATTTCTACTGTTGAGAGCTCTTCATGAAGGCTACTGTAGGCACTCTGCGGTTAATCTCCTTATCCCTGTGGTGGGTGAGAAGAGTGTCTTTGCCAAATGGCAGTTTGTAGCAGCAACCCCAAAATGCTCTCTTGAGGAAACGCTCCCCGTTGCTGACCCAGGGCACCCTACCAGCCTCACCAGCTGTGGGTTGTCTTTCTGGCCTGCACAGGGAAAGGACCTTGGTGTCTGAGCCGATGCTTGGGGTTAACAGTCCCTGGAGAAAAGTGGCTGGGTCTGCAAGGTGCAGCAGTTCTCCTGATTCCCAGATGGTGTCTCCTGATCCAGAGACATTGTAATTATTTTTGGTGGTTGTTTTTAGCTTAGAGTTCCCAAAATAAGGATAGCTGTGGTTTTTTGTAGCATGCTACTGAAGAAGTATGTCTTGTGACAGAGGGAAGGGATAAAAGACTGTTTGGGGCTGCAAAGTGGCCCAAAAAAATTGCAGGGTAGTGTTGGCTGGAATGCAGGGAATCAAACTGGATGCATTTTGTATTCATATCCTGCCTGTTCAGGGTGACTTGGGAGTAAACCATCTTGCCAGCTGTACCTTGGTTTCCGTTCAGAGTGAAAAAGTTGGCTTGCTTGGGAAGGTGGTGGGGGAGTGAGGAAACACACGTGTAGCCAGGTGACTGGGGGGCCAGGGACTGGGTGAACAGAGGAAGCGTGCCAAACTCTGCATGTTGTATCGTTTGTCACCAAAACTCTCAGACTGTCATGCTTGAGAGCACAGACAGTGCCCTAGACAGAGGTTTCAATCTTCTGCTTTTGTGGTGAGACTGTTCCAGGAAGAGAAGATTTGTGTTTATTTTGCAGGTGGTGAGCACTGTGCTTCTCTGTCATGTTTGTTAGATGTGTTTAATCTTACTGTACAAAGGTAGGTCTATGGGCAGGGAGAATGAGAGTGTCATGGCTCTATTTGTTAAGCAGAACTAACTGGCTCTGTACCCTTTGGTAGCCTGGATCATTCCTTCCCTGCAGATCTTGGCATCACGTACTTCTGCCAGACAGTTACAGCATCCTGTCTCTGTACATCTGCCAGGGTGAGACTGTGGGAGCCTTGGCCATCTGGGTCATTGAGGGACCTCATTCATACCCTCAGCTCAGATGGATCAGACCAGCAGCTCAAAACTAGTAAAGTCCACCTTGACCACATCCCCTGAGCAATCTACTAACTCCCAAGGTATGGCTCCTGTCTGAAAATGAACCAACCAACATATCCTGATGCAGGAAGAGGCAAGACTGCACAACTGAGTCTGTGCTTCTCCTCGCAGGTAGTTAAACACCAGTTCACACCATTTGTTCTCAGGCAGCTTTTTTCCTCAACTTAAATAGTTATTTTCTTTTGGGTGTCCGTGCAGATTCATGCAATGTGGTTGTATCCCCTTTCTGCATTTCCTGTGGCAAGCTAAACAGGCTAAATTCCTTTAGTCTCTTTTTATGAACTATGCTTTTGTGGATGCCGTGTGTTGTACATTAGACCTAATGTCTGCAGTCCTTAGATAAGATCATGGTGACAAAAGGGAAAACTCACAGGCTGTTTCAATGAGTCTTACAAGGTCACGCTTCTGGTCAGTACAGCTGAAAATAGTGCTGACACCTCTTTCGTTAGAATTAATTGCTATATTTAGGCTACATTAACAAAAAAAAAAGCCTCAGTTAAAGGAAGCAGAAAAGCATAACCTAAAGAGTTTAAATGTTGAGTATCAAAATGAAAGCAAAATAACAATAATCTGAAGTACACCACGCTTGTGGTAAACAGTGACTTGATGACACATATTTTTAAAAGTAGGAGACTTGGTAACTTTAAAAAGTCACAGGATTCATATCCTTTAATCATTTTTCTCATTGTTCACTATGTTCACTCT
This sequence comes from Columba livia, assembly GCF_036013475.1. NCBI lineage: Eukaryota > Metazoa > Chordata > Aves > Columbiformes > Columbidae > Columba > Columba livia. The sequence continues at coordinate 28,281,483 of NC_088607.1, read as the reverse complement.
AGAATATGAGATTCTTTACAAAAGCAAAAGTGATAAAACTAGTGTGACATGAGAAGAATCAGTAAAGTCGTATTTCTTGTCTAGTGTTCTTGTTCTGTTTTGCATAGGCATTCTCCATAGATTAGGCTGTTTAAGATATAAACTATTATTACTGTACTAAGCACTTTCCATTCTTTCAGTTCTGCAGCCAGATTTGCAAAGGAGCACCAAGTAGTAGCTCCTATTGCAGGATTTTCAGGAGTAAAATAGAGAATCTGGCCCCACCTATGGGTGAGGAACATTATATATACTTGTAAATTTGCTAAAAAGCTTTGAAACATTCATCTGAAGTGTTTAGTTTAATTGTATGCCTTAAAGCAAGTATCTATTTTAGATATATTTAGTTTGCATAAATTTACTTTGAAAGTCCCCCCAGTCTGAAAAATATATCTGTACATATTATTCTGTACATTTTACACCATATGCATGACGCTGCCAGATACTGTTTGAGATAAATATTTAAAATATGGTCATGCTGTCTTTTAATTTATCTCTATTTGTGACTTATTATAAACGAGGGCTTAAGCCCCTAAATGTCAGGGTCCTCATTTGCTTTGGCAGCCAATGGAAGAAACAGAGCCAATTACAAAACAGAAATGCAGTAAGATTAGAGAACTGGAACACACAGGCTTAATGCAGCTCTATTTCTTAAGTTATTTTGTTTAAAACTCATGGTTTAGATAATATGGTAAAGAAAAATTCATATGGCAATGCATGCTATGAGTGTCTTACTATAAAAAAATGATAAAGGTTTGCCATTAAAAATAATAAGAGGAAGAATGATGCACTTGGACACTGCATCGCATGTACTGTGCTTGCTAATGCCTCTCAGTTCAGAGATCCTTTCTGTTCCAAACACTGACTGATTTCAAACAGCTGCTGCTTACACTTGCAGTCCTGGGAAATATGTATTTTTCAATTGTTTCCATCATTATTCAAATAAGAGATGTCTTTACTAATGTTGTACTAGCCTTAGGATGCACAAGGGACAATAGTGAATCAGTGGCAGAAATTATAGCAGAGTCATAATGGGGACTCAAGAAGGAATTTTCTAACTGCTTTTGTATCTATTAGGATATAACCTTATTTTTGGGGTGTTCCATATCCAGGTCTGGCAAGTGCTAAAATATCAAACCATAAGCTGTGGTTTGTTTTTTTTTTAATAATTTGAAATACTTATATCAATATCTATATTTGAACAACAAAACAAAACAATACTATTTTCAGGGTTCATAATGGCACGGGGTACGTATTTCACTGCTATGAGTTTGAAAATCACTTTTATAAATCAGAAGATAATGGCAGGTAACAACAGGCTGTCATGTTTTTCTAAAGAAACAGATTATAAAACTTACTTTTTAGAGCTCAGATGTAGCAGTTGAATGCATTCCTCCCCAGAGAACTGATGGGGTATGGAAGATTTTTTTTAATTTTAAATATATCCCAATAACAACATTTCTATACTCCAGTATTCTAGGCTATCCAAGCAGTATGGAATGGACATCTACTTAAAGAAAGAGTTCCTCCAGTACACAGGATCTGTGAAGGAACGAGGTGTACTTTACCTTCTGACATCATTGCCTCAGGTATAACAAAATACCATAGTTCAAAAAGAAATGGAGCAGAATTAAAGATATTTAACTGTTAATGTCAATGGAATCACAGTGTTTCTTACCTTTTGAACCATTGTCCTGAACAACATAGGTATGCAGGTATCTGAAAGTAAAATACTTTATGTACACTTGGCTGATCTGCTAGTGAAATGCTTAAAAATATTCGAAGAAAATCTTGCAAAATGTAAACATCAGCATTATTCTGTGGCATTTAGAAGAAAGTGTTTGTGTGTGTACTATGCTTCCGACATGTTGAAACTACTAAACTTTAAGTGAGGATGAAATTGAGTTACTATGGGTGATGAGAAGGATTGAGATCATCAATTGATTTGGTAATACATTTCAGTATCGTTACATGAATAACCTGTTAATCATTTATTGTAGGTTATTGAGTCTTTGCAGCAATAATAATTATAATTGACATGATATAGCAGCCCAGTAACAGTGTTTTTTCTTACACTTTTTTGTATTAATATGAACAAATCCTTCTGTTAAGGGGGAACCTGGAGTGAAATAATTTCACACAGGCAGGGAAGAGGGGCCAGATATCGGCTATTCTAGGATCAGCTGGAGTTTTGCAGCTAATTCCAATTGAACAAGAATTGAACCCAGAGGAGTGCAGGACCAGGGACTGATCTTATGCTGTCATAGCTCTGTGTTTAAGTCCTGAGATCACACCAGACATGCATATATTGTATCATAATATGATCAGCTAGTAGAGGAAAAGAAGGAAATGAGACCATCAGAATGATCCAGGATCATATGGAACAACTTTGTGACGCTGTATAATGTGCAATAATCAATGCTGTTTTTTAGGATCAGCAAAGAAAGGGGGTGATTGTGGCTTCGGACAGTAACTTTTCCATGGCTGTTGCTTACCATGCCTCAGAGCTCCGTATTCCAGTGTTTGTCATCATGTCAACCAGCACGTCCCCAGCCAGAGTGAAAATGTGCCGTGAGTACGGTGCCATGGTTATCTCCTATGGCACTACGGCTAAGGATTCCCAGACACATGCAAGAAGGTTGGCGCAGGAGAATGGTTACCTTTACCTCGAAGAGTAAGTGAAAAGTCAGGCTATTAATAAGAACAGATTAGATACTTGCACAGCTCTTCAAAACCAACTAGTTTCATTAAAATTTGATCACGTCATCAAAGTGTTCCTGTTACTTGGGGTATGGACAGTTACGTATTCCCAGGCACAAATAATGAATCTTTCTATAACAGTTGGGGATGGAATTGCTCTTCCCACAAATTAGGCAAACTTCCTGATTAGGAAATTATATGCCCTAGTATGATAATGGGTATATGTTAACTCTTTGTGAACCTTGTCAGAAAGCATTAAGGTTAGCATTCATTTTTGGTCTCTCTGTTTGGAGTGAGTAAAAGCTAATCTTTAATGAAAAGGGTTCAGTGGTGTAGTGTAGAGCAAGAGAAGGTTAATTCTGTAAAATTTTCACGTATCTGGTGTGACTGACAAAACTGTGATTCTGCCTTGAAAAAAGATGATTACGAGTCTACTTCACATGTACATTTAAAGTAGGTAAGCATGAATATAAACTTAAGCTCAAACTATTTGAGGTCATTGAAAAGTCGGTTCTAGTGAAAACATTATTAGAGTAAGACAAAAATAATTCAAACTGATCCATTTCCACCCCCCTCTTTTCCCTTTTTTCTCTTTAGTCTCTTCTACCTTTCCTTCCCCTTCCTTTCCTTTCACTTTTTTTTTTTTTTTAACCTTTTTTCAAGTAAGATTTCCAAAAGCACAGAGGGAGTGAATCATTAGCATGAGGTAGCTGGCAGTCCCTCTGATGCACCAAGCTGGAATGTTATTCTTCCTCCCCATCACCGCCTCTGTGTGGGCTTTGTCCACCACTTTGTGTTTGTATGGCACCTGCTGCAGTGAGTGCCCATTCCCCTTTGGCTCCCAGGCGCTAGTGTGCTAAATGTGGTAGTGGTGAGTAATGCTGCTTGGAAGGAGGACCCCAGAATAATCAGAATTGAGAAAATCATCATTTCTTTCCCAGTTGGTTAATTGGGAAGGCAATATTAACAACTGTACTCTTGAACTGCACTGTTAGCTCTGCCCAGAATGAATGACTCACGGGGCTGGTTGCTGTGCCTCACCTGTCACCATGGGCACAGCCTTGTCCCAGACCGAGACTTTCAAAGAAACCCAAGGTAATAAGGTGCCCTAGGTCCTACTGAATTTTAAACCTATTTAGGCTATCCTTGAAAACCACGGCTTTCCATAACCTTGTGATTTCCAAACTTCTGTCAGCCTATTGTCAATCAATGTGTTTGCTGCCAGATGGCTTGCATCAGCTATCCTGTTTGCACATAAGAAATAGATTATTATATTGTAATTTCATGTTCAGTCTTCCCCTCCTCCCCAGCTAATTATTTGTATTACATAAGGTAGGCATTCACCAGGTTCATGAAGCTCCAGGGACAACACGTGATGGACTTCAGCATCTAGCACTGAGGCACTCTAAATGTACACGTTATATTAATGATATCAAAGCAGTCTGATTCAATATATTACCAGTTACAAGAAACAGAGTTATGTAATCTGCTACTATGTTTAATTAAAATCTCACAGATGCAATTTTTTACATTCTGGATAAAAAAAAAAAAAAAAAAAAAAAAAACAAACAAAGAAAAAACAAACAAACAAAAAAACATCTCACTACAGTTGTGAGCCTTTCATAATGTGATGCCTGAAATGTATTTTGTTACGTGTAGCCTGGGAGAGCTTTCTCAGAGAGATAGATACATACATGGATAGCCAGTCTTCTTCAATATGTGTCTGACACCCATTCATTGTCACTTGCCAAAGCTGTCTGTAAAACATCACCTGATCTCTTATGCTTCAGAATGGAACTTCTGAAATGTTGTTTTATTTCAGTTTAATTCTAGCTTGCATAAAATCCCAAGCAATTTGGTCTCTGAATCTCCTTAACCAACAATTCAGTCTTTCCTTCCTTAAGCAGACATTACATGACTGTCTTTGGTTTTACCTGCGCAGGCAATGTCCCATAATTGGGTGTGTCAGTGTCAGTTCTTCCCATTTCTTGAGTGCAATTAAAATACTGTGTTATGAAAACGATCATGCAAGAGTTCAATTAAAGGAAGGAAATGTTTTAACCAACTGCAACTTCTTGTGAAATTCCAGGAAGGAAATGTGAGTTTTCGAGTTGGAATTCAGTCATTAAGTCTATGTAGTTGCTGCCTAGGTAGCATGGCATTTTTAATAACTATAGATATTCAGGACCTAACTATCAATGTGAAGATTGCCAGTAAGTAACACAATACCTTTGGGATGATATGAGAAAGATTGATTTGTGAATCAGAGAGGTTAGAGTGCTACAGATTGAATTGCACACCATTCCTTAAGAGTACAAGTTTACCTTGTCTAACTCTAAATACCGATCAAACCTGATCCTCGTTCATTTGTGACCTGGTTAGTCTGTTACTCCAGAAAGGGCAGATGACAATTTTTGAGTTCTTGCTCAAGAAAAGCCTGCTAGCTGCCATGTCAATATTTCGTTGGGAAACTGAAGCTTGAGAGCCCATTCTTTGGTTGCTGATGTATCACACCTTTCAGAAGGCAACTGACCAAATTTCTAACTCTGACTCAAAAATACTTATATAAAACTACAGTCTTTAGATTTATCTGCCCTTTCCTTGATTTATTTTTTTCCTTCAGTGGCATATGATACTCAAAAAAAGATGTTTGCTTGACAAAGCAAAAGTAATCAGTCACAGTGCGAATAAAATAACCCATTTTATTATAAAAAGCTGAAGGCTGATCAGTGAACTGGTGTTCTAACTAGATGTTAGCAAGGTAAACATGATTATCTGAAACATTCATCCAAACTGCTAAAAATCTTCATGCCCAGAGCAGCCTCCTTTGGACAGACTTTTCAGTTAGTGAAGTTTTATTCTTAAATTACACATCCCTGGTCCTCATTCATTTTTGCAGGTCCCATGGCATCCCATGTGACCATGGCAGGGGTAACTCTGCAAACTCAGTCCTGAATTTTATTTGCAAATAGGGCTCCAGAATTGTGAATTGGGCTCTAGAGATGAGCGACATATTTTGTCACAAAGGAAGAGGAGAAAGCTCCTTCAGTATCTTGATAAAGACAATAAATTCAAGGGTTCAGTTACCTATCCTACTATGATCTCTTGCCTTCATCTTGAGCTGTGCTACAGGAGTGAAAGTTCATTCCTCCCATCCTTTCTTGTGTAGTTACACAGACTCTTGTCATGAGTAATCCGCTGTGTTTTGTTATGTACGTGAGGTAACTTCTCAACAGGGCCTTGGTCTCCACTTTGCAGGCATTCTGTGTTCCTCTGCTGAGCCTCTCTGTGCGTGTCTAACAGTAATAAAAGCACAGATGCCTAGTACCCAAATGTCCTGGGTCAAGTAAATCAAGTGAAGTCATTTGCCCTAGAATTCGGTTTGCTTATCCATTTGCCAGAAAAAGCAGAACATACAGGCATACAGTAATCTCATTTTTTTGTTATGTATTGTTCTACATTTATATCATTGCTAACTTTTAAAATGCAAGCCAGCTTTTAGAAATATATTCAAGGCAATTGTGTGACTGTCCAGTGGACTTTTCTTCAATCTTTTGGTTCTGTCCCTATGCTGCTCATTATATTTGCCTGAAAGCGTTTTACCAGCGAGTATTTTGGCACAACTAAATGCTTCTCTTACCCTCTCAGAGTCTTCCAGAGTAATGTGAAGGTATCAGATGTTGGCCCTGGATTGCGAAAATACTTGACTCTGTAGCAATCTATTTGGTATTTGTGAGGTTGAACTCAGTGCTTAAGTTTCATGAAAATTCCCGTTTATCACAAACACTAAATTCTACTTATAAAGAAAGAGAAGGAGATTTCTATTTGAGACTTTGCTCTTAAGTTTGGACTGCAACATTTAGAATTTATGAAGCTGAAGGAAGTGATGGCAGTGGAAACATTAATTCTGTCTTGCCAGCTCTGAAAACACCTCATGCTGGTAACAACAGATATGGGCTCTTCAGCCTGAAGTCTCTTTAAAGGGCTTGTCAGAGGCACAAGTTTTCTCCCAGTAGGTAACAGCACACGATGATCTGTCTGATGGCAGTGTCCTGTTGTATTACCTCCCTGCCTTGTTATGCTGGTGATTTATTCTCACATATATATTTTTCTGCTGAATGATGTCTTTAAAGTAGTAGATGGAGCTGTTGCTGTGTTGTCACCTGTGAACCCTGCTGAGCTGTGCCTTTCCTTCCCGCAGGGAGGACAGTGCTGTCTACCTGTCCGGCCTGGGAACTGTGGGGCTGGAGCTCTACGAGCAGGTGCCAAAGCTGGACGCGGTGATTTTCCCTGCGGGAGGACACTGTGGATTGCTGGCAGGGTCGGCTGCTGCGCTCAAACACCTCAACCCACACATTTCTGTCATTGTAAGTTTCCTTTCACTTACAAAGTGTTGCATTTTGGCAGCTTTTGCCACAGCTGTTTTCAGAAGGCGTGAGTGTCTGGTGGTTCACCGGCAGACACTGCGTACGCTGGGGACAGGGACTATCTGATCCCATGGCCTTGATGTCTGAGAGCCTGTGGCTGCTTGGCTGGGTTAAGAAAAAATGTGGTAAGACCCTTTCAAAGCAAAAGAGATCTAATGCTGTGTTTTGAAATAATTTATTTCAGGAAAAGTTTGGCCCTAAAGAAGCCACAGGACAAGTTTAGTGATAGCACAGTTATTATGCAAATTGAAATGTATTGTTGATTTAAAGAGGAAACTCTGGGTAGCTTTTTTGGTGTCCACTTTGATAGTGACTTGTGTTATAACTGGATCAATAAAAATTGGCTACACTTGTCTTCCCCAGGGAGTTGAATCTGAAAACTTCCCTGTATTGCAACAGTCCTTAAAGGCTGGCCACCCAATTGAAGACCAAGCTTGCAGTAATCATCACTTTTATGGAGGTAAGAAAACACATTATTCTTTTGGAGGTAAAATAAAGGTTATAATTTATTTCCCCAACTGTATTATTTTCTCACCAATTCAGTTAAAAATATTTTAAAGGAAGTCTCTTCGGAGTCAGAATTCAATTCAAGCTGTAAGAGCAACTTCTGCCACATTTTCCCCACAAGCACCCTGGGGTAGAACACTATTTCTGGTGCATGTGAAATGTTCAGGTGAATACTTAAAAACAGCAGAGTATTTAACTGACCATTCTCACAAACAGTAAAGTCAGAGGGAAAGCTCTTGTGTAAAAGACTAATTTGTGAAAAGGCAGGAAAATGCAGTGCTTAAATATTTAGACTCACAAAATTGTTCACAGGACAACAGTGTTTATAAACAACACAGTTGTTTGCACATCATTTGCTCATAAAGCTCGGCTGTTAAGCAGTTTAAGAATGTCCTGTTTACCTGATGTTCAAATCTCTGGAAGCTTTGAGTTAAATGGCAGATTTATAAACAAACAACTACTTAACTCTCTTGGTAAGCTCTGCCTTTCTCTGTACTCCTTTGCTGACTGTCCTGCTGTAGCTGACGAACTTGGTGCCACGTTTGGTTCTTCTCTCCTGCAAGCCTCATTGAACAGTGAAAAGTGCTGGGCTGCAGGATCACTCTCACAGTGCAACTGTGCCAGTGAAGAATCATCACGTTCTTAAAGGGGTCCAAAATTGCAAAAATCTTTGTAAGAGGTTTGGTCTTTTGTTACCAAGCACATTTTTGTCATATAAAAAAAAAATCAGCAATGTAAGATCATATAACAGCAGTGTACTGCTGTTTAGGGCACAAAACAGTCAGGACTTTCAAAAGTACTGAACTTGTCTAAAGCAGCCAGCTTCATATTTTTGTCTTTTGAAATCTGCAGATGTGAGTGGACTTTGCTTTGGCAGCAATTCTTTGCAGCTGACTGGGAAACTTGTGGATAAAGTTGTTGCTGTGAGGTAGGTGAAGAAAAGCAGTGAAATGAATAATACTGGACAAACATTGTTGTATATGAAAAATGTCCTGTACCAGCAGGGTATGATGGTTCCTCATGTACCATGGTGAGCAGGTTGGCAGGAGCTGCCATCGTGCACCGTCTGTGAGAGCACAGTGCTGGTGGAGTGCCTTTCCTTCCAAGAGGGGCACTGAAGATACTGAACCCAATCCCATATATCATAGAATCATAGAATATCTCAAGTTGGAAGCTACCCACAAAAGATCATTGAGTCCAACTCCCTGCTCCTCGCAGAACTACCTAAAAATACATCATATGACTCAGAGTGTCATCCAGACTGACCCCTACGGCCAAACCTTCACCTGCTGCTAGTATCTGGTCATGCTCTGGGTGTAAAACTTGTAATTGTTGTGTTCTATGACACTTGAAGGCGGCCCCTGACAAAACTCCCAAATCTTCACAGAAAGGCCGAGTTGTCAGAATATACTTATCACTAGGAATCAGCTAGCACAATGGTTCCACTAAAAATGCCATCCTGTCATTCAGTTAATAACAAGATGAACATTCATCCCCAGCAGCACAGCTTCCTGTAGCACCACCTTGGAGTCATTGTACCTGGAAGGAATCCAGTTATACATAAATGTATCGTCTTCTGCTTTTGGTAGTTATTTTGTTTTATTTTGACACAACCCTTTTGCCTTCAGGGAGGAGGATGTCCTTGTTTCGATGCTGAGATTGCTGGAGTATGAGCGAGCCACAGTTGATGCAGAAGGGGCCATTGGGCTCGCAGCGCTGGTTGCAGGGAAGCTGCCGGAGTTGAAGGGTAAAAGGTATGGCAGCTGTTGCAAACAGGGAACTGGGGCAAAGGCATAGGGTTGAGTGCCTTGGTCGTGGGAAACGGAGATAAGCTACTTGTTTTATGAGTGACAAGACAGTTCCTGCTCCTGAACTAGCAATGTGCTTGTCTGTGGTGTCTACTTCTGACCTGTGAGTGGTCTCTTCAGCCTGAAGACCATGTTGAATAAGACAAATGTCAGCCTGGAGACCTGACAAATCTTGTCATTTTCCTGTATTCTCAAATGGTTGAGGGAAAGGCAGTTACACACAGCTCCATGAGGCATGGTAACATCTGCCAGAAGAGCATCCAGCTCTTGTCAGTTTCTGGCCTTCTCTCATTGCACTTCTGGAAATCAGCCCTGTCTGTGGTGGGGCAGGAGCTAGGCTGTCTTCTGCAGTCACTCAGTGACACCTGCCTCCCAGCCCTGAGAACTCCTGCCCAAATAGTCAGTGGGATTATCCTTGTGCTTAGCATTAAACGTGTGGGTAAGTGCCTCCTTGCATCTGGGCTTCAGTACTCAGGAATTAAGTGGACTGAGCCTTGGTTTAGGACATAGTCCAGAATGTATTTAAACACACATGCACTCAAGACAAAATAAGATTTCCAATGCACAGCATTGTACCCCGAAATACTGCTGAAGCAATTCTTCAGAAGAGGCTGACAGAGTACACACAGAGCAGCCACACTTTTCAATTCAGTACAGCTAAAATAAAAGGGAAAATGCAAAGGTTTGGGTTTAAAGAGGCTGGGTTTGACTCTGCAGAGAGAGATTACTGTGGACTAACCATGTGGATCTACACTGGCTCTGCAGTTTTCACTTGCTCTTCACTCCTGCACTCATTTTGTGGGATTGAGATGGATTTAATTAATGGTTACAGAAAGCCTTGAACATACATGTTGTCTAACCATTAAGAGGCTAAGACTCAGAACTTCTAGGTAAAAATGATGCCAGATTTTAACAATTTGAAACAGACCTAGAATTCTCCAGCTAATTATCTCTAGCAAAACTAAAATGTCCAGGAAATGCAAAATAAAAACCAAGTTTCAAGACCAACTAATGCAGCCGGCATCGAGGCTCCCACTGCCTACCCACAATTGATAACGAGAGCCGTGAGCCCCTCTGACATGCAACATATATTTATTGAAGTGTGATCCTAGCAGATATTAAGCTGATATTGAATACAGTGTCTGTGATTTAAGGTTCCTTTGTGCAGACAAGTGCTAATCAAAACTCCTATTTTTCTCTCCTTATTTTCAGAGTGGCAATTGTTATATGCAGTGGAAACATAGAGTTACATTTGCTACAACAGTGCATAGCTCGTGCCCTGACCCTCGATAACAGAGTGTGCAGATTTTCCCTTGTGCTTCCTGACTGCCCAGGAGACATTTCAAAGCTACTGGAGATTTTGGCTCGGGAAGAAGCAAGGTAAGTCAGACTAATAGTAGGTTAATATAATCACAGAATAGCACAAAGGTTATTAGAGATTTGGACATGTTTCCAAATGTTCTCTGAAGGCAAGTCTGTAAGTAAGTAATTAATCAAAGGGTTGTTTGTTTGTTTGTTTGTTTGTTTGTTTTTGTTATATTTCAGAAAAACTTTCATTTACTTCCTTTTTGTTCCAATGTGAAAGTACCTTTGCAGCATAGAATAAGTGTCTAACACAGAAAGCAACACAGATAGCTACTGTTCACACATAGAAACTATTTTACAATGACAAAGGATTGTTGGTGATCTCTAATTTATCCCTTATTTGATCTAGAGTTTTGGATATCAAGCAAGAACGCACATTTGTGACATCTGGGCTCTTCATGGTTAAGGTAAGATGAAATGCAATTCCATTTTCTCTCCTAAATCACAAAATTGTATGGGTTGGAAAAGATCATGGAGTCCAACTGTTAAACTAGCACTGCCAAATCCACCACTAAACCACGTCCCTAAGCACCATATCTATACACATCTTTTAAATACTTCCAGGGATGGTGAATCAACCACTTCCCTGGGTGGCCTGTTCCAATGCCTGACAACCCTCTCTGTGATGATTTTTTTTTTTTCTAATATCCAATCTGAACCTTCCTTGGTGCAACTGGAGGCCATTTTCTCTCATCCTATCACTTGCTACTTGGGAGAAGAGACCAACACCCTCCATGCTACAACCATGATAAGACAGTGATAAGGTCTCCCCTCAGCCTCCTTTTCTCCAGGCTGGACAGCCGCAGTTCTCTCAACCTCTCCTCATCAGACTTGGGCTCCAGACCCCTCACCAGCTTTGTCACCTCCTCTTCACTCTCTCCAGCACCTCAATGTCTTTCTTATAATGAGGGGCCCAAAACTGAACACAGGATTCGAGGTGGAGCCTCACCAGTGCCAAGTACAGGGAGACGATATCTTCTCTGTTTCTGCTGGCCACACTACATTCTTGGTGCATGCCAGGATGCTATTGGCTTTTTTGGCCACCCAGGCACACTACTGGTTCATGTTCAGCCAGCTGTTGATCGACACCCCCAGGTCCTTTTCTGCTGAGCAGCTTTCCAACCACTCCTCCCCAGGCCTCTGCAGTTCATTCTGTTTCCGTGTATCTCTGTATGACTATGTTGAGGAAGTCCAAAAGAATGTGCACAGTGATTTGGGAAGCAGCATGACAGATAATTTCTTCTGTGTTAAACAGCATCTTGCCTCACCAAACACTTCTCAGGCATACAAATTATCCAGGACCTGTTTTACCTGCTATTGTCACACTGTGGGTGAAATACTCCAGCTATTGCAACCCTTCTTTACATGTGTGGTGGTGTGCTGGGGGTGGTGAGCAAGCTGCAGCATCCATCCAGAACTTGAAGAGCCAGCTGTGTAGGCTGGCTGTAATTATCTGAGATCAATTTGTATTAAAGCAATGTGGAGAACACCCTTACTCTTAAGGAATCCTCGTGTTTAACTAGGGCCTCAGTTTTGTACCTCATCCACACAGAGCACAGAGCAAAATCATCATTCATTTGTTGAGTATTTGATACAGTAACAGTGAGGAAGTGTTATCGGTTAGTGGCATCTCTTAAAATGATCATTTGCCTCGTGGCATCTCTCTTATTTCAACTGGTTTGGCAAAGGCGTGGTTCCACTGATTCATGCTACTGCTGTCCGAGTCAACCCGACTTAGCTTGTGAAATCACAGGTGGAAGTTAAATTAGGGTTCTTTGCTAAACAGGCTCATGACTGGAATTCAGTAATGCCATTGAGTAACCACGTTCTTCCATTTTGGCATTTAAATCTAATTTCCCACCTGGATGTAAAAACCTGCTCAGTATTTTCACTTGCGGATATAAAGAACAGGTTAGATTAAAGATGACTATAGCAAAGGACCACAATGAAGTTCAAAACTGTCTATCAGATCATGATATTATTGGTTTTCCCAAGTGTCCACGACTAGAACTACTTTATTCCACATTGTGCTGTAACTATAGGCCAGTTTACTGGTTTGGGTAACTTGAAAATAAGGTGACACTGCATGGGGTAGGCAAATCCTTCTGATTCAGTGACTAATTTAGCTATGAAAAATCTTTTTATTAATGCTTGATTTTACAAACCCTGTAATTCTAAAGTTTTCAATGTGATTTTTATGAAATAAGTATTATATATTTTTTTAAAAAATCAGTTCTATTGGTTTTTGATTGAGAATGTTAGAACAAGTTTCCAGTGCTCTTGCAGCCTCTCACAATGAGGCAATTTTATTAGAATCTGTAGTAAATACAGTCCCTGAATGATAAAGTGCCATGAGCAATTGTCTGACCTTCAAACACAGGGTATTTTCACAAACTATCCACTTCAAGAGTCTGACAGTATTGCACTACAAGAGGGTTGAAGGTACGAATTTGCATCCATGAATAATTTAATTGGATGTTCGATTTGCGTGATGGCTTTTAATCAGTCTGGGAGAGGCTATCGGATAATTAGATGTGAAGTACGAAGCAATGATCCAGATTTATAGAGCTTGGGGACTTTGGAGGCAGCTCTATCTGGAGACACCTACTGAATCATGAAGCTTTTCTCTGAAAACTAAAACAAGAGTGGTCAAAAAGAGTAGAATATTGATTTTATCTTTAAGCATCAAAATGAATTTTCTCTAAACAGATATAGAAAAATGTACATATTTTCATAGTAAAGCTAATATATGTGGGGGAGGTTTTGCTTTTCCTTTTTTGATGGTAAGAGCCAAAGCCCTGTGTCAGCAAAGAATTTTAAACATTTGCTACTAAAGCAGCCCTGCAAAGAACTTTGTATCATTTTAATCAGTGTAAATCACAGCACATTACATTAAGCATGCATTTAAATCTGGATCAAGAACCAAAATTATCATGTGTTGAACTGGTGGTAACAATAAGAAAGGCATTACAGCTATACGCACTCCAACCTAACTTCAGTACATACTTTTGACTGTGGATATAGATGACGTGTTTGACAGAACAGAGCAGTAACTGTAGTGGCTCATTTGAAACACTAAATCAGTCCTGTCAAGATTGTCATATCTGCATTTAATCATCCTTTTAGATTTACCCTTTCATTTCCAAAAGTGAAAAACTTGGCTTCTAGTCACTGCTTACCAGGAAGACAGACTAATTTTTTTCCCCTCTAGTGAAATGTCTTGCTGGGTTAGTGTTTATTCATCTGGTACACACTTGGAATGCTCTATGGAAGATCCTTGCTGATAGTCTGATTACAGGGAGTAGTAAGGACTTTGTAAAATGAAGCTTTATGTTCAAACTACACTTTTGGTAAAATAACTTTTGGAACATATTACTGGCAAAAATAAGAGATGTTTTTAATTAAAAAAAAATGGCTACATCAGATTAATCTGATTCTTAATGAAGTGCCTGGTGCAGTGGGATTGGCTGGTTACATTATTTGGGAGAATACAGGAGTTTATTTTGGATATTGCCTGCTCCTACCTTCAGTTTAGATTCTCTTTCCTGATGGCTCATACTGGGTTCCTGTCTTGCAGACGATTACACCCTAATTCACTCTTACCTGAGCAGTTAGGAAATGGCTTCCAAAGCCCCAGTATTGAAATAGGTAACTCTTAACAAATCATACAAATAACAAGTCTGGTAGGCTTCACATTTTACAGCTGTTGAAGCGGGTTAGATGACCAGGAATATCCAGACAGAAAAAAAAAAAATATCAGAACTAAGGAAAAAATCATCTAGTATCACCAGCTAACTGGATATAGTGACCTAAAGGATTACACGGGTCATGGGAGGATGCTACAACTTGCTTCTGTGAACTTTCCCTTTCTTACTCAGTAATATTCCTCAGATTCACTGTGAGACAATTTATCATGTAAATTGTTTCCATCTGTAAACCTCTTTACAACCATTTACATCCCTTTAATTTCATATTATTATTGACTCGGAGAGAAGTCAATGAGCAAAACCAATAAGCAACTTCACAAGGTAAGAGCAATCTTTGCTATGAAGACATGCAAGGTTCTGCTCTAGAACAGCAGCTTCCCTGCTTCATGCTTGTTGTGTATTTGGACTCAGGCAATGCAGCTGAAAAAAAATAAAATATCAAGTTTCTAGAAAACTCTTCTCCTCACCACTGAAAGTGCAGCATAAGCAGACTGGCAGGTACAGGAGGGTCCTGGAACCAAGCAGCAAAGGCCTGCAAGGTCTTGAGGTGCTCCAACAGCTTTGCAGAGAAGCAGCTGCGGTGACAGTTTTCCCTCTGGCCTCAGTCCTGTTTGAAGTTATGGAGCTATTTGGCCAGTTTCTTTCAAACCTCTTGGGAGCTTAACTCTGCTGTGGTGGTTTTAAATAACTTGGAAGAGACTAGTTGTAAAAAGAACATCCATCACATTACTTCTGCCTCTGACTCTGCAGCAAAATAATAATTCATAAATCAAATGTTGCTTTTTCTCTACAACAACATTACACATTGTCCCAGTGGTGCTGGGTTTCGTGACTCACTCTCTGTGGTGTGACACCTGTTTTTCTATACAGTTTTTTCACCTCAGGCCAGAACTAATTAAATTATTTTAGTCTGCTCTGTCAATTTGAATAAATGCCTTTGGGCTAATTTGCATTTTGTAAAAGGCTTGGAGGAAAGCATTTTGGATTAGAGTCCCCAGTTGCCAACATATTCCGTATTATTGTCCTATAAAGAGAATATAGAGGAGCATGCAGACGTACAGGTACAAGAAGGGTACTGTCATTCCTAAAGCATGTCCTGCATGACCTGGGCACTATTTCCATGCTCCAGTTCCCCATCTGCAAAATGGAGAAGTTTGGAGTGGGAAGTTTGACAATACACTTCTTCTGAGGCTCTCCAAAATCATTTGGTCATTTTCTTTAACAGCATCCCACAGCAGACTGACCTAGTACAGAACAGCCTGCCCCAGTTGCAGAAGTAAGAACTTAACTCCAGGGAAGCTAAGAGTAGACCTGTTGGGTTATTATCTGACTTAGGTAACACAACGGTAACTTGTTCGTGCTCATGGTCACTGACCTGAATGCGAGAGTATGCCAAAAGATAAGGGCTCAGGTTGCACAACCAAGATACAGTGCTGGCAGGTGTTGTGCTCTTTCTCAATATTGCATTGCACTGACCTTGGGGACTATCTGACAGCTGATCCCCAAACCGTAAACTGAAGTGCTGTTGCCAAACAATCTGTAATGTGCAGTAACCTACGCTGGGTGTTTACTGAATCACTCAGAAAATTGCCCAGTTGATGACTTCTCTTAATAGAAATGAAAAGACTTACTTTATTTACAGAAGTGAAACCAGGTACAGGAATAAAGTTTTCATTTCTAACTCCAGTGACTTTTTTTATGCAAACGAACCGATACTGTTGCAGAGAGTGGTGTATCATGAATATTAATTTATGTGAGTCCTCCAAGACCAACAGCTTAGAAGAAGATGAATATGGTTTCTAGGATTAAAGAAGTGTGACACAAAGATTCAATGGATGAGTCAGGGACATAAGGAATTGCACTAGCTGGTTACATCTATCTTTACATGGAGCATGGAAAATCACAAAATGCTCAAATCTTTGGAGCAATGCTACTCAGATTTCCTCTGCTCTCCAGCATTGGTTCAGCTTGTCCACTCAATATCTTTATTTGCACACACAATGCGCAGATATCAGGCATCAGAGAATTGAGAGGCACACCAAATTAATTTTTAATATCTAGGAAAAAAATGATCTGAAAGACTAAGTGCTCACATGTGAGATGCAGTTAAAAGGGAGCAAAGATACCCACCCACTTGCACACATTATTCAGCACAGAACTTTGCAAATTTCCTCCTTTTGTGAAGCTATAAACTTTTCTCTCTTTGAAATGGAATTAATTCCTATGAATATTTTAATTTATGCATCTGGATTTTTGGGTTACACAGAGTAATAACTTGTGATCCCTTTATCTTTTTTTTTCAGCTTTTGTCTTCTTTCCTCAGTTATTTCTAGTTATTAAAGCTCTCAAGACACCAATACTCAGTTAAGACTGTTCTGTCTTCCATTACTTGTAGGTCTGCTATTAAAAAACAATCCCAAAAGACTAACGAAACCCTTAGGCTGGAACCAATGTTTAGATTACCCACCACAGAGAGCAGAACTCTTAAGTGCAGTAAAAGGTCCACCAGGCTGGTTGTTTTAACAGCCTTACAGGACCAGATAATTTAAAAATTATCATTATTTTTTAATCTAGCAAGGATATAATATGCAGGAGAGAAATACATAAAATGTACTCTTTTCTTGTTGTTGTTTGTCGTTTTTTTTGATACACAGAAAGGTTTATTTTGCAAACATGGTTCTGCAGTCAATGAGAGCTCTGCTGGATCAAAAAGCCTATGTTTGGTACTAAGGGTTTATGGGTTTGGAACAAATCTAAAGTTTTTTCTAGTTGTCATGGGTTATCTTGTCCAGAGGAAAAGAAACATCAGGCAATAAGTTTTGTCATTTATTCTTAAATAAAACAATTTGGAGCAATTACTATTAGTTCTTCAGTAAGTATGCAGCCTCCTGCAGCTAGTAGTACTGAGGTGACTCTTTCTCCTAGATAAATATAATCCTCATGTACCTCCCCATGAATATGAGTGTTGCCCTGTTGGACATCCATGTACATCATACTTCCCAGGTGAAGCAAATAAGAGAGAGCAGTTCTGTGAAGGTAAAACTGCAATATAAATTGGCTTAATCTGAACAAGAAAGCAAATTCTTGCCTTCCTTGCTATTTAGATCTGTAGCTGCTCTGAAGAGCAGACTGATTCTCTGTTTGATCCTGCTGTGAGCAAACGTTCTCTATTTGATAAGCGTAGAAAATCAGGTAAACTTCTGGAGTTGTTTATTATTGCTGCTACTGCTGTTATTACTTTTATAATACAATACAGCATATTAATGGCCATATCATGTGTTAGATGCTGTGCATGCACAGAACAAAAAGACAGTATTTTCCCCAAGCTATTTACAAGCTCTCTGGCTACAATCTGCATGGCTTCAATCATTAGAAGAAAGAAAAGATCAGAGGAGGATACCTAGCTCCACAAACCAAAATGCTTTCCCGTGCTTGCTCCCAGGGCAGAGCAGCTGCCAGGCATTCAAAGCTGAGCCTGGCAAGTCCAGACTGGTTCCAAGTCCAGCAACTGATTTGCTCAGGACAAAACAGACGTGATTGCTTTGAAAGGGGAAAAAGGCTGGTTTGTTCTTTTTTTTTTTTTTTTTTTTTTTTTTTAACTACAGACTCCATGAGAGATGAGTGTGTGCTCTTGAGGATCTGACTGCAAAGCTTTAGGGATTTTATATTAACCAGGGAATGGATAACGAGTATTTGGTACTTGGATACCTAGATATCGTTCAGATGCTTTCCCCAATCTGTGTATTCTCTCCTCTTCCCTCATTATGAATTGTCTTCTGTGACTGTCCTTCTCTTGAGACTAAACCCCACTTTTTCAGAGGAGAAAGAAATTATCATCTAATTTGTGTTCCAAAGAACCAAACAAGAACAGGACTATGTTCAGGATAGGAGGTGAAGAATTACTGAAACTGATCAGAAGTGTGGATTATTTTGAGATGGATATTTAAGAAGTTATAACCAGTTTTCTAATTAAGTGAGCTCATGGCTGTTTAGAATAACCCAGAGTTAGAGTCTTATCCTCTCATTCAGCAGTTTTGCTAAAGCTTTATTGTTGTTTTAAGCTCATGCCCAGAAACATGAATTCCCAAAGTTCTTATTTAGAAATGTCCTCATAAACATATTTGAGTAGAAACAATTTTTTTTGTCTGTTGCTTTCTGTAAAGGATGTAGCTCTGACAGGAACATTACACTGGGCAAACATCTCTAGTAGTCCACCTTAAGGTTACCATGGCCAGGTTTTTCTCTGTTCTCTGTAGATTTGCCTGCTATAACAAACTCTCTGTTGTTGCACCATGACTCATCTTGGATCCTTTCCTCACTAGATTTCCATGTTTCTGTGAGGTCTTTTTTCCATGTGGCACTTCGAGCATCAGTGATAATTCCAGCTGGGTCAGCGGTGACAGAAATTACTTGTCTAAAATTGTGAAGTGTAATTTTCCTTCTGCACCTTCATGTTGGTGCCTCACCTTTGGTAGCGTCCAGATTTTAAAATGATGCAGTAGACATGTATGTAGGAAAGGGTTTAAAGAAGTTAAAAAAAATGACATTTAAGTTATTGTCTTCAGTGGCTGCATGGCAGGATTGCCAATATAATTCTGGAGGCAACTGAAGAATAAAAAGAAAAGTATGAAGATTAGGTTTGCCTGGGTTTAGTTTAATTTAGCAGCAGAACAACCATAACAGAAAACTAGAAGTGATGCAATGAGCAAACAAAAATTGAGAATAAAACAAGAAGGTATGTGAGTAGATGAAACCAGCCAGAACACTGCAGAAATGATAAAGAACTGGAGGATAATTCTGTGAGAGGGAGGGAAGGAGGAGAGTATAAAAAGCTTGATGGACAGAGGCACTGAAACAAACACTGCTCGGAAATATGGAAATGTGGTAAGGTAAGAGTCAGAGATGGGTGAAGTGCATCAGTGCCACGTACACACCTGAGGGAATGGAAAAGAGCAGCTGCTGGTGGATGACTTCAGAGAGGCTGGCAGCAGACAAGTATCTTGCCCAGGAGCCAGCAGGGATCAGCCTATCTTCTTTAAACTTTGAAGGCAATAAAGTAGGGCTGTTGGGAGGATTTGAGAGCAGGCAGAAAGGCTGGAGGAGCCCCAGATGTCTGTAATGTCAGTTTTCCCTGCCTAGATAGGGAGCATGCAGCCCAGAGTTTTTACATTGAACTGATCGTTTTGCTTTTATGAGTGTATTTTAGGATTGAGTTGGAAATGCCTCTGTCTGAGAGTGCTGCCATGCCATCAGGAATGTTCATAATTCTTTTCCCAGGTCACCTGCACTGTGGAGACCAGAGACAAGATCCACGCAGCCCAGCTGAGGAGCGCGCTGCTGGAACGGTACCCCACAGCTGCCTGGACCGAGCGGTGATGGGCGCTGCACCAGGGCAGGAGCCGAGGTCCTCTGACAAGTATTTTACAGAGCTCTAACCTTGACGCATTCAGAACAAATATTGTCTTTCAAAGCTGAACTGTTAGTGAATAGTTTCAGGATATTTATTTCCTGCTCAAAATGTAGGGAATGTCCTCGGGAACCATTAAACTCAAAACTTTAGCTTAGCTAAGGGAAACTTCATAGTCTCTGCCGGTGTTGGAATTCAATATTTCATTATCAGCTGGCTGCTTGGATTTCGGCTAGTATGTAGAATCCAATGGCATTCAATAAATAAACAGGGAGAAGGCATTTTTCTTCACATCTGAATATAGACCTCTCAAAGGCCTTCTGATTCTGATGCCCCTAATTAAAGCAAGGCAGCTCCTTCTGCTGGATTTTGCCATACTACTGGCATAGTGATTTTCCATTTCAAAGCCAGAAGCTCTCCATTTGCTGAATCTGCTTTGGGAGATACATACATGTGTGCGGCTGTGGGTTTGAACACACTTCTGTTCTGATATTTGCTATCATGTGAGGAAAAATTACGCTAAAAAAATGCAATTTGAACAAAACAAAACAAAACACCCTTGGAAGATAAAAGCCAATATTGTTTTACTTTTTTTTTTTTTTTTCTCTTTCCGAAGGCAAGATGATCCTATTTGTAAGGTGAAGTTCCAAAAGATGTTGCAGTAATTAAAAATAAAAAGTATTCTGAGTATAGGCAGACCTCATATGCAGAACAAAAAGGTAGTTGTTTCCTCTGCTTTTGGGAACTCAGTATGAAAAGTAGCACATAAAGCTGCTTGTGTTTCTTTGTAAAAAGGGGTCTCTCCACTCATGCAAATTTTGGAATTAATATTCCACTGATCATCTTAGTCTGCCTAAAACAGACTCTATCCATCTCACCTGACAGATTAAGTACACTGTTAAGAGTGAAATATATTTAAAGATCAGATGCTGGCAGAAGAGGCAGCCTAAGTCTGAGGCACATGGCTAATGCAATTAGCAAAGAACACATTGACCTAAATACCATTTTCATCACTAGAGGCAGAGACCAGCTAATAAGGTAACATAATGGGATGGCAAGAAATGGAAGAGAAATTCTGGCCCACTTCTAAGTGTGTGTCCAACAGTTGCCTTTCTACTTGGGCAACTTTATTTTCTAATCAGTGGGAACCACATTTAGCAAGTCTTCACAAAACTGGGGCAAGAGAGGTAGCAGACAGAACAACCGAAAACCAGTGCACTCAGAATCATTGCCTGATTTTGAAAATGTGTTCTGGGGAAAGAAGAAAAAAAAAATTATGTCTAGACTTTACTTAAAATGTCAAACATGTTATATGCAGTTTGGTTTTATTAAATATAAATTGTAAATCACTTTTCAATGGTTAACTCTTTACATGTGAGTATAATGATACCATAGTTGATTGCCATTCTATATTGCTTTTATGTCAGTCCATTGGCTCTAAAGGTAAGATGAAATAATTCCAAGGGGAAAAAAAAAAAGAACAAAAATGAATGTATGCAATTGGAAATAATACTAACCTTTTGCATTATGAAACATAATAGGACTATGGCATTTCAAAGATCTATTAATGTATTTTTAAATGTTTCATTTAAAGAAGTATTTTTATATAGAGTTCTTATGTATTTTGAAAAAAATAACTTTAATTATTATGTAAAAATTTCACAAATTCTTAAATCAACAAAATGTAAATCCAAGTATTGTATTTATTTGAAAATAATTAAAATTATGCTATACAACCTCAGCAATTAAAGATCTATCATTCTTTCATATAGTAATGGTAGCAGCTTTGCACTAAAAATACAGAGGGTTTTTTTTTCCCGTTTTCCTGTCATTTACATCAACAGGAAATCCGTGTTGTTCATGCAGGGCAAGCTCTGTGCTGCGGGGGAGGCGAGCGCGGCGGGGCAGGATGGCCGCTCGTGCCCTGCGCAGGGGTGGGAGCTGCCATGCGGTTCTGTGCCACACACAGGGCCAGGGCCAGACGCTGCCTGGCTGGTGCCCGGCTGTGTGCCGGGGCTGTGCCTGGGGCCCGGCTGCAGGTGTAGCCTGGCTGGGCTCGCATGGGTCAATGAAGTTTGTGGTATCTGGTCAGTCATATCTCAGAGATGCTCGTCACAAATAACATGAACTTTGGTAAACCAGTCTTTCAGTTTCAGGGTGCAGCAGACTCCACCAGCTATAGGTGTTCTTGTCTCCAGTGGAATAGGGCACTTTGACCAGGTAATTCTGCTAGATCTAAGCTACTCAGCTTTGGGAGCAGTCCTACAAATACAAGGTTTGTCACAACTTCTTCCAAGGACTGGGCCAAAAAAAGATGTGTCTTTCATACAAATAAAAGCTCTTCCCATGTTGATTCCTTAATTTCTTCAGCCAGGTCCTTTTAGCTCTGGATTAACATCTAAAGCTCTGCCATTGTATGTCTACACAGCATCACGAAAAGTTCATCTCCCCTTGCAGGTGGCACATCCTCACAAGTAGCACCGCACCTTTCCATCCAGACTACTATTTTTGGAAGATATAGAAATGTGTGTTCCTCCTTCCTATCCCCAAAATGCAGCAAGGGCATTCGATACGCTATATCAAACTTTTGCTAGATCCAGAGCTAAGTATGTGGTTTAGTGATCAGAAAAGGAAACTGTAAGACTCTTGGTTTGCACTGTAGCTCCTGCCAGTCATTTATTTGATGGTCTTGGTTCTTTTGATGCGTTTTTTGCTGTTGACCTGTAAGCAGCCTGCCACGTGCAGGATATTGAAGTTTGCAGAGTTTCTTTCTATCACAAACCTTCACTTTCACGTTCTCCCAACTTTTTGCTACATCCCAGTGGAGGCAGAATCGTGCTGAATGTTGTGCCCTCCTGGGCATTATTCAAATGCACTTCTTTAGTTTTTTATAAAAAATAAAGCTGCAGCAAAAATTGGTGGCTGTGGTTGGAAAACATTCCAATAAAGTATGAACGTTTTGAAGTAAATCAATAGAGATCATGGACAAAGCAGGTTCCCTAAGATCATGCAGCTTATCCCTTTGATGGAAGGAAGAGACCTTCAGGGGCAGAGCCAGATCAGCTGCACCTGAGAGCATCCACAGGAAGGGTGTGAGGGGCTTGCCCTGCCCATAGGAGGGACGGGTGTGTTGGTGAGGGGGCTCAGCTCTGCTGTTGGTGCTGTCTGAAAGCTCTTCTAGATGCAGGTACCCTTCTTTGCCTTTTTTTCAATAATGAACTTGCTAATCTTTTGTGCTTTTGAAATTTGTGGAGAAGGGTTTTCTTTTGATAAGAAGTCTAGAAAGTCTTTAGAAGGAGATTTTAACTGGTGTGATTTCTAAACTCAGTACATTGATCTCCCTGTCTGTTCCCACAAGGGAGACCTAAGAGGTTTTTCTGTGAGAGAAAAGTCTCCAAGAGTGCTGGTAAATGATACAATGGTGTTCCTTACACCTCCCTCTCCTCCTTGTAGTGTACGTGCTGTAGTTGTGCTTGGAGTTGCAGGGGCATTATAAGAGCTGTGTGTTATAAGAGCGTGGTACAGCATGTAGGTTGGGCCGTATACCGCCTCTCCTCTGAAGAGTGATAGCAAAGGAAAACTTGAGGGATTTTTTTTGTTTCTTTTTTCCTTTCAACAAACCATGACAATTTCTTGAGCTGCTCATGCAGGCATTGCATACAGCACATATTGCTGGCAAGATAAACTGAATGTGTAGGCTGTTGGCCATATGAGTCCTCGAATGGAGTCACAAAAAAATGAACAAACCAAAGCAATCACCTCCACTAGAAATATATTTTCATTTTGTGTGTGGAGATCACGTGCTGGGAGGCAGGGCAATAAAAATGTACGAGTTTGTATTTAACAAGCAAAAAGCAAAAGATTTTTAAATTGTGTAGCCTTGTAAATACTGATACTGATAGCACCATTAAAGTGGATTCATATTAAAAAATGTGAATTGATGTTCCTTCCTCCTCATTCAAGTATGAGCTATAAATACAGAAGGAACATAAAATTCAGATTCAATCATGGAAACATTACCGCATGTTACTTTTTTTCCTTTGTGATGGCCATTTGCTTAGAAGCCTTAAAATCAGTGAGCTAACAGTTGCTTTCCATAACTATGTTCCTCTAAAATCCACTGTATTTCTGCTGAGGGTCTGCAATTTCTGCCTCCCTCCCCCTCCTGCCCCAGCTGCTGATTGTGCCAGAATGCCCACAAGTAGCAGACTGCAGGACTTCAAAGATTTTGCCTGTAGTAGTCCAGCTTACTGCAGACTCTATGACAATGGTACAAGAGGCCATTTCCCCAGTTTTAACTGTGCTCTGTTGCCATTCAGGAGACCAGCTGCTCAGCCCCAGGGTGTATTATATGTCCCTAGTTAACCAACACTGGGGTATTTCCAAAGGCTGGCCCAGCTGCCTCCTGTGGTGTTCCGAAGAATGTAGGTCAGCAAAGAGAGGCAAAGCAAGACAACATATCGTGATTCTGAGAGAGGTTTTTGCACTGCTCCTTTGCAAAAATGAGCTGCAGCCCTTAAGGCTTTAGACATAGTTCTTGGAAGCAGATGGGAGACATCGCCTCCGTTGAGGCTCAGCCAAGCTTCTGAGCTGATGCTGCGCTTCCTGACCCAGCTTCTCCTCCAGACAGCTTGATTTGAGCCATGATTTGACAAATGTGCTCATCTGGATTACTCACCTTACTTCAAAAAGTACATTACAATAGTTTCTGTATATTATGATTTAAAGGTGAAAATGGATTGACGTAGTTTGTGTTTTCTCCTACAACAAAGTTACCAAGCAATCACAGCATAAAAGTGCTGTTTTAAGTGATGTGGTTGGTTGTGCCTTGTATAAACTGATTTATTTTGATCACCAATGCAGTTCAAATAATGCCTTGTTTGTGTATACACCTAGAAAAAACAAGCACTGTTGTTTTTCATTTTATTGATATCTGCTTTACATTATTAGCATAAAGCATACGTAGTTTTGCACTTAGGCTTTCATAGCAAGTTTGGTTTGGTTTTTTGTGGGTTTTGTTTCTTATGTTTTCAATTTGAAATAGATGGGTAAATGGTATTTATTTCTCTCCAGTACTGTCAACAGCCTGCTTGGCAGAAATATCACTCCTGAAAAATGTTTTTTAATGTCAGCTTTTCTTGGTGATTTATCTTCTTATTTAGTGGAGTTCTTTAATAGTAAAAGTCTTTCTGTAAGTTTCATTTGGTTTTCCTTTTGGTGGGAAGAAATATTTTGAAACACTTTTTTACAGTGAAGTACTGAAATTTGCAAGTGTTTTCTTTTGGCAGGCTGGGTGGGTTGGGTGTTGATGTGGGAGATGGTTTGACACTCAGCCCAGCCTGTGAGCTGCTGCAAGAACACAAGGGTACGCTCCTGTTGATTTCTTCTTCTGTTGTGAAAAGGGTATTCTGATTGCAGCGGAAAGAATTGCTCTACGTAATTATTTGTTGTTGCTGTACGGAGACCCTGGGGAAATGCTTGTGCCTGGTGTAACCAGTGCTGTTTGCAAGGAGCCTGTTCCTAGCTGTGAATGTGTGTCTTTTTATGGACTCGGTGAGATGCTGACCTGGATTCAGGCTTCTACCGGCTTTTTTTAAACAATTTTGTCAAGTGTTACGGTATTTTTATCTTGCTGCAATGTTAGGGACACTATAAATAAATATTCAGAAATGGTATTTTGATATTATTTTCAATCTTGTCATTCTGCAGGTTTCTTTCTTTTCCTCAAGGCTATTTTACATTAAAAGCAGGTCAGCATTGTTTACCCCATGCTTCTCAGATTTTGAGTTGCAGATCTCATGGGCTTCAAAATGTTACAAAACAATCACCCGTGCTGCTCACAGCCCTGGGACAGAGGCTGAGAGTAAATACATTTTTTTTTTCTTTATTTTAAGTGGAAAAAGTGAACTGCTGCTAAGCAAGAGTAGGAAAATGTTCGAAGGTAGATTAATACAATGCAGTTGTATTTCTATGAAGTTTGATAAGCAATGCCCAACAGCCTCCAAACAGAAAGCTACTGAGAGCTGGCAAGCTTAAAACAAACAAATATAAAAAACCTAAACAAACATAAACAAAATAAATGCCAGAGGCTTCAAAAAAATCTGCTGAGGCCAATGTCTGGCTAAAACTTGTTCTAACTTTGAAGTATTTTTAAACTGAGGCAGTTGTAAGTTGACTACATTTTATTTCTTTGCTCCCTTGGGCTGTACCAAGGAAGCTTTTACCATTGCTTCTGTAAAAGGAAGGCCTTTATGTGGAGTCTAACAGTTAGCAATGAACATCTCAGAGCTGTGATTTATCTGTAGCCACTCCAAAGCCTCGTGGAAGGGCTGTGGAGCTGTGCTGGTGAGCATATTTGTTGTGCAAACTGGCACTGAGAGGGGAAGGTAGCATTGTACTGACCTTAATTACAGCTTCACTAATGGAAAGTGAATAGTGGGAAACAAGAATAGAAAAAAAAAAAGTCTATTAAGAAGAAAAAGATTTAGAAAAGGTAGTAAAAGACTTTTAAGTAACTTTGGTATAAGTTACATCTTTTCCTCTGTACAGGAACACTATAAAGAAAATGTGGAACCAGAGTTATTCCTTTTATTGCTTCCTAAGTTAATGCTTGTTAAATATTCAATTAGAATTCCTCTTGAAACACTAAGTATTATACCTATATGTGGTTTAGTGCCATGCTTGTAGAGACAAGTCACATCAATGCCTTGCCCTGTTAGAAGTACCAAACTTCTGTGGGACTTATTCTGGAACGCACATAGCCAGCTGATCCTGTATGTTCCAAGTGTGAATACTGACATTGGTGAAAAGATGATGCCTATGTATTTTATATAGGCTAGTATTTCCAGCATAAATTAAAAAGAAAAACAACTTTTTTTTTTTTTTTTTTAAGTCTTTATTCCAGGGTCACAGACTAAGATAAAAGGTAACACAGTAAAACATAGTTCAGGCTCTTGACATTCCAGTTGAATTTCTAGCCACTAAACATGACCTTCTACTTCTTTACAAAATGTTATCAGTTTGCCATTTAAAGAACAAAACAAACCACCATTTCTAAACCTTCAGTCCCCCACGCTTTTAGTACCCACTTAAAAGCAAAAACTTGATGTACTTGTGCTTGAATAAGACTTCTCCGTCAGAAGTGATACAGTCTGTAGGTACTGCACAAGGCATAAGTTTGTTACTGCCTCAGGGAGCTTTTTGTCAAAGAACAACCTTTTCTTTTCCCTTCTTCCAGAACAGCAGCACCACAGGTAGCGTGGCAAAACTTCACCCCACGCCATAGTTAGTATTTTAAATAGCTATTACTTACAAAAGTGCTAAAATAAGACAGGCTGAATTGTTGTTCAAATATTCAAAAGTAAAAGACGATATGATAAAAGGCTCACTATGCATATGGAAAGTGCTTTGAGGGATGCTTAAAATGGTCTCTCAACCACAGATTTCAGAACACCAGCATGTGGGAAATGCTGGTGTAGCTTTTCTTACCACACCCAATTTCATTCACAAATATAAAATTTCCAGCTAGGGTTTGGAATGCTAATTGATTTTTTTTTTTCCTTGGATAATAAATTACTTTTTGGAAAAGCTGCCCTCAAAGCTACAGGATTACTACTTTATGCTACGCTAAACCAAAGATTAAAATTTGAATCATAAGATGAGGTTGTGCTGCATGAAATTTAAGGCACATGTATTAACCCAAGCTGAAGTGCTTTATGTATCCAAGCTCAACACTGCACCTCAACCTGAACCGAGACTCGGTCTTTTTAATGTGCCCGCAGCAAAACACTGGTCTGTGCTTTGTGGAAGAAGTTCACAAAACAAAGTACGAAGACCAGGCTATAACAACAACAACAAAGCCAGTAAAAGGTTCTGTAAAGAAAATATAGGTAAATTTAACTCCTATCACAAAACAGGTGCAAGTCGCCTTGTGCTTGTAACTTAACTCCCCCTGTTGTAGAAGGAAACTCTTCCAACTCTATCAACTGCTACTGCCGGCTGTCAAGGACTTGTCACTGACAAACAGGGTACACAGTCTAGGTCAAAAACTGCAGAGGAACAACTTTTGGCTTGTTGCCTAATAAATGGGATTAAACTCTGACAGTACCAAGACTGAAGGGTTGAACTCCTACTGAACTATCCACAGGGCCCTGTGAATTATAATTGTCTTGTTTAGTAAGAGGAGAGTCACTTGGGTAGAAGGGCACTGTATCATTTAGTAGGAATGTAATTAGCTAGTTACAGCACCTAGACATGTAAATAAGGATACTTTCTGAAAAATGAGGATGAAGAACGTGAGAAGTGACTTCTTTCACTGTCTTCTAGTACTGCTTCTTGGCTGAAGGTTTGTAACACACCAGGAGACCAAAGGAAGCGTACCCAAACAAAAGTGTCTGAATGAACCATTGAAACTGAGCCACCGGGTCAGTGATTCCTTTAGATCTGTAACATTAACAAAAGCATAACGTGTCAAAAAGCTTATGGTATTACAGACTATACTGTGATAGTTACAAAGTAAGCATAGATATCTCTACCCACCCTTGATACATCAGCCTTGATTAGAACATTTGAACTTAGCACCATTAATTTCAAGCTACTGAGACTTATTTCCTGTATTAACTAAACATACCCGTTCCTGTGATTTTAGTGGATTTGAAGCCATCCACAGAACACAGGTTCTTTTGGAGATTTCATGCATACAATTTCCTCAATGATATATACACTGCAATCTCAATCTGTGCTATTTGAAATTACTTGTCCTAGAAGTTTATATACAAAGATCCAAGAAACTAGAGTAGCTTAATAGTAATCTTAGAACACAAGCCTGTATAGAACTTCTTGTTGACTGTAGTCACAGAGGGCAGATCATATGCTAGCAGGGCAAAGAGGCTTGACAATTACTGCGCCATGCAGGATGGAGAAGCACTGTTACCTGAATTTGTGGCTAGAAAAATACAGGTACAGGGACTGAAGACACCTAACTTGATTTATGAAGCAGAGATCTTCCTAGTCAGTTACTTTTATGGAAGCATATGTGAATTTTTATATATGTTACAAAAAAAATGTCACTTTTTCCTCTACTTCATTGATGTTGAGATATACTACCAAATTTTCAGAGAAAAAGAATGAATATAAAAATGATAGCAAAACCTATGGATTTCACATTTCTAGTAAACAATTCTGCCAAGCAGAACTGAACTCCAACTTACTAGTATACACGGGAGCTCCCTCTACTGACCTTTGCTAGAACAATTCAGCTTTTAATTGTTCCATAGCTTCTAAACGTACAAAATGATTGTGTAGCAAGTGTTGATCAACACAATGTTTCTTAATGTTGACTCTTAAGCTGTCCTACCAGCTCTGAAAAGATTTTTTTTCTAATCCCAGCTGCAGTGTTTCCAGTGAGTGCAGAAACTGGAAAACTAGGCATTAAGAAATGTGCCTCCTCATGCAAAGCAAGCTTCCTTGAATAGACCACATGCAGAAATACAGGCCAGTGACAGTACCACTATCGATTAACAAATTTGTATCTGCTTCCTTGCTAGTTCTTCCTCATGCCTCCTTTGTGATGTTCATAAGTAGACATCACCAGTAAAAAGTACATAGTGTTTGGTGCTCATAGTAAAGTATAACTGTTTAGTAATCTACAGAAGTATGCCTCAAGAGACAGTGATAGGCAATCTGTGCTCTCTCTTTCTTATGGGCTTTAACATTACTCTGTAAAACTTATCTTAATTACAATACGCTCATTTGGTACATTCACTGGTAATCAAGTTCCCTTGTACTTAAAAATCCCCTTAAGCCTATATACCTATCTGCAGAATCAGAGTTAAAACTTTAAAGTTACTTCATTTAAAACTGGAGCCTGGTAAAAAAAGATGACTAATTTCCATTCTGAAGGCAGAAAATGTTCATCCGTATTCTGTTATCTTGAGAACCACCTCAAATAGCTTTCTATGGAACAAAATCCCTTTGCCTCCAAGAGATGTTTCTTGAGAAGCCTGTGACAGACAGCTGTGAACTGAACTAAATGAAGTGGAAAACCAGCTTTTTTACAATAGCAAACATACCAGTCATCTTCTACATTCTTCTGAATTATTGCAAACAAAATTCAAATGAACAGAAGGACTACGTGTTTGGACAGCATACCTTTCCTAATAATATGTTATCCTACCATAAAACTTTGTTGGCCTTACTTTTATAGTCCTGACTAGTCAAAGTATTTTATCCCACAAACCTGCAGATACAAAGATCTTAAATAGTTCCAAATGGAAGTGTCCAATTGTATTTACACAATATAGATGCAATTATTTAAGCAGGTAGTTAGCAATCTCAAAATTCTGATGAGGTAACAACTTTGGGTGTTATAACTTCATCAGATATCAGGCTCTTTCTACGCTGTCTATTGCTCCCGCCAACTCCTGAAGCTCGGTGTTCCGCAGTGAGTTCAGAGGCGGACAGACAGCTCTGGCAAACCTGCTGCTGCCAGTTCTGCCAGCTGCCAGCCCTCCTGCCACCCCACACACCCGTAACCTCTAGCAGAATGTGCGCTGACCTCTTGTGGAGGACAGAAAACCACCATTGCAGCAAGAATCTTATCAGTATCTTCTGAACTAGTATTGCTGCTGCCAACCACCAAAATCAGTCCGTAGCTTACGTCACTTGTATCAGAAATCTTTTTCAGAGATCTCTGCTGGGGAAAGGGGAGGGAACAACTTACTGGCATAACTTAACACTGTAGAGGGCTTCTACTACGTGAATCAACCAGGATATCCAGAACCTAAGAAAAAGAAAACATGTTTTATTGTGTTGAAAATTCGGGAGAAGACTGTTGTATCCAAGATGCATTATGCAGACAATGTAAAACTGGAAGCACAGAAGTGATGCCTCACTTCAACCTAGAAAGTGAGGTGTGTTTCTTATATTAGAAAGCAACATAGTCTTAAAAGAAACTAAAGTGAGAAGGAAGAACTATAACTCGTGCAATATGCCTGGACCTGCCATTTCAAGTATCTATTGCATGTTTCCAAAACTTTCAGCACTTACATTAAGACAAAAAGCCAAAGGCTTAGTGAAAGCAGTACAAGTTAATCTTAGTTAAGCATGCAAAATCTATCCTTTTACTTACACAAGTATTTTTAGTAGTCCTAATGAGTTACTGAAGCTTTTATAGATTTAGTTCTATGAAAACAACTGTGTATATAGATTCAGAACATATAACATGACTCCATCAGTCAAACTTCGTCTACAAATTTTCATACAGATGCTTTTTTTAAAAAAAAAAAAAAAAAAAAACGTTAAACAGGACATTCAGTTAGGATCAATTCAATACCTTGCTACAGCAAAGGATGCTCTGAGCAAAGATGAAGGCTTATCTTCTACACAGTGCATGGTAAAACAAACAAGAAAGCCTTGCTGTCTGCCAATCTTTACAAGAAGTCAGCAAGTGAGAGACCTGGCTACAGAGAAGTGTTTTCCACCTCTTTTGTTAATTAAAATAACAAAACCTCAATTTTGTAACCCAGTCAAACTTTGCACTATGTAGTTTCTTCGGCAGGTTATTTCTCATGTAGACAGGATCAGGGTAAGTTACTAGCAGGGTAGAAAACGTTCTTTAATTGAAGCTGGAAAAAGAAGACTCCTAAAGAAAGAATTAGACTACTTGAGTAACAGTTGGACAGAAGACCCACTTTTAGGAAGTTTTACAAATAAAAGTTTACATATGTTCTAGAAACTGTCTCCAGAAGTAGTATGTTACTTTTTTCCTTTCTTGCTGTAACAACACAAATGACAAATACTAAGTTGAATTTTTAAATTTTTATACTGGTCTTAGCCTGTCTAGTCTTCTACATACTCATTACCCTATGCCCTTAGTTGTAATGAGCTTGCAAGGAGAGCTCTTTAAATGTAATTAACAAGTGGGTTACAGGAAAGCTTGTTAACACAGACTAAGCAGAAGAGTCAGAGAGAGGCAACAGGAGAGATGCAAAATTAACTATACAGTCAAATATAACTTACCCATAGCATACCCACTTGTGATGGTTTTCAACTAAATAATTAAGGAAGGTACCAAATATTCCCAAATATCTATAAGGTATAGTTGAAGGCCAAAGCGTTACCCACTTGACAAAAAAAAAAAAAAAAGAAGAAATAATTGTTAGCGTATTTCAAGGTAGAATTATTACAAATTTAACTTTCAGATTAGCTTTCTTTTTACTCCTCCTGCCCTCCATGTTTGTCAAACATGGTTTAGGGCTCACCTCTTCATTGTATTTCAACTCTTTCATTCCATTAACCTTGTCTAAGACCCATATTCTTCAACAACATATTCTTCACTGGCCTTCTGAAGCACGCTTAGTTAAGAAGACTCAAACCAAGGAAACTTCTTTTCATTGACATACAAGATGCCCAAGTGATAAGTTTAAGGTTGCTATCTGTGTACTAAGAGTGCATCTGCACATTAAGTGGCATTTAAGTTGTAAGCTCATTACACATGGTAGCAGCAAAAAATACATTGTCTCTGTCCCAAAGAAGTTAATCTGAGACACCTGACCTGCAGAATTCAAACAATGACTAGACTGAGAAGCAGGAATTAACTATCTATACCTAAGGGATCGGTATTCTTTTTTTATTAAAAATAAAATAACAGATTTTCTTCTATTTTGAACGGGATATAGAAGATAACTGAGCACGAAGCCCCAGACCAGATGCACACAGTGTAGGGTATGTTTCCTGTCGCTGTCTGCAGTGCTCATCACTGTCTACCTGTATTGTAGCAAGCTCTGGAGGAGAAGCAGGGAGTCACGGAGCTGCGTGCTTTAGAGTCCATCAGGCACGTAAGGTAAACACAAAGCCGCGCCAAAGTTCAGACTGGCTTATCTTTCCTCTGGTATCAATGCTGCAGTTTCTAAGTATATGTAAATTTGTCTATGCCAAGGATGTGGCAACATGGTGGATTTAAATAAGGAATTTGCTTCAAGATCACTCTGGTTCTTGAAGTAATCCAGAAGCTCCTTTGTGAGCTGTTTGGCCTGCCTTGATTGTCACTTTTTCAGTTGGTGGTTCGTATGTGTAGAAAATCCATGCAAATGGAATAAAAACATGTGGAAGTCAATGGATGAGATTCATAAACTTGTCAGATATATCAAAACTGTCACTAATCTCCCCAGTCCAGTAATCTGACCTATTTTAGCTGAAGTCATTATTAATTAAGACAACATGGTGACTGAACTAGTCTGTTTTCCAACAACACTAACCCATTACTGTAGTCTGTAACTAAAGCCATCACTTGTAAATGCACTTTGTTTACTGATACAGCCCATAGCTGTCCTGGGGTGAGTCTTATTGATGCACAGCGTGATTTCAGTTCTGTGAATGCTGAAGACACTTTCACAGGCTGCCTGCAACGCAAACCAGTGCGAGCCACAGCACTTGGGTTGCTGTGCTCGTACCCGGGGATGCTGTTTGTCCTCGGTGCCACCGCCTGCTTTGCTTTGCAATCCAATTCAAGTATTTTATCTTTTTCCCTGAACATCCTTCACGGGTTCGTACAGCTACCCCACAAGCTGACCCGGCCCAAGCGGCGTTTTCAGGTTCCCTTTTCTTCCCGGTTCGTGTCACACAGTGGCGCTTCAATGGGCACCGACCGAGGAAGTCGGTTCCGCAAACCCCGCAGCGCACCTGCGTGTCCCGCCGGGACCACCGCGGCGATTCGGCGACCCCCACGGGAGGGCCCGATCCGGCCCGTGAGCTCTGCAGCCCCCGCTCGGAGGTGACAGGGAGCTGCTGCAGGGCCTGTCTCCCCGTCCCGCACCCTCCCGCCGCTCCTTACGCCGAGGACGACCATGCCGAAGATAATGGCGATCATCCAGAGGAGCCGGGAGCGCTGGAAGTGGCAGCTGCCATCGCGGACCCGCTCCGTGCCCATCGCCGCCGTCATCCCGCCGGGGCCGCCGCCAACCGCCGATCTGCTCGCCGGGCGCCGCCGCCGCTAAGGCCGCCGCGCGGGGGGCGGGGCCGCGGCGGGGCCGCCCCGTCGGTGACAGAGCGGCGGTGGCACTGGAGTGACCGGTGGCGTCACCTGCAGCGAGCGGGTGACGCTGCGACCGGTGCCGCGGGAGAGGGCGAGCCCTGCCCAGCCGCGGGGGCGCCCCCCGGGGCCGCGGCCATTAGCAGGGGCGGCATTGCCCCGTCACTTCCTTCCGGGCCGGCCGGCCGCCCGCGGCCGCCGCTCCCCGCCGCGGCATGCGGCCGGAGGTGGGGGAGCAGGTGCGCGGTCAGGAAGCCGGGCGGGCCCCGGGGGCGGCCCTGCCCCTGCAGCCGGGGAGGGAGAACCGCAGGTTGCGAAACTCGACGCAAAATGTGGAGTGGGCTTTTCAGCTCGGCTGTTTACGAATTAACGACAACGATCAGTGTTACGGATGGAGAAAAAGCAGAAAATGTAGGAAATCGGGTGCTGACAGCGAATGTAGTTGGATATGCACCGCGCGCTCCGTGACTCCATCGTTCCCCGGGGCGCTCCCGATCCCCCGCCTCTCCGGCTGGTCCCCAGCCCGGCGGCGAACGGCGCCGCGGCGCAGCCGAGAGTGCTCTCTTGTGGCACGGCTGGTGAACAGCCACAAAGGGAGCGACGGGGAGGTGACAGGCGGTGCCACCGGGCCCCGGGATGGCGCAGGGCGCAGTCTCGCGTGCAGACGTACCCAGTTCCACAGCGCAGCCCACCTGCGGGTTACAGATTAGCCGTGGTTCTGCTTGCTGGGCCAAAATAAACGGGCAATGACATTTCTGTCACTGAGCAGTTCAGTTTTTGGGAGGTCAAGGAATCCAAAGGGCTGAGGAGCCCTGGGAAGATTTCCTGGGTTCCAGAAGCTGAACTGGGAAAGCCCAAGCTTGAACACACCATGCCTTTAGATGACCTGCAACTTCAGGCAAAACTAAAAGAGGAGCCTGAAGGGTTTAAGTTATTTTCTCTTGCATTTGTGAGATTTAACTAGTTTTAAAGCACGTTAAGATACATGCTTAATATCAAATAAATTATTTGAACTGCTCCTGGTAAAAAAATACAAATAAAAATGCATAATATAATCCTATATTATACATATATAGGAGACACTAGTAGAATAACACCTTCATAACACCTTCCCTTTTGAAAACTACTGATTTAAAACACATTAAATCCAGCTTTTTCTACTCTATGCCATTTTGGGACTTTGAACTCAGTGATGAACTTGTCTGAAGAAGTCACTAGGGCCTTGGGAAAGGTGCCCACATACAGAAATGTTGAGGGGGAAAGTGTCTCATGCTTTCCTTAGAGCTTTGCTTGACAGCGACTTTGACAGGGTAGAGGATAAACGGAGTGAGAAATGTTCCCTGTGCTGTTCTCTCTCCTGAAGGCCAAATGCAGCTGCCCTCTCACCTATGTGTTAATGACGTGCCTGTAAAGCTGTTTTCTTGAACTACTGCAGCAAGTCTTGTCATTTCCCAGCATGAGCACTGTGGGGCAGACAAGGGTCGCTAGAGAGGAGACTGAATTGGCTTGTGGTTGTGTCTGTTCTGTCCCGAGATTGTTTTGTTTCCCCGTCTCTGTATTTCATGCCCAGGTATTCCTGCCTAAAGCACTGTGGCTTTTTGATGAGGTGTTCTGTGGGGATTACAGGAGAGTTTGAAAAGAAATTCCTGCAGTGGTAAAACTTGTTGGGAGGCCACGGACAAAAACCATGGAGGTTGGCTGGGTGGAAAACCACCTGCATGATACAGTTACCTGGGATGCTTTGCTGATGCAGTGGAAAGGTGTGTGCAGCTCCACCCACCACGACTTAGTATCTGGCAGAAAGTTCTAAAATTCATGTCATCTTTGTGGCAGAAGTGCCTGGGACTGCCTCACACAAGGAGCTCTGCTCACACACCAGGAACTTCTAAGGGCACGATTAAAGCAGTTTTATTAGCATGTAAACAAAAAGAAACGTACTTTTAAAAGGATGGATGTGCTGCTACTGGGAGTTGACTGGAGGTGGCAGCCAAGTACCCAGGAGAGACACCGGCTGCCAAACACTGAGCTGCTGCAGCAGGAAGGTGGTGGGAGGAGAAGGTGTTGCCACCTCAGCCATGGGGTGTGTGACCCACAGCTGGGGACCAGGAATCAAACCCTGCCCGTGCTGCTTGTCCCTTGGAGAGTGACACACATCTCAGCTGCTCGCACATCTCTGTGGGCATTTGCTTTGCTAGACTGGCTTGGGTGGGTGGCCAGAGACGATGTCACATCATCCTTCCTGCCACGCTCCAGTGAAGAGTGCCCGTGCTGTGTCGTCTTGGGCAGAGAACGGGTAGCTAGCTTACTCTTGTTTCTCTTTCACCAACAATGATTGATTTACCTTTTTATTAACATTAAATAATATTCTTCGTGGCTCAGAGAGACCCTGATCACAAAACCAGCTAGCCCAGCAGTTCGCCCCTCCAGAAGGGGCCAGTCCATGTAGGACAGCGGCCCGTGCTCCCTGCCAGCCTTGTTGACACAGGTCACTCTACCAACCCTATTCTACCTCCACAGTCTCAGACTTGAAGGTGAAATAGTTAATGAAGACAACTCCCTGCTCTGTCCTTTTGTGCAGGTGGACTTTCAGCAGTTCCATTTCTAATCCAGGGCAGTGTCTTTGACCTGACTTTTTAAAAAAGGCTGTTTCTCTTGACAGAGAGAGGAGTCTTTGGAGTACTTAAGAGGGTAAATATAGTTCCAGTTTTCATAATGTTAAGCCAGAAGTCCTATAGCATCATCTAGTCTAGCCAGCACAAGCCGTTTAATATTAGCTTGTTTCTCTGAATTAAGCTCAGTAACTTGCCCTTACTTGAAGCATGCTTTTCAAGGGGCATTTTATCTTACTTTGAAGATGTTAAAAGACACACAGAATCCACTGCTTTCAATGATTAGTCTTTCTTGTGTTTCCTAGGTGGTGTTACTATGACAGTACATAATAACTAATTTTTGAGGGAGCAATTTTCCAGAATCTAGCTGAAAAGCTTGCTCTGTTGTGTTATGCAAAATGTTTGAATTTATGCCTTCATATTTTGGACCAATAGTTTATCTGCCTTTGTGTCAACAACACTGGAAATGTTATTTGTCAGTTAATTGCATTTATTGACAAGTACAATCTAAGCTAGAAACCAAAAATCCCAAACAGTTATGTGATATATTGAAAAAAAAAAAAAATTACAGAAACAATTTACTCTGTCACGTTTTCAGGAAAGAAAACTATTCCTGCATGCTTTACCAACTGTAACTCCTGAGGTTTCTATTTTTTTCCTTTCTTTTTATCTTAATCACTGCCACCAGATGACTGAATGAAGGCCTGGCATGCTGAGTTGGCAGCTCTCAATAGCACACCACACACCAACGTATCACCAAGGCTGAGTACAGACAGCCAGCTCGGGCAGCTCTGGCCATGCTTACTGGAAGCCAGATTTAAATTAATGGTTTGGAACATGCTGTCTCATGTGACACAATTAACGCAGCTCCATGTTCTTTCTCAGGCCTTTCCTGTGCTAGAGAACATGCAGATATCGATAGCTAGCAATCGACCCAGCTGCTGTCATGATGACAGGCTCTGTAAGTATTTGGAGATGAGCTAATCTAGCTTTACTTTGCTTCAGGCTGCTCAAATTGCTAAATTTGGTCTGTTTTTATAGTAGTCAGGGCCATAGAAGAGAGGGAAAAGATAATCTTAAAAGCAAGTGGAAAGAAAAAAGTGTGCTACCTCATCATTGCACACAAAATTTTTTTGTTTCACTTGCATCACTTGGCTTAGATTTCAAATTAGGTTGATAATTAAAGTACTTTTAAAGAATCTAAGACCAAAAGAGATGTTAGTTATGAACTCAACAGGTAGGGTTACTAACCGTACAGTAACATGAGAAAGGGATGTGTGATCCTCTTTGAGATTTCGGAGACAACTGCATTAGTTTAAAAAAATAAGTTTTTTCACTGAAGTTGTGTCTGTAGAGTCATGCGGTCTCCAGAGTGACTGGGTGTGTGAACTGAGATGGGTTGGTTCTGCTGGAAACAATATAATGGACCTGTGCATTCTTCCTGCCTAACCCCTGAGAAATAGCTGGCTCATTTCACGTACTGTGTATATCAGTGTAGCACTCTCTTAGGTTTTCAAATACTAAAGCTCCTGTTGTACCAAGTAGTGGAGAAAACTTGTTCCCCCTTCAGTTTAGAAACATTTGCTATCTCTAACTTAGAGATATTGACTATCTCACTTTCATCGGGAAGTACAAAGGGTATTTGCCAGGTAGTCTGCCTCTTTTGTTTGGTGTTCTTGGTAGATGCCAGAGACTAGATAGAGACATGTTAGCTCTTCTGTGTCTTTTAAAATTCTTTTTTTTTAAAAAAAGCAGGGGGGCGGGCAGGGTGGAGGATTAGTCTAATTCAGAACAACCTTTATGGTGTGAGTCATCCTACTGGAGTCAGTGATGTGACTTGTGTAAACAGCAACTTTCTGTGTAAGTAAGAATTAAGGGATTTGGCTTCTTTTAGGAAGTTACTTGGAAATGAACTGCAACCAACTTTAAACTGGATTTGAAGCTGGTATGAAAGAGATGGGATGTATTCAGTGAAAGTTACCTAAGGAGATGGAATTATCAATAAACATATTTTTAATCAGAGTTAAATGACACAATACTGTAATGAAACTACTGCAAGCAATGTCTGATTCCCCATGTAACTAGTTAATATGTGTCTGCTCCTCTGTCGAGGAGTTAAAAATTATTTCATTTTAATCTTTTAGTTCTAAGACTAGAAAAGCTAAGGAAAAGTACTGTCTTTAAAAATATTTTATGTTGCAATTTGAGAAGGATTGCAGTTTTGAGGTTAATGGTCAAAATTTCAGCAGATTCCCATACTTTAAAACGAAAAAAAGAGACATGCATAAGAAGGAACAATGGGGTATAGTAATTCTACTTGTTGTAATGAATATCCTTTGTGACTTGGAAGTAAATACACCTTTGCACGTATGCCTGTGGTATCCTTCTCATAGGTAAATTGATTGCTTCGATGTCTAATAAAACTAATTCTCTTCTCTCACATTTTGAACAAAATTGGGAGCATAATTGATGTCTTGGAAATTGTCAGCTATAAAGGTCCCAGCCAAATACTTTATTCTTTCAAAGACTAAGAACTAAGCAATGCCTGTAAGTTACAAAGGTGTGGATTTCTCATTGATTTTACTACAAATTCAGTTTGTGCATTTTTGAGATAAATTAATGTAAGAGTTTTATATACTCATCCTAACACTATCTCTGTGGCGCTTTTTTTCTGTTATTAAAAAGGAACAGAAAGGTGAAATCGACTTTTTTATCATTATGCACTTCAGCCAACTTTGGATTAATGGCCTCTTCTAAACAGACGGCCAAAGCTCACCAGTCTGAAGTCCAGGTTGCACAGAGAGCTTCAGTTTTGATCACAGTTGTGCATTTTACAGTTTTACTGATGTCTGCAGGAAGTCCATAACTTTAGTCCCACTAAAAATATTTTGTGAACATCTCTGGTGGCTTTCTTTTATTGTGTGAGATAGCTTTAAAAACTTAAAGAGTAACAAGTACCATCCATTTGACACCTCAGATTATAAAGATTGGATTTATTCTACAAGTATTTGGTGGAATTTTTTGAGCTGCATACATGCTACAGGTATTTGATGGCTTTTTCAAATGTATGTCGGGAAAAAAAAAGAAATCATGTCATTTGGGGAGGCTATTTAATAATACTGAATATACCTTGTAAGAATTAATTACATGTGACCAGACAGCCTTGTTCATATTTGCCATGTTGGAAAAGCCTGAGTAGTTCAGACTACTCAAAACTGGATTAC
The DNA here is from genome assembly GCF_036013475.1 of Columba livia. Lineage (NCBI taxonomy): Eukaryota > Metazoa > Chordata > Aves > Columbiformes > Columbidae > Columba > Columba livia. The sequence goes on along the minus strand of NC_088607.1, from coordinate 28,241,664 downwards.
ATACAGATAAGGGTCCATGACTCTGCATACCAGCATCCTACAGCAGGATAGACTTGGTGGTTAAAACGGGCTGAAGGAGTAAGTCTCCAGCAAAACATCAGCGTTTTGATGCCTTGTTTTATCCCTTAACCACCTGATGACAGTGCATGCGTATTTTAATACATAGTATTTGGTATCTGATATCACTTCTCATTTCTCTCTGAAGGAATTCCTAACTTTATTTCTGCTTCCTATTTTGAAAGACACTGCCTTAGGTGGCCAAGTTCTTCACATGCATGGTAGTAAACACAGGAATGCATTGTTGGGAAAAGAGAAAAGTTTCCAATTAGTTCACTGCTCTCGTGGCTCTGTTGGACCAGCTATTTTGTCTTTATTGTGTTTCTCAGTTAATGAACAAGTCATGTCAATTGACACAGATTTCTAGCTCTGAGTATTTTTTTCCTACATTCTGAATAGAAATATTGTGATGGAAAAGCTAACTGCAGGACAAAAATTCAGCACAGATCTAGCAAACTAATGGGGTCACTAGCAGATGGGTGAGATGGGTGGGAAGCACATTTCAGTACAACCACATGGGTGGGGATGTTATTTGGGAGATGAGAAGGAATAGGACTGACAAGGGAGGTTAGAGCGATAGTTCTTTGAACAGGGAGGAGAAGACTCCAGACAAGTTGTCTCCAGTCCCAGCAGACGAGCCTTAAGGCCAAATTCACTCATCTTTAGGCAACTAGTTATCATAATCAAGTTCAGCAGACTATGATGTTGTGATTTGTAGTATTTCTATAGTATCACAAGGGTGTGTTTGTATTCTGCTAGCACACAAAAAAGATGTAATCCTTGTCCTAAACCATCTGCAGTTCAGAGGTTTGATTCTCTCAGGTGCTAAGAGTCCACAAGTGTTTCTGGAGCCGACATCATAGGGCATCTGCCACTTACACAAACAGCACACGGGTGAGGATGATGACAGACGTTCCTTTACAAAGGAAAGGAGACAGGGAAGGAGACAGCAGGGAGCATGAGGGAAAGAATTACCATAAAGCAGTGTGGACTGTGAACCTGACCGTACAGAGCACGAAGTACTGCTGCATTTAAATGAAAGTCTTTATCTCAGTGTTGCTGGAGCAAGTGAGGGCTTGCCAGACTGAACCATGCCCAGTAATTCTCCGGGGGCCCAGGCTGGATTTCAGGACGATATGTTCTACACAATTTTTTATATTTCTTAAGGCTGGATTTTAGTGAACACAGGTTTTCTACCACATGGGTTCCTGTATGGCTTTTCTACTCAGCACTCAAAGGAGTACAATGCCGATAATCTATGCATTAGGCTTATTAAAAGTGGAAATCCTACTCCAGACCATTCCTGCAGTCGTGCAGACTCTGCTGACTTGCCCTTCCCTGTGGTCATCCTAACCCTTCACAGGCTCAGGCTCAGCCTGTCCGAACTCTGCATGGGTGTTCTGTGTGGCTGTGTGAGGCAGAAGAGAGATTTCCCCCCGCCAGAGCATGAGACACTGTATTACATGAGAGTGGGAGCACAGATCATTGCTTTCCCAGCAAGTCTATGCTTGCCTACATCCATCTCCCAATAGGTTTTTCTGCTGCCCACAAGAAAAAATAATGGTGTTAGACACCACCAGGCTGCCACTTAATAAAAGACACATAGTTTGCAAGTGTTTTGGCTTCAGTTTTACCTGGGGTCGTATTTCCTTTAGAAGTTGAGGCAGTCTTGTCTTTTAGAGGGATGACAATTTATTTAAGGATTGTCATAGGACTCAATAACTCACCAGTAGGCAGCATAATGACAGTACAAGTAAGGAACTGTTTTCAGGTTCAGGCAACAGATGACCATTACAACTCAGAAATGAGATCTGGAGTTTGGCAGTTCTACAAGAATACCAGCTCAGTGATGGACAAAAAAGCAAAATAAACGTTAGGAGTTATTAGGAAAGCAATGGAGAAAAAAATCATAATCACCAAAATAATTCTTAAAACACCATGATTCATCTGCATCTTAAATATTGAGAGTCACTCTAGTCATCCTACCTCAGGAAGAGCACAGTAGAACTGGAAAAAGTTCTGAGAAGGGCAGCATGAACTATCAAAAGCATGGAGCAGCTACCATAGAGCAAGTAATTGTGGACCAGCTTTGGTGAGTAAGATGGGATTCTTCAGTCTGAAGAAAGGTGGCTGAAAGGGGAAAGTGATGGGGTTTGATGAAATAACAGGCAGCATTAACTGCTGGAACCAGTGGAGTCATTTCACATTCCTGCGTGGAGGTAGTGAGCATCAAGTGATACTAGCAGGCAACATGTTAAGAACAAATAAAAGTGTTATTTCATATAACACATAGTTAAGCTGTGCAAGTCCTAGTCAGAGGATACTTTGGAAGCTAGAACTTTACATAGGTTCAAAAAAAGACCGGATAAATTCACACTGATGAGATACCCTCTCAGCCTTCTCTTCTCCAGGCTGAACAGACCCAGCTCTCTCTGTCTCTCCTCCTAAGACAGGTGCTCCAGACCCCTCATCATCTTTGTAGCCCACTGCTGGACTCCCTCCAGTAATTCCTTGTCCTTCCTAAACTGGGGAGCCCAGAACTGGATGCAGTACTCCAGATGGGGCCTCACCAGGACAGAGTAGAGGGAGAGGATAAACTCTCATCCACCTCAGGAAGTCTATAGGGAAGGCAGGTAAAAGTGCCAGTATGTCACTGACTGACTGAGCTGGCTGCAGATACCTACCTTCCCTGGACAGGTATCCATTTCTGGCCTCTGCTGAGGAGTTAAATATCAGGCTAGACAGACATTTGGTCTTAGCGAGTATGGTCCTTTCTCTACAGTTATCCCAGGCTTCAGATACTTAGAATCAGTGTCATTTTAAGGGTTAAATATAATCTTAATGGTGAGATTATTCAAAAGTTATGTGAAACTGGCCTAATGCCTTTTTTCATCTTGAAATCTGTTGTTTTAATGGGAACTGAATCAGAGCAAGATTTAACAGTTTGTATTGTTTTCAGCAATATTGTTTTCCTCTGCCTTCAGATGTTAGAAACAACATTCGTTCCAAGTAGGAAAAAAGGCAAGATCAATGCTTTTGCATAATAAAGGTGTTTACTGTAAGAAAAAGTTCAGTGGCCCAGGTGACAGCTCTCAAAAGCCAGTTCTGGACTGGGGAAGGAATGCTCTTAGAAAGCAAGGATTATCATAAGTTTCGCCTTCTTTTTGCTGAAGGTGAAAATGTGCCTCCATCCAGCTTGCCCTAAGACATCTTGGAAGTGTGTGTGCATGTCTGGGTACTGAATGATTTTTCAAAATGAGATGGACTGCCGTAATGCTCCTTTCCCTGAAGAGGGGTGAGAGCACAACCGTCACTTGGCTGTTCGTGTTCTTTGGAGGGTTCCCAGGCACACCTGGCTCTCACAGTACTGCGCATAGGGAGAAATCTTTGTGAAAGAATATTTACATTGTTTTGCTGAATTCCACAGTTTTCCATTTGAACATGAAATCTCTTTGCAATTCTCCAGGGTTGCTTTGTAGCATTTTTATTTCAGTGATGTAAGAGCTGCCTTTTACTGCCAAGGCCATAATTAAAGCAGTGTTGACTGGTAAGTAATGGGCTGCAAAAGGTGTACCAAAAGATAATTAAAGATGCACTCCAGATAAGCAGGGCATAAGCATCCTTTTTATGAGGTGTTAATGTCTGAAGACCAACTAGTGAAATTGATCTTGCCTCCTTCAGGATGAAAGTTTTGCTTAAACATCAATAGCATTGTACTGCCCTAGAAAATGTTTGATGTAGGGATTTCTAGAGGTATGTGCTTGTCCTAACACTCCCCAGGCAGGCGCCTGGTGGCAGAGCCCTTGCTGCACTGAGTAATTTGGCATCCCATTCATGTCAGCATGATTGTGGGCCCACCTTTGCATCACCTAACACTGAGGCTGCTCTGGAAGGAGAGAGGAAAGGAGGTCCTGGTGCCCTGGTCTGGGCTAGGATAGATGCAAACCTTTATTCAGAGCCATTTTAAAGAACACCATGGCTAGTTCTTGTCTAACAACTCTCCTAAATGTTATTTACATGTACATACTTCTCCCTGTCCCCATATTTCCAGCATATTTCACAGGTGATTTAAATTCCTCTATAGGAATTTATACCACGAGTCTGGCATAAAGGGGCATTGGCAGAACACAGAGTGGGTTTCCACATTTGGACTCTGCTGAAATCTATAGCAAAGTTCCATGGATTTTGGTGAAAGCCTGAAGATAATCTGTAAACAGAAGAGATGCTGGTTTTGTTAAGTGTACTTCTTTCCTCATGCTCTTCCCATTCTCCCCTTTCAGTTCAGTTATCTGTTTTTGTAGTGCTTTGTGAAATGAATAAAAAATATTGCAGGATGGAAAATACTATTTCCCCTGATACAGTTCAGAGAAGAGATAGGGGAGCTCACAAATAGTTGTTTTGATTATGACTGACTCGCAACAGCATGATAATACCAAGGGAACATGGTCAGCAAGGGCTGGTCAGTGTTGTTGCCTGGATTAGGGTATGGTCAGACTGTAGCTGTAGCAGAAATTAGCTCTTACATTAGGCCAAGTCTATATGTCTCAGTAGAAGAGGGGGGAGAGGAGGGAGAAGCAAAGATTGCCATCTTCTTTCCTGGAATCTCACTTAAAAACAAACTGGCAATCTAAGTCTCTATCAATTAGCATTGCAAAGAAAATGTCTGAAAATGAAGGGTGTAAAGAGGCTGCCTGGCAGAGTGCCTGAAACAATAACTCCGGGAAGTGTGAACTGCTCTCTGCATAGTCAGAGCATGTTATCAAAAGCCTGGTCTATTTGACCTAGCTAGTAGTGATGGACAGTCACTATTAGCAGGTAGTGCAAGTCAGTGCAAGCCTCTGCTGACTCCTTCTTATCTCTTCTCTGCTGGCTGTGGCTATAAGGTGTATTTTTGTGTGTGTTGGAGGAGATTGCTTCCGTCTCCTTTTGAGATCAATATTGCAGGCTGCCTGCTGTGTCAGTTTTGTGTTGTAGTTATTCCTAGGAGGTGATGTTTTCTGTCATGAAAATTGGAAGTCCAGAAATAAAAATGATGGTGTTTGTTCTAGCCTTCCCTGTGGCCAGACAGAATAAGTAAGCTCTCTTTGTACTCTTCAAACATCCTTAGTATCCTCAGTGCAGTTTATTGTGCATCTCACAGACAGTTGTACTCGAATTGCAGAGATGGAAAGGTCACATACAATTCCATACTTTCTGGTACCAGTTTAAATCAGGGCTCTCCACCTCTTTTACCCTCTGCTCCTGTGCATCTCCATCTCATGCTGGTGCTTGAACTGAGCTCACCAAAAACTAACCCGGCCGAAAGAAAAGTGATCAGTTTATGGAAGGAGTAGCTCTGTGAGTTGGTTTACTGGAGGTGGCATGCACAGTACTGTGTGCAAAGCCATACTGGGATTTAAGGGCAAGTGGAATTGTACCCTGCATGCTTAGAACAAGAAGGAATAGCTGAAGCTGGTTTTGCTGTAGAGAAGACTCAATAAAACTGTGCCACCAAGATTTCTATTTCTACTTATCGTGTCTGAGCCTTCATCCACTCCTCCCTACATATGTATATGAATATTAAATGTGAACTAAAACCAAAGGACAAGCAGTACACCTTGACTGTGCCTAGAACTGATGAACCACTTGCCACCTGTCTGCTTTTTTCCCTTCTCCCACATGCAAATTCTTGCTTACATACAAATTTTATTGTTTACCTGGACAGGAAAAACTCCGAAAAACAAAAGAAATCTCGTGGGATGTATGTGTGCTATAACAGTCCAGGCTTATGGGAATGCTACAGTAGAGGAAAGGGGAGGAGTACTGAGAAATTGCTTCAAGCTGTTGTTCCCAGATGTTTTTGTCTGCATGCTGCTGTCATCCCTCTGAAATTCTCACTGCTTTCATATACATGTCTGCTTGAAAACATTACTTAAGTAAAGTGGTTTTTGAGAGCATTTACCTTGCCTTATGGACAGAGCTGCTAAAGGAATCCAGCCTCTAGAGTACTAGAGTCACAGGGGCTGGCTGTCGCCCCTGTCTGGGAGGGTATTCATTTTTGTTGTGGTGGTGTATGTAATGTTAAAACCCTTGCCCAGCTCAACCAAAAGTGGCTATGTGGATGGTGGACATAATGGTCTCTGCAGATTGCAATTATATGTAACAGCTCACAGATTTTGTCCCTGTACCCTTTAGCTTCAGAAGAAGCTGGAGCAGGTCCCAAATCTGAAAAATGAACGGGGACATGTTGAGATGAAAATCACATGAAGTAATGAGGCCATTGTTCTTGAACACCTTCAGTGATAGCCATTGATGGCCTCATTTGACAAATTATTACATTGACTAATCGATTTGCTGCAGTTCTAATCCTGTTCTAACATCTAATCCTTTTCAGCATTGCAACTGTTGCTCCCTGTAGGTGCTTATGTCACTCTTGGCTCTCTTAAATAATATTTCTCTTTTGGATTAATATGTCGGTCATGATTTCACCTTGGGCTGAAAGCACAGACCTTGTTTGTTCTGTACACGACTTGGATGAGTAGAGCTGTCTGGAGGAAAAAAAAAAAAAGCAGTCCTAGGAGAGAAAAAGGTTGTGCTGAGATCTTTAGGACTCGCTTGGGAGGGAGACTGTTCCTTCTCTCCCTGGTGACCGCACACTGTGCTGGAGGAAGCTTTGTCCTTGCTGTGTACAGTGGGTTTTGATGCAATGTCTAGTAAGCCAGCAGTGTTTCATTTACTGCAGTGAAGTTGACGAGAAACATGTCATGGACGGGAACAGGAGTGGGGCAACTCAACAGGGAGGATGAGGGCTCATCACCTGGGTGTGATCAGAGCTGGGGTGGCTTCCCTTTGTGAGATGGGTGCTGTGGAGGCCTCCCTGCATCCAGGGGAGCCCAGTGATTCCAGCAGAGCCCAGGCCTGTGCTGCAGAGAGATGGGGAGCCTTCTTGGAGAGCCGGCCCGAAGGTGAAAGATAAATTAATTAAATTATACACTCTCCATTTGAATTAAAGAAAGGTGGACGCGTTTGTGGCGGCAGTGGGGGCTTCGCTGGGAGACGCTTTGGCTCCTTCGATGGGGCGAGACCTCATTATGTGTATTTTGGTGATGGGATGACAATGGGCGTGTGGGAGACGGCTCTGAGTCACCCTCGGAGTCCCGGCGGCCCCGGCCCTATTGGCGGGTGGGGGTCGCTAGCGGCCGGGGCGGAGGGCTCATAAGGCGGGGAGCAGGCTATGAGCCCCACCGCCCGCAGAGCTCGGCCGCATGGAGCTCGCCAGCCTGCCCCCCAGCCCCACCGGTGAGCGTGCCCTGGCTGCGGCCGGGGCCGGGCGGGTTGGCGGTGATGGTGGCGGGGCCGGGGGAACGCGGCTGGGCGCTGACCGCCGCTCCCCGCTGCCCGCGGGCGAGGCCCCGGCGCGAACCCTCGTCCCCAGCGCGGGGCGGGAGGGCGGCCGGAGGAAGCGAACCACGTTCAGTAAGGCCCAGCTGGAGCTGCTGGTCCGCGCCTTCGAGAAGGAGCCGTACCCCGGCATCGCCCTGCGGGAGCAGCTCTCCGGCCTCACCGACATCCCCGAGTCCAGGATCCAGGTAAGATGGGCAGGCGGGGCGGTCGGCGGGGCGGCCGGGCCGAGGCGGGGCCGGGCGCTCAGTCTCTGCTGTCCTCGCAGGTGTGGTTTCAGAACAGGAGAGCCCGGCAGCTGAACCACAAGAAGAGCGAAGCCGCTGCCTACCCCAGGCCAGCCTACGGCAAGGAGAAGCCGGCCCGCTGCGGCGGCGGCTGCCAGGAGCGGCCCCGGACGGCGCAGGGTCACGGGCTGGAGCGGAGCGCCCTCCACCCGCAGCCCGGCCTGCCGGGGGGAGACCCGACTTTTGCCGCTCAGCCGTCGCCCTGCTCGGGGCAGCCGTACTCGAGGCTCGATGCTCACTTCAGGAGCCTGGATAACACGTTTGGAGCCCTGGGTCAGACCCCAGCCCACTTCGGTTTGGACTGCGTGGGAAAAGGAGCCCCAGTCGGTGCGGGGAGCATGGGGACCCTCCCCCAGCTCTCGCTCCCTGTGCAGCCGGCACAGGAATATCCATACCCGAAGAAATCTTTCTCTGAAAGCTACTACTCAGATGCAGATGTTTTCCAGTCTTGCACAGAAGATTATCAGTACCTGGCAGCTAAAGAGAACATGTATAGGAGGCCTGTCTTAAACTACGCAAACGCTAACCCTGGCCTGGGTGAGGAGAACTATTTGTATGTCAAGTCCAACACTTCTCCCTATGGGAAGGGCTCCACTTGTAGTTATGGTGAAGGGGAGTCTAAGCTTGAGCTTGAGCAGATAAATTACAGTCCACCTCTGGCTGCAGCTAGTCACGGTAGTCCTCCTTTGGTATTTCCAAAACATGAAGGAGGGTGTCAAGGGACTCTTGGCGCTCCAGCCCCAACATACGGGCAGCAGCTGCTGGAGACAGTAAATTACTATGACCCTTATTGGCTGGGCGTGAGAAATGAAATTTTGGGGACTGAGTTAGATTCACTCTTTGAGCAAAACGGGGAGCAAGGTGGGCCAAAAAGTTCTCTCTTTGCTTTTGGTGGCCAGAGTTCAACCTGTCATTTGCGTTACACGTGAAAGTGACAGTAGGTCTGCTTGCCTGATTTTAAGTTCATGTGGAGTTTTTTTTGCCAAAGTGGCTAGAGGTTTTGCAGGTCGTAAGTGTGGGGTGCTTGCTCTGAGTTTTGTGTGCTGTTTGGAAGTGGAAGGAAGATAAGCAAAGTTAGCAAGGGCTGCAGGAGAATAACCTGAATGGTGCTACCTCGACCTCCATCCTACACGAACTGGTACCAAGCTGCTTGCAGTGTTCCTGCACATGTTTGGTTATTGGCAGCACCGCATTAATTTGCACGTACAGACTGATCTTCACAAACACATCGGTACTGAAGATTTACTCTTTCTGTGTTCAGACTGTACTGTATTAATTCTGCCAGGAGACTTGGGACTATGGCATTGGTTTTGTGGCCTTACTCACTGAGTTTTGTCCCTAGTCTGGTCAGAATTCACTTACTTTAAGAAATCTGTAGAAAACAGACTTAACTATAGCTCTTAGTGGAGAAAGCATTAACGTGAGAAGAATGGGAAAAGCAGCCTTGGTGGTGGCAGGGGATGGCTCACTGGGTGTGTTTGCGTTTTAGGTGTGCTCCTGATAAAGAACACTGGTATTTTTCTAGATACTTAAGGTATAGTGTTTTCATTTAAAAATGACTACGTGTAGCCTTTTAAAAGGCAATATTTTTGTGATTTTTTTTTTTTTTTTAATCTCCCAAATTGTAGTTTTTTTATTTGTCAAATGAAGGTTTTCTACCTGGGTGGTAATGAACTTATAGAACTGCACTCACGGGGCGGGGGAGAAGAGTTCCATCTTTGCATTCACACATTGGGCCTATTTTTAGACTTTAAGATCCATGGCTGTCTGGAAGGCCACTGTAATCATGGAAGTGTTCTTCATATGTATCTCTGGAGAGCTGCCATGGTTGTGTATTAAAACAACATCAGGCCTAGGATGCTGAAAACTATACATACAAATCCTTTTTTGTGTTTAAAATGTGGCTCTGGAATATTTTAACTGTCCCTAGATTTTAATATGTATGTTATAATTACTTTGTTTATAGAACAAAAGAGACATAATAAAAATAAAACAAACACAGACCATTATTTTATTAATAAAGTTGATATCTCTGTAAAGAAGCTGTCTATTGAGTTGTGTACACAAGAAGTCCAGAACATTAGTTCTGACCTTTATCAGTAATTTTAAACTGTGGCTTTAAAAAACTGCATTAAGATTTCTTTCTTTCTTTCTATATACCCTCTCCCTCGTAAGACCTACTTAATGAGTAGTGGGAGTTGTTCCCAGGCACAGAGAGAACAAGAATAATATTTACCCATGCAAAAGACGAGAAACTGGTGTTTAGTAAAACAGCCTTGCTTCATAGAGTGAGATGAAGAGGAAGAAGGGCATCTGAAGAAATAGCAGGCCCCACTAAATGGACAAGGGTGGGATGTGGGCTTTGGTCCTTCCCTGGAGTTGGTGGCCATGGGGCAGGCAGTACTGGCCCTTCCCATGGTGTCCTCCCTGCTGATCTCAATGTAACCAGCACCCTTGTATCTCAAAGGGCTCTGAGGTAAATATTGGGGGGGGGTCGGGGGGGGGGTGTCACTGTCACAGATTCTCTTACGGGAGCCTGGTCTCTGCAGTGCATCCAGCTGTATCCACCTCTAACTCTGCAAACATCCTGTTCCGTCCAAGCTCACAAAGCCACGCCAGGGCAGCGGTGTTGAGACTTTGTGTGGAGCTGTCACTCCCAGCTGCTCTAACAATACCAGGCATTACAAGCCTTTTGTCTGGTCATCTTATCAGCAAACCCACATTTCCAATACTGAAGTGGAATACACCCTGAATACTTCTCATGAGCAAGTCCAAGAAAAACAAACAAACAAACAAAACCATTGTCCCATCACAGACCTACCTACTGCTCAGGGTTAAGCTTGTCTGTAAGTTACTGGTTTTCTTTATTTTGTTACAAGTTGCTTTTAACAGACCTACCTAGCATGTATTTCACAAATAAGAGAACTTGTGCAGAGCAGTTGAGTGCAACACTCGTGACATTTTTGTAAACTTCTCACTCCTTGCTACAAGGTGGCAAATGCTAGAACACAAATTACATGCTTATTTAACATATAAGAGGTACTTTTACAGTGATAGCACGAGTAGCTGCCCCCAGACTTGCATGCCAAAAGCATCTCTGCTGTGATATGTGGAGGTGATGCTGAGGAAGAGGTGGGGCAGGAACCAAGTGTGCTCAGTTTTGGACTACTCCTCTACTGCCTGTAAAATGCTCCTGTTCACAGAAGAAAGAAGGATTTTACATCCTGAATATTAAAAACTCTATATTCTTCCACGTAACTTGTCAAAGAGAGTTATAGTCAGCCTGGGCCTACTCCCACTGCTAGGTGTATTGAATTCCTCATTTTGTGTGAGCCTGCAAAGCACATTTCTTTCTTCCCAGCCACCTCCTGCAACAGGAGCAGAGGGACAGCCACAGCCCCTGCAGCTCCTCAGCTGGGAGCCACCCGCCCGCATGGCAGATCTGGCCAGCATCACAGAGACAGCAGTTCATGACCCGGACACCTCTTTAGCAGCTCTGCTCCTCCCTGCTCCTTGGCTTAAAGAAAATGATTCTGAGAAGAGGGCCATTCACTTAGTTAAGCAGGGCCTGTACCTATAAATAACTTCAGGAGGACTTTCCCTAAGGTGTAGGCACAGGCCTGAGATAAACAACTACTTCTCACCTTGAGTGCCCTGACTACTGCATGCCTAGTCATGTCCTTATGGACTTGGTGTCTGAAAAAAGACCCCATCTAAGTCCTTTTCCTCTGAGTTCATGGCACTGGAAAGCCCCCCAAAGTCCTTGGTAAGGATCATGAAATTCAACAATGCCAAGTGCAAGATCCCGCACATGGGTCAGGGCAATCCCAAGTGCAAATACAGTCTGGATGGAGAATGGACAAAGAATAGCACTGAGGAGAAAGAGTTTGGGATGTTGCTGGGTGAGAATCTCAATGTGAACCAGCAATGTGTGCTCACAGCCCAGAAAGCCAACCGTGTTCTCGGCTGTATCAAAACAAGTATGGCCAGCAGGTCTAGGGAGGAGATTTTCCCCTCTACTCTAGTGAGACCCTACCTGCAGTGCTGTGTCCAGCTCTGGAGCCCCCAACATAAGGACATGGATCTGTTGGAGCAAGTCCAGACAAGTGCCATGAAGATGATTAGGGGGCTGGAGCAACTGTCCTGTGAAGATGGGCTGAGACAGTTGGGGTTGTCCAGCCTGGAGGAGGCTCCTGGGAGACCTTATAGCAGCCTGCTGGTACCTATAGGGCACCAACAAGAAAGCTGGAGAGGGACTTTTTACAAGGGCATGTAGTGATAGAACAAGAGGTAATGGCTTTAAATTGAAAGAGGGTAGATTTAGATTAGATATAAGAAATAAATTCTTCCCCATGGGGGTGGTGAGGCCCTGGCACAGGCTGCCAGAGGAGCTGTGGATGCCCCATCCCTGGCAGTGTTCAAGGCTGGATGGGGCTTTGAGCAACCTGGTCTGGTGGAAGGTGTCCCTGCTCATGGCAGGGGGTGGAACTAGATGATCTTCAAGGTCCCTTCCAACTCAAACGGTTCTATGACATTCCATGTTTGTGTTTGCTTTTTTTGTGTTTGTTGTTGTTTTGTTTGTTTTGTGGGGTTTTTGTTTGTTTTGGTTTTGTTTTTAATGATCTTTTTCTCATTGATTTCTGTGGCCACGGCAGCTGGTTCGTACCGGGACAGCCACTGGTGGGCGCTGCGGTGACTGACCGCACTGCCCGGGCCGCCGCCGTGTGCGCCGGCAATGGGGCTCCGCCGCAGCCGCTTCCCCCGGAACTGCAGGCGCAGCCGCTGTTTCCGGGGGGCCGCCATTGCGGGCCGGCCGGTGCGGCTCCACGCGGAGTCTGCGGCGCGGCGGGACAGGTGGGTGGCGGCGGCCCGAGGGAGCGGCCTGGTGGGGAACCCTCAGCGCTGCCTCTGGGGGAGCGGGGCCGGTCCGCGGTGTGCCCGGCAGCCCCCTGCACCGGCCGGCCCGAGACCCGCGTCTTGCCGGGCACGGAGCCCGGCCTGGGCCGAGCCCTTCGGCCCGGAGCGGCTCAGCCTGGGGCGCCGCTTTACACAGGCGGCTGCGGTGCTTTTCGTGCGCGGCCAGACAGGACAGGAATTAGATGCTATTTTAGGTGTTTAAGCGATGTTTACGCGATGCTGCTGTGCGTGTCCTGTTTGTGCTAACTGCGTGTTCTTCCCCTGTCAGCTGTGCAGTGTCACACGAGCTACCCACATCATATCGATTGTAAACAGTTGTTAGAATAAGATGGAGGAAAAAGAGAAGAAGAAGCATCGTGCAAAGCATAGTGGGCCAAAGGCAGAGAAAAAAAGGAAGCGTTATCTCAATGACTTGGGAATAGGAGATGAGGAGAATGCTCGGAAGAGAAACCCCAAAGCCTTTACAGTCCAGTCTGCGGTGCGGATGGCCAGGACTTTCCATAGGTAAGACGTAGGAATTGGTTATAGAACGTGCAGGGTTGGCTGGATGGGCAGGTGTTGGCTGGGGTTTCTTCTTAGCTCTGTGTAGAAATATACATAGCGTAGTTTTCACTGGTGTGCTCATATGGGTTTCATCATTCACCCCATCATGTTGCAGTTTATGTATATGTCAGCAGTGTGATGCTTTCTGCATCTCTGTCACGTGTTACAGCTGTCTTAGTCTTAACGGGAAAAAATGTATATAGCTCCTTAGACAGTATCCTTAGAGAGTTCCACATACAAAGTAGTATTTGGGTTCTTTGTGAACCTTTGTGTCCAGCCTCTTGCAAATACTGAAGATTTTCAAAGAATGAATGTTACTCTTTTTAAAGTTCTTTATTTATTACAAATTTCTTCTCAGAACTCAGGATTTGAAGACTAAAAAACATCACATTCCCGTGGTTGACCGTACTCCTTTGGAGCCACCTCCTGTGGTGGTGGTTGTAGTTGGCCCTCCCAAGGTTGGGAAGAGCACGTTAATAAAATGTCTCATTAAGAACTTCACAAGGCAGAAACTGGTTGAAATCCGGGGTCCTGTTACAATTGTTTCAGGTGAGAACAAATATATGAGAAGTGGAAATGCTTAATTTGCATTCCTTGTTTGTCTGGATTTTAGAGCTAGGATGTGTGCCTGCTATTGTGATTTTCGGCCATTTTTAAGAAATCATTTGGATGCGTTATCAGGCATGCTTAGTAAAAGAATATTGAGATTTGGGCTTTTGAAGGACTTGTCCTTTTTTTTTTTTTTTCTTCCTTCTTCTTCCCAGAGTTTCTTCCATCCCTCAAACTTGCCCTAAGTTTTCCTTTTCCGCTGGGTTCTGGTTTCTGTGTGTTAGATAAAAAGTATCTGGGACTCAAATTCTAGGAACTTCAGGAGTGTGACCTGAAAAGAAAAGTTTGGTCCCTCTGTTTCATTTTTTGAATACTTTTTTCAGGTAAAAAACGCAGGCTAACTATTATTGAATGTGGATGTGACATTAACACTATGATTGACCTGGCTAAAGTTGCTGATTTGGTAAGTTAACAATGGCGTGTGATTTCTACTATAATTATATTGAAAATACTCCTTTTGCGTGGACTGCACCAGTGTCCGATTTCTCTATTCACTACTATCGAAGGCAAAACTGTCTTTCATTTCAGAGAGAAAGGGACTAAGCTTGACAATAAACCTAATATTCTGGAACAAATCCTAGGACTTTCCTTGTCCTGGATGTGGGGAGAAATAAAGTGTGTGTGTGTGGTGGTGGCGGTGGGGAGGCTGTGGAAGGATGGAAATGCAACTGAACTTCATTGCTAATGCAACTGGTAAACTTTTAATTAAGATCTTATCGCAAGCCAAGGTGATAACATGACTTTTCATTAAGGGATTTGGTCAAACCACGTAAAATCTGAAAATGATTTTTAGTCAGGAAGTTTTCAACTAATATATAAGGTAGAAGCATCTATTAGTTTACTAATAGAAACATCTATTAGATTACTAGTTTATTAGTTCACTACTCTGATATTTCCAGCTTTGAAGATTGCAGTGTAGCAATATGACTGATTTCAGTAGTGTGGTCACCATTGTAATTTACTTGTAGCTTTTGGTTCAGTTCTCGATGTCAACGGATCTTGGGGTCCCACTGCATGATCCACTTGTGTCTTTAGAATTTTACATTATGTGTAGATTTGGGATATATTATTCACAGCTGCTTAGGGTTTGGGATCCTTATCTAAATGTTAACTATCTAAATGCATGCACTAATACGTATATACTGTTGTATGTTTTGTGCTCGAGGAAGGGAGATATATTAAAAAATTACAAAAATTTTCTGGTAGTAGATATGATGGATGTTTGAGATTTTCATGCACGTGGTGATGCTGATAATCTATTGGTTTCTGTTGTTAGGAGGCTGAGATTACATAATTACTTGCAGATCTCTGTCATCAGTTCCCATGTGTTTTAAATTCTTGATTGCTGAGGCCCTAAGATGTCTTGACTTCAATTTTCATGTGACTGTTGGGTGCTGGTTTTCATTGTCAGTGTGTTTTAGCGATGCATAACAGTAATTGCAATGTGTGAAGTAAGTTTGTCTCATTTAGCTGAAAGATTTGGCCTTAGAGGCATTAGTGCATCCAAGACAGAGATATACAGTTTTTATTAATTTTCTCAGACATTCCTGCAAATATCGGAAGATACTCAGTGCTGCATATTTTAATTCACCAAGTGAACACTTGTGCAGACCTTAACATGATCCTGTATGTTGTTGCTTTCATAGAAGAGTCTTATTCTTCTGTAGGTTTCTTGGAGACAACGAGCAAATCAAACCTATATAAAGGAGATTTGATTGACTGGAAGCAGAGATTTGATTTCTTAAGCCTCACTAACTTCTAAAACATCTAAGATCCATACTTTAATCAATGCTTCAATTAAAAAGCCAAAGTTGATTTTCAGGTTATGTGAAAATAAAGAACAAAACTTTTCACAAGATTTTGGTTCCCAAGCGGCTTATGACTTTAAAGGTGTGGTCTTTGAAATTACCTGATGTGGGCACTGTGGTATTGTTATAGTGAAATGCTGATGCTGTGTTTTCAGGTTCTGATGCTTATTGATGCCAGCTTTGGATTTGAGATGGAAACATTTGAATTCCTGAACATTTGTCAGGTGCATGGCTTTCCCAAAATTATGGGAGTTCTCACCCACCTGGATACATTCAAGAACAACAAGCAATTAAAGAAGACTAAAAAGAAATTAAAGCACAGATTCTGGACTGAAGTGTATCCGGTATGACATTCAACATTAATTTTTCCATACATTTTGCATTATGGAAGCTAAATTAAAAGGGGGGCAATACTTAAATACTTGTTATGTTCTTACATCTTTTAAATAATACTACAAATGGACAGTGCTGATGTTGTATCAGATTACGTAATCTGTCTTCTATTTGCTAAAATACTCGTTTAATTATTCTCTTCCCCAGTGTGACTAGCTACTAAACATGTGATGCTACTAAAAAGATCTGTTATTCAGGTACTGTGCAAGGAGGATCTGCTTTTAAGTCTGAGAGACAAATGAACCTTTGTATGAAGTTTTCTGTATGTGGGATGTTTTCCTCTGAAGATGTAAGGGTCAACCTTCATGTTGAAGTAAACTAGTTAGTTTGTTCTTTTGCAACCAGTTTTAACCTGTAATTTCTGGTTACGATTTACAAATTACAATTGCATTACGTTTTTAGCTTTGTAGGTAATAAATTGATGTTTAATGTTCTTATGCCTCTTTAATGTGTTTAGGGTGCTAAGCTGTTTTATCTGTCTGGGATGGTTCACGGGGAATACCAAAAGCAGGAAGTTCACAATTTGGGGCGTTTTATCTCAGTTATGAAATTCCGACCTCTTACTTGGCAGACGTCTCATCCGTATGTTCTCGCAGACAGGTGTGTGCTTTTCTCTCTGTTCATCCATCTTAGTGTAGATAGTGCATTGCTGTTTAAAAAGAACCATAATATTAGAGCCAGTCAGTTCTGTGTGTGAATGGATATGTGGAGTTACCTGGATGGCTTTGGGGAAATGAAAGCATATGCTTCAGGTTTGTGCCAATAACTTTCGCCATTCAGTTTTCACTTCTATCAGATCATGTAGATAGGCCTTTGGTATATAGTAAACACTTTTGAAACACTGAAAAAAGAGTTAATCATCAACAAGCAGAATTGCTTTTATATTGAATTTCTGTGGAAAAGGAATAGCATTCCAGCAATTTATCAACAGCTGGCAAATTAGTCCTCTGAGTTTCCTGGAACATCCCTTCTGCTCCGTCTCCATGTATAGCATTTACTTCACAGTCTCTTTGGAACGTGGAAGGAATCTTGATGGTGGCTGCGCCTATCTGAGAAATTACCTCACCTTTCATATTTTATTGCCAGAATCCTTGCAGTTATGACTAAACTCCCACAGGAATCCAAGGTGCTTAGAACAAGTCTCTTTCAAAGCTTTAATTCTTTAGAAAAAACTGTCAGAGAAGTAGGTAAGCATCTTGCAAAGTCCTGCAAAATACACAAAGCAAAGTGAGGAAAAATGAGAAAAAAAAATACTCTGTAGTCATTCAGTAACATTTTTTAAGTTGTTCTAAGTGTTGGTTGTTGGGCCAGTTTGAAGCTGATCTGCAGCCAGAATGTGTGTCCCATCCCCTCCTTGGCTGTGTGTCTGTGTTTCCTCCCATGTGCAGTGTAGAAAGGAGCTCTTGAGGGAGTTTCTCCCTCATCTGCCTTAAAACAGCCGAAGTTTCCCTTTCCTGTGGTAGTTTTTGTGCTGCTCCCTGCCATTATTAGGAAAAAACGGTATTGTGTGGCTGCAGGGAATGCGTCTTTCAGCTGTTTTAGGGTGGTTATTCTGTTATCCATCTAATGCCGAAATTGATTTGAAGAGGATTTGTGTGTGGAAAGTATATAAACAATAATTAAGATGTGCTAAGAAAGCAGTAGATGTTCAGTGAAATGTCAAGAAGTCTTCTGGAAATATATTGTTGAACATGATTATGCACGTTTTAAAATACAATTTAAAATATTTTTCAAAGATACTTTTTTCGGTGAATTCTTTTCTTATGATCATTCTCTTTTGATTATTAGAGTCTGCAGGGCACGCAGTCGCAGCACTGATGCTGCAGTTATCTTTTCCTATGTTACGTTTTTTCAAAAGTTACTGTTAGGACTGCTGGATATTCTAACGCTTTTTTTTTCCTTAATGTTGGGTAGAATGGAAGAGTTGACAAACCCAGAAGATGTTCGAATCAATCCCAAATGTGACAGGAAGATATCACTTTATGGATACTTGAGAGGAGCACACCTGAAAAACAAAAGTCAAATTCATATGCCAGGTAATTTAACAGATTTTTAAAACCGGGTTTGTACTGATCTATGAATAACAACATAGCTGTTGCTGTTTTTATTGTGGAATGATTTATATCTTTAAACTGATTTTTTACCTTCTTAAATACATGTTATGCTTTTAGGAATTTTTTTTGATAGTACATGTTGTAAAAAATCCTTGTAAATAGTTCTGTTGCAGTTTTGTTGCAGCATTACACACAGTATTGTCCGTATCTGAAGATCTTAAAAGGTGCTTGAAGTGCAAAACACTCCAACCCTAATAGTGAAAAATAAATTTGGCTTTTGTAAAATTTCTCATATTCATTGAATAAATGTAACATTTTAAGTGAATGACTTAAAAGCTTAAATTGAGAAATACTTCAATAATAAATTTACAGACCTACTTAGAGAAGTGAGTCACTAGTTTTCTCATTTAAAAACAGGCAAGGAAACCCAAAGCTTTGCAGTATTCAGGTGAACTCATGTTTGACTCCCAAAAGTTCAGAGTAAGGCAGAAGAATTGGATGTTGGCTACAGAGCTTGCTGTTGATGAATCACTGAATGCTACAATGTTTTTTTTGTGTGGTGTGGCTGCTCTAATTTTTTCATGGTGAATTGTACAAATTCCAGGAGCAAAACTTTGTGAAAACCTTGTTGTTTTGCTTGTCTGTCATCCCAGGTGTAGGAGACTTTACTGTGAGTGATGTGAGTTTCCTACCAGACCCCTGTGCTCTACCTGAGCAGCAGAAGAAGCGTTCTTTAAATGAGAAAGAGAAACTGGTGTATGCTCCTCTTTCAGGAGTTGGGGGCATTGTGTATGATAAAGATGCTGTTTATATTGACCTTGGTGGAAGCCACGCTCATGAAAAAGAAGAGGTGAGGGGATGCTGTTGGTGATCTGAATTCTCTTCCAAACTGTAGGTTTTATCCTTAGAGCCAAAACAAATGTTTAAAAATAAGCTTCTTTAAGATAACCAATCTCATTATATCCATAGTGGGTAATTTCTTTTTCCTCCTCTAAGTGATTTCAGATGAGGGATATTTTTATTATCTCTGTAAAATATTGTGTAAAATACTTGAAGGAGTAGTTGGTAAGTACCTAAAGTTAGTTTCTTAAACTTTCCGAGTGTTGACTTTAGATTTATGAAGTCTTCTGGTACTGGGATATTATCACTCTTATTTGCAGGGCAGGGTGATTGTGGGAGAACACTTAGAGCATTTGACTGTTTAAAGGGAGGGGAGAGGTGGAAAACATTTGCATACAAACAGGTCAAATTCAGCTGTTTTCCCCTGTATTGTGCCAAATGTTAAATACGTTTGGGTCTGTGATTATGTGTGCTTGCTGATGTTTATTGTAGTGCTTGCATACCATGAAGGAGGCCCCCTGTAATTTTTCTGGGGTTAATGTTGTATGCATTCTTGAAATGTCAAGAGGGAAAGGGAAACCTTGCTATTCTGAGAAAGTGAGGTTTTTTTGAATGCTTTGGCATTTTTTTCTTGCCTATGCGTATTTCTGCTGTTTTAGGCAGATCAATGACTCTGTTACCTCTTCATTTGAAATTTGTTTATTCACTTTAATTGAAAAGTAAACCATCTTGACTTTCCAGGAGGAAGTGAGACCAAATCACGAACTGGTTCAGAGCCTCATCTCCACACATTCAGCCATTGATGTCAAGATGGCGTCAAGCAAGGTCTCTCTCTTCATGGACTCCAGACCCTTAGGTTCAGAAGATGTAGGACAAGAGTAAGTTTTGAATGCTGAGCAGTGTTCAAGCATGAATGTATCTTTAATTTCAGGCTCTTTATTTAGCTAAAATTCTCAACAGAGCACGGTTAGTAGGATGGCTTAGTGCCTAATTCTTCTTCTTCTGAGACTACTCATATGCCACATGTGCATTTTGAGACAGAAATAATTGATATTAGAAAAGTTTAGCAAGCAATACAGTTCTGCCTTCCAGGAGTTCCTTGCGGATATAGGCCTAACCAGCAAATTTCTATTTTTCTTCAGAGTTTTGGAGAATGGTGGTCATAATCTTCGGTAAAATTCATTGTATACCCTATTTGCATTCCATGGAAAATGAAGAAATTTATTAGAATTATTTATGGGTATAACATGGGATGTATTCTTGAGTTAAGAGGTGTTCTGTACTTAACTCCATTGCCTTTTAATGTTCTCCATAACCATACTCTGTTTTTATTAAAACAAAATTTTGAAACATTTTTAAATGTTAACATGAAGCTTCATTGTTTCATTAAAATTTCCTTGCACTTTGCCATTTTACTCTGACTGTGATCTTTGGGGAAACAGGTTTGTGATGCCAAAAGAAGAGAGACAGATCGATTTGAAGACTGGGAGAGTACGTCGGAAGGCGTTATTTGAAGAAGAGGAGAAAGAAAACGATGATGCAGTAAGTGATGAAGAAGATGACCAAGAAGAAGCAGCAGCAATGTCTGAGGATGGAAGTGATGGTGATGATGAGGATGCTGAGGAAGAAAGTGACAGAGAGCTATTAGGGGAAGAGATGGCTCTCAGGAGAACCAAGCGTCTGAAAACAGAGGTGGCTAAAGAAGCAGCTGTTAGTGAACTGCCAGCATTTGCAGACAGTGATGATGATCTTGAAATGAGTTCTGAGGGAGAAGAAGGAACAAGTGCCCCTGAAGATAATGAGATGGAGGAAGATGAGGAGGAGGAAGAGGAGGATGAGCAAAGTACTTATGAAAATGGGAGTTCAGATAGTGAATTTGAGTCTGCAAGTGAAAAAGTAGCTGAATCTAAGCAGCATGAAATAAATAGTGAAGGTACAGAAATGAGATCACAAATCTCAGATCACAGTCTGAAAAGAAAAGCAGCGCTCACTACAGATTCAGGAAACTGCACAGCAGAAGAGGCATCGGAATCTGAGGTTGAAAACTCTTCCCTTGATGAGGGTGATGATGAAGAAGGATCACATGATGAATCAGAAGTTGAAGAGTCAAATAGGAAGGGGATTCGGGACACTGAAGCAAAGAAATCTGGTCGTATTAAGCCGACTAAACTTAAATCTGTAGAAGCTGAGGATGATGATGTGGAGAATCTACTGAGAGAGGAAGAGGAGTATGAAGAAAAAATAGATTTTTCTGCTGACACAACAGGTAGACTGTAAATGTTATAAGTTTTTGCTGTCCATTTTTAATTGGGTTCATTGTTAATGGATATTATAAATATTATATAATGTTGCCCCTCTAATATATGTATTTGTTAAGTCGCAAAGTTCAAGTTTGAAAACCTGGGATTATCTGCTCTTAAGCCTTTGATTTGCAACGTAGTATGCAGGTCTTGGGTTTCCTTCCTCTAAAATGCGGGTTGTTTATTTTATAAACTTCATTGATTCTGCGTACTTTTCTCTTGCACTTTAGTCTTTGTGGCTATGTGTGTAGAACATGTTACGATGCTCTTATCAAATTTAATAAGAAAACAACATTCTTTGGGGAGTATTACTAAAATGTATTAACTATTGACTGAGCACTGGAACAAGTTGCCCCAGGGAAGTTGTGTAATCTCCATCATTGGAGATACTCGAAAACCATCTGCTCCAGGTGATCCTGCTTGAGCAGTGAGGCTGGACAAGGTGACCTCCAGAAGTGCCTTCCAACCTCAAACAGTCTGTGAGTCTATGAAGAAGACATGTATCATAAAATAACCAAATCTGTTACTATTGCTTATAATCTCTTAAAATTTTGACCTAAAGTAGGATTAATCAGAAAAAAACCAAACCAACAGTGATATAATTTGTTAGCCACAATTCGTGTTTCTGTGTATATACGGAGTATGGAAAAAAAGAAACTGTGGGTTGTGTCTACATTTCTTAAGCCTGTTGTGGTCATGTCCTTATTTAAATTATTTGTCTCCTCCTAATTATTGTCCTTTTTTGGAGGTAGAATGCATTTTTTTTTCTCTTTTCAGGTGCACTCAAGTGGAAGGAGGACCTTACACAGAAGGCAGCTGAGGCCTTTCTAAGGCAGCAACGTTCAACCCCCAATCTTCGTAAACTCGTATACGGAACAGGTACGAATCTGGCTGGAAAATTGTGCTGTCTTAATAGAAGGTAGCTTTTCAGCTGTTGCCAAGTTTGCAAGTCTGAATCTTTGAGCATTGCCTTTTGATGGGAGGCTTCAGAGGTTTTTAAATTGCTGATACTCATGACTTTTTAAATTGCTGATACTCTTTTTCACTAATTGAATAAAGTAAGTTTTTACTTTTCCAATAAAAAGCATTTTGAGCTCATTTTCAGAACTGCTTGATTTTTACTCAAGTTTTCTGGTATGACTATCTCCCCACAAATATTTAAGTTTGATCATTTACATAAGTATCTGGTAGTTGTTACGCAAATCCATTGTATAATAGGAATTGACTTGTTTCACAGAGGGATGTTGTTTGTTGGCTGTTTTCAGGAGCTTCTGTCTCACAGTGACTGAGAGGGGAATATTCTCTTAGACATGACTTAGTATTGTCATGTCTGTAATAGGGGCATTTGTCAAAGAAAAAAGCTAGCCTTCTCAAAGGGAAGAGAAAATTGTTATGTATATAACTTGTCTTGTTTAATTTGCAAATTTTCAAGCAGTTTTCTGAGTGCACAAACCTCATTGTGCAGAACTTCTATAGAATACAATGAGAATTCATCTTTGTAAACCTTCCACAATGCAGGTGCAGGAAGACTTGCTGGCAGATTCTGGAGTGTTCTTGATTTACAGACTAGGTTAATGTTTCTATTCACAGTTTGTTTTCGTGTTGTTTCTGCTTATGATATTGAATGAACATCCTGTATTTATGTATTGGGAAATATTTTTTCAGATTATTCCAGTTATGCATGTAGAACCAGATTTCAGATTGTTCGAAGAAATTTGAACTATGTGGAATCTGTGAAATGAATTACTTGTTTGTGTGTGGAACAGCTGTACAACTGCAGTTCACTGTGATCACAGTGTATAGTATCTTCCTGGTTGCTGCTAACCTTATTTTGTTCTTGTGTGAGGGTATTAATTTTACACTGGATCAGTGAACCGTTTTAATCAGTTGTCTATATTTAAAACTATTTTAAGTTTGAATGCTTTTTTTTCCTCGAACTACTGCAGGGGTTGTGAAACATAAGACAGAAGGGAAGTTGTTAGTGAATGTAATCCAGGTACTGTGGGGGAAATAATCACAGCTTGTATGTTTCATTTAGCTGTTGAGGATGAGGACCAGGAGAGTGAGGATGCAGGTGATGAAGTTGGAGGTTTGTTTCGTGTCAGCCGTCCAGACAAAGCATCCAAACAGAAGGCTAATGCTCTTGACTGCTCCAAATTTCTGATAGAAAAGCCACAGGATTGGGATTTAGAAGAGGTAATAATAATTGGATAATTGTTTCTGCATGTCCCAGACTGGTTATGTCCTGGCTGTGTCTCGTAAAGTGCTGCTGAGTTGTCATTGCCGCAGACCTATGGGAGCTATGGCCAGAGCGTCACATCTGCTGCTTGCTGTCGTTAGAAGTATTCACCAGCTGACAGATTCCAAGGTCTGGAATGGAAAGTTGGAATACACCAATATAATGCATGGCTCTCTTAACTATTTGCTGGATCATAGTTCGCTATTTGTTTACCGAAAAGTAAAAAGCAGGGGAATCACGAGTGAAAATGTGATGCAGGGTAGAGACCTTGTTAGAGTAAAGACCTCTGGGCAAGAGTTGAGTTGGTTTCACATTCCTGCTTTTGCTGAGATGTTGTGTAGTTTTGGTAATTCATGTCCTAATGTGGAACTGTGCATGAGAATATCAAATTGTCTCTGAGGTGGGAAGGTGATGGAGGAGTGGCGAACATATTGGAGAATGTTTCTGTTGATGATAAGCTGTAACTGTACAAGGCGATAACACTTATTTTGCAGGTTATGAGCAGTATTCGGGACTGCTTTGTTACTGGAAAGTGGGAGGATGACAAAGATGCAGCAAAGTTACTGCAGGAAGATGGTATGTGTAAGACTTGTAAAAATTATTAATGCACACAGAATTTTAAAGAAAAGTATGGCTTTGTAGTTATGAATGTTTTGCATTAGTCATACACTTGCAAATTTTTTCAAAATATTGCCTAAAGTATCATACAGATACTAACATAATTAAACATCACTGTAAATCTCTGTACAAACAGTAGGCAAGAAGGGCATCTGGAAATTTACTTTCTGAAAAATAGAGTGTATATTTTAAATTAGGAAATGGAGTGCTTAGTGAACACTTAGATGTGCCAACTTTGAGTTATATATTCCAGTTTAGCTATTCACTCTATGTATGGTTTCTTCTGTTGGATAGTCTTGGTAAAAACAAGCAGAAAATATTTTTTAATGGGAAGACAAACATTTACATAAGACTTTTGTCTTTGACATTGGGCTGAAAAGTGAGATGTTTTGTTCAGATGTTTTGGAGGTGGTATTTGTATTTGTTTGAAGTAGGAAATATTTAGAAAATGTTAATAATATGGCTGTATGTTATATGCAAAATGATTTGGGGTTTCACAGGCTTCCGTAAGCTTTTGTTTTTAGCTTAAAAATTGTCTGCTATATGTAATTTTTTAATTAACTTTATTTTTTTTAATTAAAGATAGGAGCTCGATTGCTTTGCTGGTTTCTTGTGTCATTAGAGTTCTAACTAATGTGCTGTGTGGTCATGTGGAATGATCTAAACTTTATTTAAATTTTTGAAATCATCAAGTCGTTGAAAGGAAAAAGGAGGAACCACTGGAGTTCAGCTGCGAATTTTCAGCTGGAACTATAGAGAAGGCAGAACAAACTTAGAAAACTGTTGTTGGGAAGAAGAAATATTTGGGCTGAAACTAATCTACAAAGCAGTACTGAGAGATACACAGTACTGAAAATATGAGAAATTGTGTGGAACAACACAACAGAATGGTGAACTGCAATATAACAAAATTGTTAACTGTCAGATATCTTGGGTGCTTATTGTTGCAGAAGAGCTGTATGGAGATTTTGAAGATCTTGAAACGGGTGTTGTGCACAAAGGAAAGCCCGCTGCTGAAGGAGATGAGGTCTGGCCTGTATTTGTGTGTTCTTTAGCAACATTTATATGTGTGTTCTTTAGCAACATTTATATGAGTTTCTGATCAAGTGATAGGCATCCTATGTAATAAAGGTAGTTTTCATGAATCGATAGGAAAGAAATCAATGGGAACAAGGGAGAAAAGTTAAGTATATTACGGTCCTTGGAATCTACATGTATCTAGAATGGCACGTTTTTAGTGTCAAACTGAATTATTTAAAGTTAATTATGTAGGAAAAGTCACCTTCACTTATGTAACAGTAGGTGTCAGGCTTAAACAAGAACTGGAGGTTCTGGAGGTATGAGAGCAGTGTTTTAAAACCAAATGTGATCATAACTGTTTGTACTATGTCACTTCATCTGATACAGAATATTACAGAGCTCAGTTTAAACACAACAAATTGTGGAAACTGACAGTGTTTCCTCCTTTTGCCTCTTATGCTGGTGGGAGCAATTTTATCCTGTGACTTGGATATCTTCCAGGAACAGCTGTAGTTGTCTGTGACAATGCAGATTGAAAAATCAACATTTGTTTGGACTGAGCAACATGGAGGCTTTGCATTTCATTATAAAATTGAGGGTAATGGTGTCATTTTGGTGGCTTTCAAATGATCTGTGAACAAACTTTCTCCTCTCTGGCCTCTAGCATGCTGCCTTCCAGTAGTATTACTCATGCAGTATTACTCAGTGTTATCAACAATTACTTTTCCGCTTTTATTATGTGTGCTTATTTTAGTTATAGAATAACAGGTCAATTCTATGGTCTGTTCCCAGACATTAAAATAAATGTTAAGAAATTTTCTCTGTGGAGAGGGATATGATTAGATCATTAAATGTTTTAGTCATTACTGAAGTTACATGTTCTTGTATGAATATCTTAACTAATTTCTGTCAAAAAAATGAAATATTTTTAATGTGTTCAATAATTTGCATTATAACAAATTAACAATACATATTAAACTGTTAATCAGAATAGTTTATTTTCAATGAAGCATTTTATGTATTTGCCTGTTGATTAGTCTGGAAGTGAAGAAGAGGAAGAAGATGAAAAAACATCCAAACCAGATCCAGAGGAGGAAGAAAAGAAAAAGGAGCGCATGGACAAGAAACGGAAACTGAAAGAAATGTTTGATGCAGAATATGATGAAGGAGACGCCACATACTTTGATAATCTTAAAGAAGAAATGCATAGACAAGCACAGGTACAAACTGTTAACCTGGCAATTTATCTTACTATACATCTTCAAAAACAGAGTTTACCCAAAGGTTTTTTCCTAGAGATAAACATGACATTCAGGAGCTGCTTGAAAAAGTACACACAAAGAAGCACGTGCTTGCCATTTTTTTATGGTTTAACTTTTTTATTCCATTAGATGGAAAGCAAACAAACCAAGCAAGTGAAAGCTTAAGTTGACTTAAGTGGTTAACCATATTCTAAATCACTGCATAAGTCATTATGTGTTAACTTTATCTACTTAAAAGTTTTTGACAGAGAGAAGTTTCCCCTCTGGGAAGAGTGGGGATGAAGGAGCAGTAAAAAAAAAAAAGCATCTTTGTACGTATAGGAAGGAAAAAATCTTTCTCATACTAACTTTTGTCAAAAATTTTACTGGTATTATTTTTACTGCAATTGCAAAAAGCAATGTTATTAACCGATAAGTAAGTTCTGCGTGGCAGTTATTTTATCAAACTGTTGATTTGAGGAGAAAATAAGTGATGGCCATTGTTTGGTAGATGTGGTAGGAGTTTTCAGGATACCTGTATTCAGAATTGGAGGTGTTGATTTGGATCCAGGCCTTGGTTTTTAGATAAAATCTTGTAAGCTTAAAGGTAGCTTCTTTATTTGGCTGACTTGGGAGAACATTGCCTTACATTGCTAATAACTTCACTGTCTTCTTTTCTGACAAAATCTTGCCCTAAATAGTCATTAAATTAATCATTACCTTTTTACATTAGCTTCTGTCATAAGTGATCATATGAGCTCTGGTATGCTGATGTACTTACCAAGAGCACTTAAAGCATAAGGAAGGACATTCCTGTAAAAGTGTACAAGGTGATTTACAACTGTTTCACTTGAGGTCTGTTACAGAAAACATGTCAGCAATATTCCTGCAGGATGGAAGTGCAAGGATCTCAAACTGGGGATCCTTGGACTTGGACCACAAGATCTGTTCCATATCTCAGTACCTTGAGAAATGAAATTAATGATTAGTTTGCTTAAGCGTGGCATCTTATAGGTAGCTGAACATCAGGAGCTAGAATAGGAATGTGAGGCTTCTGTTATTCACCAGGATATATTATTAAATATTTACACAATATCTGCATTAATATGGAACAGTAGAGCTTTAAAAGACCCTTTTGACGATATACAGTGTGAGGATGCACAGAATTATTTTTAAGCTGCTGAGCAGATAGGAGCCCAGCCTCCTCATAAAGTGACACCTTAAAGCTCAGGATGTTAACTATAAAAGGTACTTGAGCTTCTAAATCAAAAATGTATTTTTGACAGTTGTATCTTTAAAATCCAAAGTCACCATTATGAAAGGTATATCAGAAGTCACTCAGTCATTTGCTTCTCTTGGGTACTGTCTTTCAAGTAGACTAACAGGCCCACTTGGGATTTCAAATTGGAAGGAATTCGTGGTGGCAGAGATCTTGCTCTGAATAAAAGTCACAAAACGTATTAGATCATTCCTGAAAGATTTATATAAATGTTAGCATGTTTTAAATAGAACTGGCAGCTCATGAACAAGTTGTTAATACTTGAATTTTGTAAAACATGTGGTGTCTTTCTCTTTGCACATAGCTTAATCGAGCAGAATTTGAAGACCAAGATGATGAGACTAGAGTGCAATATGAGGGCTTCCGGCCTGGGATGTATGTTCGAATAGAGATTGAGAATGTCCCATGTGAATTTGTCCTGAATTTTGACCCTCATTATCCCATTATCCTGGGTGGTTTAGGCAACAGTGAAGGAAATGTTGGATACGTACAGGTATGTAGCCAAAGCTGTGAGTGCACTCGTATGTCAGTATGGGTGTATTTCAGAGTGACTTGAGTTAGTATTAATTTTTTGTTTATTAAAGATACAGTAAACACAGAGAGAGACCTGCATCTTTGTTTCTGGAATAGGGGATTTGCTTTTGACACAATTAACACTACAGTAGCAGACAATGGATTTTTACAGGCTTGACTGGATAACTGGAAGAAGTTATTGTTTAATGTTCATCTGCAGAGAAGTCTCAGGACTAAAGTCTGATAATATGATTGCTAAATTGCAAACATCAAACATAATTTGTGCTCTGAGGTTCATGGTCTGTGGACAAGTGCCTATAGAAAAGTTACTAGCACATATATGCATATTTAATGTAATACTAGCTCAGATGCATACAAACATGACTTCAAAGTGAGTGAAATACTGATTAGCTTTTAGCTTTCCAGTCAACCTAGTGTTAATGAGAATGTTCAAAGATATCAAGTGTACTGAATAAAAAAATCTTTCAGATAGAAGTTGCTTTCAATCATTCCTGAAAATTAAGGCTTGAATTTCAGAATTAATATTATTACCCTGTAATAGCATTGTTCATCTTCTCTTCTAATTAGTTGCGCCTGAAGAAGCACCGATGGTATAAGAAGATACTTAAGACACGTGATCCTTTAATCCTCTCATTAGGGTGGAGGCGATTTCAGACTATCCCCATGTTCTACATTGAAGATCACAATGGACGTCACAGGCTTCTGAAGTACACGCCACAACATATGCATTGTGGAGCCACTTTTTGGGGTGAGGGCATTCTGGAGTTACTATCCGGTATCACTTAAGCATTATGGAATTGTCAGGCTTTGGAGGATGTATCAGGAAACACAGCCAGTATCTTTTGGAATGAGAAGTCTTTAAAAAGCTGTCTTCCCTGTGGAACATAAAATAACACCAAATATTAAGGGAAAACAGGCAGTTGCCTATTATTTTTGAGTAATGATTTTTAATTATTTGGTTTTTAATCAAATTCTCAGCATTCTGCTAGGCTGTGTTGTATCAAAGAGGAACCCTATTTGTTGGCTACATTAGAGAGACACTTGTACACACTATGGGACCAGCCCTGCAGATGCTTCTGTACATGAGTAACTTCTTGTTAACCATTCCTTTCACTTTCCTGGGGCTGTATATGTGAGCAATGGGTTGAATGCTCTATTTACCTTTTCTTTGGTTTTATTTAGTGATAATATTTGGCATGTATTTATAAGCTTTTTCTGACTTTAAAGAGAGGCTGGATGTTGTATAGTAAAGCTTTTCATAAATTTTCAAGTTTAATTTTCTTGTAGGGCCCATCACTCCTCAGGGGACAGGATTTTTGGCAGTTCAGTCTGTCAGTGGCACAACGGTAGGTTTGTTATGACAAGATGTTGATTATTGCTTTCCATGGGTCTTTGGTAAAATAGGTAGATTTGGGGAAGAAGTTTTACATATGGTAAAGCGATGATATTGTAGGAGCCGAGAAAGCAGGTGGACACAAGCTTTTGGAACGTGTATTGTGATAGGAAACTGGGTGGAGGTGCTTATTTTTTAACAATTTTCATCTGCGACACTGAAAATGACAAATATTGCTTTATTATTTTCTATGGAAGGATTTATACCTGCATGATTTTCAGGTACTAGGTATTTATATAACTTTTAAAATTTTCACAGGATGAGACACTGATGTTCCTGTTGAAAAGGTTTGCCCTCAGTGTGGTTTCTCTCCATCTTGTTAGAATGTTTATGGGTATCTGAGTTAATTTACATAGTGTTAAAGCAGTATTTATCCAATATGATCTTTGTCACATATGTGTTACCCATAGGTAAATCTGTGTTTACTAACAATGTATAACAGAAGCTTTGCATGGCATTGTAATGAGTAGAACAGCAATCAGAGTGGTGACTATTACCTCCTTCCTAAAAATGCCTTGTTTAAGTCCTATTGCACAGTCATCGTGTTACATGTATTAAAAGGCTATTTTCATCATGTGTCCCTGGTACAATATAGTGATTTACAGCAGTGCAAAAAGCACTTCTCCCTTGAGACTTTCTGTCTGAATAAGATTCTGTTTTGTAATGAGAACACAGTAAGGTAGATAAGAAGGACTCTTAGATTGCTTCCAAGGTAATTAGAATGGCAGTTCTGAAAATCTCATTAGTGAATGGGAGGGATGTTATGTCAGCAGCTCCTCAACTAGTTTGTATGAAGTCCATTCGCATTTGTCATGCTGCTGTATTCCTGTAAAGGTTATAAATTCTGAACTCAGACTCTAAAAAGCAGTGAAATTTTATCAGTGAAATGTTTTCTTCACTATTTGGTAAACATACATTAAGCAGTGTCTTTTATTTCTGTGTTTCAGCCTGATTTCCGGATTGCTGCGACAGGAGTTGTGCTTGATTTAGATAAATCCATAACTATTGTGAAGAAATTAAAGCTAACTGGTTTTCCATTCAAAATTTTTAAGAACACTTGTTTTATTAAGGTAGGTATGTATACTGTAGAGCCACAGGTACCCATGTTAGGAAGGAATGCAGCCTGGGACTTCCATCTGTCCATCTGCAGAAGTTCCCTGTTATTATTGCATAGTGTTCTGGATCTTGGTAGCTGCTTGGGTTTTTTTGAGTTCTCTTCACTGCGTCAGCTACAGATACTGATCATTATCCAACAAATATGAATTATTGTTAACCTGACAAAAATTCTGGAACAGTCTCCTGGCTCACATTCGGGAGGGGTGGGTTTGGTGTGTTTTTGTTTGTTTGTTTGTTTTTGTTTTTGTTTTGTTTTATTTTTTTCCCCTTCCTTCCTCAAACCCACTGATTCTCTTCCCACGGTGGCAGATACCTCTAGAGAATGAGAACCTGTCCCTGGTGTCATTCAGGCAGTTTCATCCCACTCAGTTTCAGCTCTGGGATCAAAGATGACTTCTGGTAGTGTGTAGAACTTCACAATTACAGTTACAAAAGGGTTTGGGGCAAGAAGTGCTGCAGAAGTGAATTTTCATTGACCTTAGCTTCTTCTGTACTTGGGACAAGAAGTAATTAAGCACCAATCCCAACAGTGAAGCACTCGAGTGTTTGCACTAAGCATACACGGAATTTTGTCTGTCTTCCTTGTGATTTATGAAAGAACCACAACACTTGGAGAGATATATTGTATTAGAGTCTCACAGCCAGCAAATTAAGGCAGCTTACTTGCTTTTAAGATAGGCTGCGTTCCAGCAAATTATTTTAAAAGACAACTGGACAGATCATCTTCAGTATGTTCTGTGTAGAATTCTCAATGTATATGTTTAATGTTGAGAAGCCTTGCCTGTGCTATATGACTTTAAGCAGATTATTTTCAGTAGCTTACCTCAAAGTCAGCTCAGTAGGTTTTTGGTATTATCAACACTCTTAGGATAAACACAATGTTATGTTCTTCCTGTTTCTTTAGAAGATATGCTTGTGGGAATTACTTATGGTTTTGTGGCCTATGTAGGTCACAGAGAGAGACTTAGCACCTTGAATGATGGTGGTAATTCACACTTGCAGGGAATGTTTAACTCTCAGTTGGAAGTGGCTAAATTTGAAGGTGCAGCGATTCGTACTGTGAGTGGTATCCGAGGACAGATCAAAAAGGCCCTTCGAACTCCAGTGGGTGCTTTCAGGGCAACATTTGAAGACAAGTTGCTGATGAGTGGTAAGTTGCACTTTCCATGGAAGTTATCACACAACTTTCATCCTGCTTCACAGATTGAAAAGCCACGTCTCAGAATCTCTGGGATCTGATAATTGAGATGTGAATACAAAGAGAACGGAATATCTGGTGAGATGCAGAAGGAAATTTTAAAAGTAGATTTTATGTTGAGTTTCTTTCACTTATACACAGAAGTCATAGTATGCAGATGGAAAGGTTTGTCTTGGAGGACTGTTTCTCTGAGTGTTTTAAAGTGTCTTCACTTTTCTCCTTGAATGTGAAGATGAATTGTATTTAGTGGTACAAGTCTTAGAAGGGCATTTTTTTCTGAGAAATCCAGACAGGCATTGTAACTCTAGTTAACTTTTTTTCCCTAACCTTTTGGGGAAATTATACAGGGGATATGCGTAAGTGATCTCCTGTGTTTGCTTAGTGTCAACTGTGTTGTTGAGAACATGAGTTTATACTTATTTGGGTTTATATGACCTCTGTTTTCCTAAACCTATCAAAATTATGCATAGTGCAAAATAAAGGCAAGTTAGTCCTTTTATAAAAACAGGCATATGAAAAGCAAATAATTTTTTGTTAGTAATAGTAGAAGCACAGATATGTCTATGAACTCTGTTGCTAGTTCTTCAATTGTACATGAATAATGAATAGTGTGGTATTCAGCTGGCTGCTTTTTGGGAATATGTACTGGTTATGACTTTATGGGGAGATGCAGAATCCAAGTGTACAAATAGTTACTTTGCTTTTGCCTGATGTTGAAGAGATGTGGTATATATACCAAACAGTGCTATCATGTGGTCTAGGTGTTATCTGTTCTATCCAGGCAATCTTTGTTTAAAGTGTGCATGTGATGAACCGCATTGTTATACAGCTAAGTAACGTTTTGTTTTCTTTTAGATATTGTCTTCGTGAGGACTTGGTATCCTGTTTCTATCCCAACGTTTTATAATCCTGTGACATCCTTGCTGAAGCCAGCAGGTGAGAAAGATAGTTGGAGTGGAATGAAGACAACAGGCCAGCTGAGGCATGAACGAGGCATCAAACTGAAACAAAACCAAGATTCTCTCTATAAGGTATATTTGATAAGTCTTTTTTTTTTTTTTAATCAGTGATCACTGCCAGATTTGCACTCTGCCTCAGACCTGTGCAGACCGAGAGTAGCTCAATACATGTTCATACATACACATGTGTGACTTCGTATTTCTGTCCACAAGGCACAGTCTTTCCTGGCATGAGACAGGGAATAAAGCAGTGGAAAACAGGTGGTTGTGGGTCATTGAGAGTTTATAAAGCAATTTGTAGGGGTGAAGTCTTCTCCAAAAGCTTACTGAGACTCTGGTCATGGTAAAATAGCGGTAAACATTCCATTCACAATTTGGTGCAAGGATGTCAGGGAACACTTTTTTTGAGTGTTTGGTGGAGGTGTGTTTTTTTGTTTGTTTGTTTTGGTGTTTTGTTGTTGTGTTGTTTTGTTTTGTGTTTTGGGGTTGGTTTTTTTTTGTGTGTGGGGTGTGGTGGTGGTGGTTTGTTTGGGGGTGTGTGTGTGTGTGTTTTTCTTTGTTTCTGGTGGGGTTTTTGTTTGTTTTTTTTTTTTTTCCTGAAAGGTGGAAAACAAAACAAAAGCTTATATACATTCTGTATCCATTCTTTTAGCCTATTGTGAGGGAGAAAAGGCATTTCAATAAGCTCCACATTCCTAAAGCACTGCAGAAGGCACTGCCTTTTAAGAACAAGCCTAAGAATCTGGAGAAGAAAGGCAAGACTCCAAAAGACCAGTGGAGACCAGCTGTTATCAGGGAGCCTCATGAAAAGAAGGTAATTATCACTTATTCTGAAACAAGGACTCCCGAAGGGTAAATGTGTTGCTTAGACCTTTTCTAACTATTGTTTTAGCACTTGAAGCTACTGCTAGTGCTAAAGGCATACGTGCCTCTAGTGAAATATAATGACCTGCAATTTCTTTTGTTTCTGTTTGGCATGTGGAACTGGCTCTGAGTGGATTTTGTCTACTTCTTAAACTAGTAAGTCACCTGAAGCATAAGTAGGGCTTTTGTCCTTGTCAGAGCATGCTACATTTCTGTTGGATATAGTGCTCTCACATTATGGGTGACCTAAATTGGCAGCTGCAGTCTTTTATTTGAGTTGTCATTGCCATATATTATTCACAAAGATAGGACCTGAAGCGAATACTCTGCTTCAAAAGTTGAGAATTATAGGGTGCTTGCAAAGCCAAGAAAATCCAAACTTAAGTGTCTATAGTAGCAATCAGGCATAGCTTTCTAAATAGCATCTAACAAAAAATCAGAGTTCACAAAAAATCAACCTTTGAGTAACTTCCCAATAACTGAAATGATTAAACCATTTTAGAAGGTGCAGAAATAATTAGGAACTTAACCTGAATTTCTGATTCATTATATGGCTCTCTGAGGTTAAACTGTTACTTGATCACCAAAACTGAACTCTTTGTCTATTGATTCTCTATTTTCTGTTTTAGATATCAGCCCTGCTCAGTGCTTTGAGTACAGTGAATAATTACAAGATAAAGAAAGCCAAAGTAAAACATCGGGAACAGCTTAAAGAGTATCTCAAAGTTAAGCAGAAGGAGGATGAACAGAAATTCAAGAGGCAAAAGGAGGCTAAGAAAAAAATCTATCGCATCCTGGGACAAAGGGAGAAAAAGATGCAGAAGTCAAGCTTGAAAGGATCTAGCAAGGGAGAGAAGAATATGTAAAAATTTAATCAGATTTTAGGCCAAGTGAGGAAATAGGGTAGCTGTGCAATTTTGTGTTGAAGAAACAAAAAGGCCTTGGACTACACTGGGGAAAAAATGCAAATATGTCCTTATTCAAGCTCTTGAGTACATTTGGCAATGTATATAAAAATAAGATGTGGAAGTATGGATTGTGGTTTTTCTACATGATATTCCAGAGGACTTTGTATTTTAGTATATTTCTATCCATACTGCACATTCTATCTATCCAATAAACTATTTTAATGTCAATTACAGAATATTGTTTGTGTTTTGTCTTAGCATTCAGTGGACTTCTGTGGGAGACAAAACTCCTCTGGATATCTCTGAATGTGCTTCTGTGTTGGTAGTACTCAGAGTCATTGCCTAAATTTTGCCCTTGGCAAGTCTTCCATTAGAAGGCATAAAGATCAGCTGTTACTGGGCAGGAGTTTTGGATTCTTTAGCTTGGATGTGCTAGCAGGTGCCACCGGCGCAGCTCACTCCTGTACTTAGATCATCTGGTCCTGCACGAAAGCATCTCATTTTTTTTCCACTTCTCACTAGATATTAAGCAGATCTTCAAAACAGTGTTCCATCCAGATCTTCTGTTACTTGACCAGTTTTAGCACACTGAGACTGTCAGGAGATCCCTCAATGACTGCAGGTTTCTGGGCAAGCAGTATCAGACCTTCCCAAATGTGTGTTAACTACTTGTTGATTTTCTGTGGGGTAAGCACAGACAGGGTAATTTGCTTCCTTTGAGAACACCTTCTTATGTCCAACCAGCTCGGCTAGATGATATGGTGCTAGAATTTCTTAGTATGAATGGAGAGGAAGAGGTAGTAGATTTCTTTCAGTCCTGTTAAATTAACTGAGAGTTGAAATTTTTCTTGGCATCGCAAGAGACTTTGAACAATCATTCTGTTGGAAGAGCAGAGGAATTTATATTTGTTATGCCGTATATGGCATCAAATAGTTACTGTGATATACGTGTTTTTTAATACTTCATCTTTGAACAGGCAGTGGGTCAGATAACATCAGTAATTTCTTAGTCTCCTTCCTGAATGAGTTCACTCTCTATCCTCAAGCCAAAATTCATTATTATTACACTGTAGCAATATTTGCTATCTCAGATGGGAGATCCCATGTGGGATCAGGCTGCCTCAAACAAAAGCTCTCTGCTGAATGGGTCTGTGGACTGTTTTGTGAATGTTTAGTATTTCAGGATTTTGTTAATTAATCTCATAATGTTCTGTGTACTGGTATTGAAATTCTAATGCATCTGTCTGCCTGTATGATATTGGGCTGAAGCCTGGCTCAAATTAATTTGTCAGTAACTTTTTCCCCCATGAGATTCAGCTGAGGTCACGTGAATATGAAAACGTGATTTATGCTTAAATAATTGAAGATTCTCTGCTGAATAGACAACCTCTGTCTTCAGAGAATTACAACAAATCTGTTGGATTTTTTTGCCCCACAGAGTGGGGCAAGATGTTCCACCATGACTTTATTCTGCGGAGTTGTTTCCTCTTCCGTCATACTGCGCTAGGCTGGGTCTAATCTAAACCATCAAGGAAACGTTTCCTATTAATCCCGGTTTTATGCTGTTGTGAGTAAACTTTCATTTTGTGTGCTGGTTTTTGCATCTTCCATGCATTCATGTGTGACAAGTTGTTGGTTTGGTTTTTTTTGAGCTCCTTAGACATTACCACTGCAACACTTGACTTAAGGTTTCCCATCTGCTATTTATATGTAATGATAAATAATTTTGATACAGTTCGTTCATAGTAGTGCTGCCAAAACCAAAAATGGGCAAATGGTGACTTCAGTCTTGTTTTTGTTGTGGAGAGAACCACTCAGAGAGCCAACCGAGCATGAAAATGCTCCACCTGTGCAGATTATGAAGACTATACTTGTTCTGGATTATGCTAAATCTGCTCCACCTCGAGGGGACTGTCCTGCACAGCACACAGGTTGAAATCATTGTGGTGTTAGTCTGAAAATAACAACTGTGCTGCTGCCTTTTGTAGCTGGGGAAGATGTTAATGCTGCATGTGAGGAGAACCACCAGTCCTGGTAATGAAGGTATTTGCTTTTTGTTCAGAAAGAGTAAATAAAACCTTGGTTTTAGTAGTAACAGTGATCTCTAATAGTGCTTTTGAGCTGTTTTTAACATTTGTGTTTCAGTTTTGCCCCGGCATATGGAAGGGCAGGGTTAGTGCAGGAGCAATTGCACCAAGCGCTTGGCAGCTCCCGGGAGCTGTGGTGGAGGGTGGTTTGCTCTGGAGAGCCGCCTTGCAGAAACCAAGGGCCTCGTACTGTGTGGAGTAACCCCCAAAGTTACTTATACCCCCAAATACTTCCCCCGGTCATCAGAAACCCCTTTCCTTCTGCAGGGCCAGACCCACGGCTCACGCTGTCTTACCTGGTCGTTGGGTAAGAGGTGAGGCCAGCGCCAGCCCCACAGGCTGTGTCCCCTCCTGCAGCCACCAAGTAAAACTGCCCCCTAGGAAAACAAAAATGATATTTGCTAATTCTCATTAACCACAAAAAAAATAGCCTGAGTTATCAGAGAGAATCACTGGCAACAGTCCTGTGCTGGCAGGTGGTGGAACAAGGGGCCGAATGGTTCTTATCTTGGATAAACCCAGTCAGCGCTGCGGGAGATACAAATCATTAGTAGTCTTGTTCGTGATTAAGCCCTAGGCAAACATGAAAACCTGCAACCAAAGCAAAGTCTTTTTGTACAATTATTTCCGTGTTAAAGGAAAAAAACCAGGTAATCTGCTGGTATAAGGCATCATACAGGTCTTCCAGGCGGGGTGATGCAAAATGAACTGTATCCCAAAATCTTTCACCTAGGAGAGGGTTCTAATTGCCTGTGAACAAAGGGATCTCAACAGTAAGGATTCAACCTATGAGGCTGCAGAAATGTGTAATGTGGGAGACAAACTGAAACTGCAGAGAAGCAGGCCATATGTAGTTTTGAATTAGAATTAAAAATAGATGATGTGAGGGCGTGATGGCTACAATCGAGGGCAGTTGTGTTGCTGATGGGGTCTGTCACCCATGGTGCTATCTGTGCAAAGGGTTAGCAAAGGCTTTTGCTAGGTGAAGAGCAGCTAGGAGATGTTTTTTTAAAGAAAACCTTTCCTAGGAAACATAAGGCTAGATGAAGAATGTTTTCCATATTGGATTAACTACCTGGATTAATTTTACAGGGATTAGGCCTCGTTCCTCTTAACTCTTTGTGCTACTTCAGTGTGATTTCCAGCTGGAATTGGTGATACATATACCAGGGCAGATGAGGTCTCCTGCCCTGTTCTAGAGGCTGGGTTGTGGGATGCGTACCTGGCAAATACCCACTCTAGTGGTTTGCAGAGTGTCTGTCTAGGTGGCCCCCTCCCCTGGTTTCAGCTGCTCCTCACGTGTTCAAGACTTCACCTCACACATTGTCAGCTCGCCTTGTTCTTTATGTGTGGTGAAAAACTCTCTGACTGACTAAGAGGTAGCATGAAATACATGTGAAAGTAGCTGGCTGGATAGCTATGTGAGGAGGTAGGAACCATACCAGGGCTAACTAGCTTTGAGAGAATTATTTTATATTGTTTGCTATCTTAAAATGGAATTACATTTTGCAATGGTTTGCAAATAAAACCTCCATTCACATAGTATTTCAGACTAGGCTAATGTGATATTACAGCATAGTTATTGGATTCAACTGATAGAATTAAAATAACTATGTTAGACTGTCAAGACACTTGTGCTATATGTAATACTCAGTGTTTCTTGCATATACGAAGCTAAGGCCAGTCCTGATTTCATCGCTCAAGCTGGGCTGTGTCTGTGCGAAGTGATCCAGCTAAATACAGAGGTTCTGGGTGTTTTCTCAACTGCTATGGACCCACAGTTCTAAGTGACTTCATTGGCATCTGCACGTGTCCATGGCTGCTTCATATCCAGACTGTAACTTGTTCTTGGCCACCAACAAACTGTTTACAGAGACTCTCAGGGTGTTGTAGCATTGACACAAACTAATGCAATTAGTTTCTCTGCAACCAATTTTAAACAGCATCCTTGCTGTAGCTTTAAAGGTCACTGTTGATGGGGCCTCACATTCGCAAACACCAAGCTTATTTTGTTATCTATTTGAATGTATTGTCCTTAAATTATTGGGTTTTGAGAACATAGAATCTATTAACAAGCTTAACAGAGCAGCTCATTCCAATTATAAGAAATGTATTGGTGGAGAAAATGGAAATGCGTGGAAGATCAATGTTTCAAGCACTGCCTGAATGTAGGAAACAGATGAAATAGATTAAAACTAGTTTTCTTTAGCACAAAAAAAAAGATATTTTCTTATATATAGTACTAGAAATGTTGTGTTGCTTATATCATAGAGGCTGATAAAGCATTTCTACCCTGATTGTATCAAATCAGATGAAGAGCTATCCACAACTTTTTCCTTCATCCACTTCTTTTTTTCATCAAGATATTCCTGGATATAGTCAGATTTTTTTTTATTTTTAAATTTTATTTTCCCCCTCTGGGTTCTGTTTTCCTATGCTGGAGGTTCTCAAGTTCCTACACTGGAAGACTGTTTTTCTGAAAACTTACTTGGCAGCAAGGTAACTTAGTAGTGAACCTGAGACAGGTCATCTGTGAAGATGCAGTCTGGAGCAACTGGCTCTTTGGCTTTGAATTTCTGTTTCTAAATGCCATGTTTCCTAGATGCAAATTCAGGGTTTCAGACTATGGCCTAAGGACATGGGCATTTGGATAGTAATCCCAAGTGAGTGCTTCTGGTTTCCTTCTTCAGTGGTGTCTAAAAGAAAAAACAGGGGAGGTACTTTTAACTTTGATCTGTTCTCTGCTCCAGTTTGCTGTGTGGCACAACTCAATGTGTCATCTGCTTTGGTAAAAACTCATGGGTAGGTAGACGAGGGGGCAAATTCATTGAGCTAGTTTTCGTTTTTACTACCTCATTAAACAGTGACTGCAGCCCCTCATGCTCAGTGCAGTTACCATTCCAACACAGATGTTGGAAGAATGATATTGTAATTCTTTTTTACTTATTATTAAGGGCAGGTTTCATAGGAACTATGAAACAAACTTGTGATCCATAGAAATTAAATATTTAAAGCTAGCTGAATTATTTACAGTATTATCCATTTACTAATTTCACATTTTGTGGTATAAACAGGTTGCCATTTAAGCCTCATTTTTAATTATCTGTGGATAATATCTATAAAGGAGTTCTCAATATTTTTTCATGTAGGAGAAGGTTATAGCCTGAATGTAAGCAAAACAAAGTAAAGACTGGCTAACTCAAGAGTTAACTTGAACACAAGTTGTATATTTGCAGTAGGTTTTTACTTTGAATTGTCTGAACACATTAATTTTTTTCTTTCCCCATGAGAAGAACAGTTGGAAGGACCTTGAGACAGAAGTTCTGCCACCATGTTGGGGGAAAGAGCTGAAAGAATGTTCATGAACCCATTACTCTGCCTTGCTGGAGTTCCTTCCACATGAATGAGGGAAAAGGAATATCCATTGTGCCAGAGATGAAGCAGGCTACTAAATGGCTATATTATAGTTGGGACTGAACTGAAACATGCTCTTATTATCCATCTGGGATTTGCACTAAACCTGGCATTTCAGTGCAGGAAGAAGAATATGGCTTTTGTGCCACTGCCGGGTTAAAGGGTGCAAACAAAGATAGGTTGAAATAACATCTGTAGCTGAAGATCAGTTCAGTCTCATCAGGCCTGCTAAGATTGTCTCAGGTTTTCTCTTGCTCTGGTTTGGCTCTGGTTGGTTGGTTGGTTTTCATTGTCGTTTTTAATAATATGTATCTGATGCCAAACAAAAACCAAATTTATAACTATGTTATAGGAATTCTCAATTCTCCTTTATGCTCAGTTTTTCAGAATGTGTTTGTAGTTTTGTATGCTCCTTCGAAAATCGGCAAGAGAGGCTGCAAATCTTACAAAGCTGCAGACTGTTAAAGGTTCGGAGACCTTTGGATCGTGCAATAGTTTCTAGGGCACATTGTTCATTACAGACAGTAATCAATGCAGGGCAAGAGATGGATTATGGAAGATCTTGATAGATGATTCTGTGATCTGACACTGGTCATAGCCTGAAAAGAAAGATTGAGATCTTTATTCCTGAAAATATTAAAACCATTACTTTAATGGGATTGCTTGCATGGTTTAAATTAAAAGCACTTTTTTTTTTTTTTTTTTTTAAAGGGAATTAATTTCCAGCCTACTGGAATGTGTATATTTTCAAATTATTTTATCCAAATTTTCCTGCTTGTTCATCTGTTTCCAGCATTCATAGTTTAAGTAATTTAAAAAAATCTAATTGTCAATAAGTTGTTTATCCTGGTGCTATATAGAGCAATTTAATTCGCTTGGATTTACAAAAAAGCTTTTCACAAAGTTCATTACAGAAGGCACTTCAGGAAACAAACAGATCACGAGTTCAGTCCTCTTCCCCCATGATGCTCCATCTGTCTAGACTGTATCTATTCTAGACACATAATAACCTTTGCTGCCATCCAGGAAGGAACAGGCTTTAAAAAATTACTCCCAGAGTTGAGCTGCGTATGTTTTTGGGTGGTTTTAAATTCTATAAGGTATCCTTTCTGGCAACAATGTGCTGAAGACATATGTAGATGTGCCAGGAAGATTCCCATAACAATTTTGCTTTGCAGAATCCTTTTACAAACATTGGACTCTGGGCTACCATTGACCGTACTTGTGTTGTAGCTTTTGGTTAATTGGGGCCAGTCCCTGAGGACAGGGTACCGCAGTAATATCTGCTAGGTCTTTTCTGTCTCTTGAGAGGTCATCTCTGCAAACTCCACAAAATCAGAGCTTAGCTTAAAAAACATCTTTCCAGAACGCAAAACTGATTTCTGCAGCATTAGTGTTTTAGGGAGGAACAGCAAACTGCTGAGAATTCCAGCACTGAGTTTTGTCTTGCTCTGATTGGGGGAAAGTAGAAGTGTTTCCACCTGTTGGTTATTTGGCTGCCCACCTGGAGAGGAGCCCTCCTCCCTCCTGCCCTGCAGAGGTGGCGGTTGAGACCTCTGGGTGCCTACGCCCTGGTCTTACTGCTCCACCTTGTCTTGTACTTGGGTAGTTATGAACCAGCATAAACCTGAGGGCTGTAAAGAAGATGCTGCGATAGCCCTGAACGTGCCAGAGGCTTCACTGTTTGCAACCGGCATTTAGGCTGCTGGTCTCACAGGGCTTGGCCTCAGAGATGGAAAAATATGGGCTGTGCTCGCTGTGCAGTATACAAAGATGAGGTGGGTGGTTTTTTTTTTTTCTTTTTCAATCTTTCTGTTGTAGAACTGAAGTTTTGCTCTTATTGTTTGTATTAGCAACATGATTTATTTTCAATTCTAGCTATTCTCAAAATATGGGAAGTAACTCTGTGATAGTAGGTGTACTTTTAATCTTAATTTTAGGAGAAAATGATCACTCTGTTGTCATGGTTGAGACAGACAAATGTCATAGACCAAGTTCTTCCAGGATGAAAATAGTAGATGCCATTTATTGCCACAAGTGCATTTTTATACAGTTTTACCAATTCATGTGTCTCTTCACTGTTGGTTACAAGTTACAGCAGTAACATCTCATTGGCTATTTTTGCTATCATCAATGTTACTCTTTTACTCCCTTCTCTCTCAGGGGTATGTCCTTAACATTTCCAGATACTCCTTTATTCCCATCTTTCTCATGGCTAGGCCTTAATATCTTCAAGGCTAATTTCTGTTCCCATGTCCTCCATCAGGGAATTGAAGGACCCACCATAGTCCCACACTCTGTGCATGGTAATGCTGTATTTATAAGCTTGCTTTACAGTATGAAAAAAGGTTGTAGGTACCAGTGTCAATTTGCTTGAATGTTAGCAGCTGGAATGAAAAGTGGAGGAGTAAAATCAGATGTCTCAACAAGCACAGATTTCTGAGTACAGTTGCTGTAAAATAGTTTCTGAGTAAACATATTTTTGAAACTTGCTTGTAATACGGATTAAGGCAACTCCTGTTTTTCGAGAACCTCTCAGGTCTGCGTGTTGGTGTGTCCCTGAAAGGTATCAGATTGATTATTCTCCTTCCTACTGGAAACCACCTGATGGCAGGTGCCTGTCCTATACAAAGGACTGCCTTCTGGTCTGTTTTAGCTGTATTTCAACAAGATAATTCCAGGGCACATTCTGTATCAGCAAAGAACACACAGGGCATTTAGGACATTAATATATGAAACTACTTAGACTGCATGGTTTAATTCACAGTGTACTTGGTTATGCAGATTCTTTTCAAAGAAAGAAATAAAGGAGATAACATAAATAAACCCTTTGTTTTCTACAAATGACTAGGAGATACCCTGTCTCCTAACAGGCCTCTCATGTATTAAAAACAAACAAACGAAAAACCCAAAACAACAACAAAACCCCCCAACGAAACAAAACAAACAAACAAACAAACCCACCCAAAACCCACAAAACTAAAAACCAGACACACATAAAACCCCTATAGGCTCATAAGTGCCTCATACATTTTATAGCATAGTTATTACAGGCAGAAGTATTACGAAGAATCAGAAATTATGACCTGAGATGGACACTTGCAGACTTCTGCTGGTATGGGTGGGCAAGCAATTAATTTGCTGCCGAACTCTTTATCCAAAACCTACAGTGGAAAACTGCACTATTACGCAGGGAAAAGCCTTGATTTAGGACACGTGCCTATGTGTGGGGGGAAAAAAGCGAGGAGGGCTAAAGGCCAGACCTCAGAGAATCATAGCTGCTTTGGGAGAGAAATCCAAAGGACTCACTTTTCTCCTGAGAGTTGGGTTTGAATTATGCCATTTCACATCCTTGCTGGTGGTTCAGTTTTCCTTTCCATAAGCCTGATGTCAGTGTATGTCCACGTGCTCTAATCGGAATTGTTCCGACTCTTCCTTGCCTTGCTTACACTTGCATACCGTGGAGCTGTGGGGCAGGAGGTGCCATTCAGCTCTGTCACTGCAGGCAGGTGGTGACATGGATGAGGCCCTGATACGTGCTGTGGTGCTTGCCTGCCTCCACATCTGTTGTGAATCTTCGTGCATTTTTGCAAAATGCTTTAGGAGCTGAGGATGAGAGCCTGTCAGTGTTGGAGGGACAGCATGAATTAAGGCCACCACTGACCCACAAGTGGTATTGACACATCCTAATGGCAGACATAGAAAGCACAAATCCTTGGACAGTGCAGGCAAGCTGTGTCCTAAGCTGAAGCAATTCTAGGTTCACATATTTGGAAGGTCCCACAGGGCTTTTTAAACCCTGCTCAGCACTCTCCAAAATCTAGAAGCTCTGTTTCCTCTTGCTTTGAAGGCAAGAACACTTGGAGCTAATTCTTTCTTTGTCCTTGCTATTGACCTCATTCATGGAGATGAAAGAAATCAAAACAGTTAGTTCACCAGGAAATTCTATTATGTGGAAGGGAGGTGGACATTTGATCAATACTTGAGGGTTATGGTCTCAGCTGGAAGGGCAGATTTTTGTCTCCCAGATGGAGTGATGCCTGTTAGTCCCAGAGGCTTCGCAAGTGGGAAAGATAGTGATCCAGCTTTTCACTTCTGGAAAACTAAAATATGCCATTTTAATCTTCTCAAGCAGTGAACTGGAATATATATATATATATTGGACATAATTCATCCTGTTGCTACAGGGATAAAAGGGCTCATTAGGTAATGTGCCCTTCATTTAACTTTGCCTAATTGTGTAAAGCAAGACCCACCCAGCCTCTTGCTGTCCCAGCCCAGAAGTGACTTCTCTGTGGCCATTTCACAGTATCAAGTAACTTAACTCCATTCAAACCCACAGCATGTTATCCGAGAGCCTTCCATGCTCCTCCA
The DNA here is from genome assembly GCF_036013475.1 of Columba livia. Lineage (NCBI taxonomy): Eukaryota > Metazoa > Chordata > Aves > Columbiformes > Columbidae > Columba > Columba livia. The sequence goes on along the minus strand of NC_088607.1, from coordinate 28,197,232 downwards.
CCTCGCTGACATCCTGGGGCCCCGAGCACACGCGTGCCAGCCCGTGCCAGGGGCTGGAGCATACACGGCCACGCGTGCACAGCGTGTCCCACTGAGGGCAGCCTGTGTGACAGGATTCAGCTGAGCCTCCAACACAGCCTCTCTGCTAAATTGAAGCAGGTGAAGCAGATCTGGCTGCTCTTGAATGCTCATGTTCCCGTTGAAGCAAATGAGCATATATTAGGAGAGGCAAGGGGGAGTGGGCTTTTGCCTCTGAAGCTACTGTTGCATGATTTGAATAAGTGCTTTTTCCTAACCACTACAGAAAAGTATCAGTTTAATGTTTCTTATAATGAAATGGCAGAGATGCCAGTATTTTAGGGTTCAAGGTTTAATTTCTAGTGAGATAAGCTTTAGAAAGGTATGGCTAATTTACTGTAAATTTAAAAGCATAAACTGGCACTGTTAATGGTAGGGAATTCTTGTACCTCTGCTAATGCTCTCTAACATTCACTTATTATTTTCATGCCACTAGTTGCCTTTTGGAATGGATAATTTGCTGTACTGAATACAGCAATTAGTCTGCTGAGCCTCCTATTTTCCTTCCAGCCATATCTAATGTGGAGAGTTGATATATTTTGCATTTTTATTCTACCTTCCCTGTAAGACTCTCGATGTTTTTTACTCATGTTAGTGTAAGAAGACTCTAAGCTACTCTGATACCAGAGTGATCATAAATTATCTCCTTTTGCCAAGGTAGGAAACAGAACAATGGCAAGACAATGTGCTTTAGTGTTTCTGGTACTGGATTTACAACATTGTAGCTGTGAGATGCAAAGCAGTAATTCCATATATTTTTATCCTATCAGTTAAAATGTGTGTTGCTTTTAAATTTTATTTATTTATTTCAGTCATAAAGATTTAACTTAATTTTGGCAGATTTTATTCCAGTTCATTTATCTCTTTTGTTTTCCAGTATACAACCACACCTTCTACCAATGTTTTTACAAGTAATTTCTTGCTCATCTGTGCTTGTTTTGCTCAAGGAGCTCAGCTGGTGTGCCAGCACCGCAGCTCACGCAGGCAGGCTCTGTGTGTCCCTGGCAGTCCCTTGGCTCTCCTCCCCACTGTTATGCTAGCTAGAACCCAGAAAATTTGCTAGGGCTCTGTGGTCTAGCAGATGAGATGCGAGCTTTTCTGATTAAGATGAGTATTAACCGATCTGCTGCACCTTGTTTTGCAGATGTTTCAGCATCAAAGCTGTTCAGAGTTGAGTGGCTGAAGCTGGTCATGAAAACTGCTGCAGCTGGAGGATAGTGGTGCAGCCAGGTAAGTGAGAAGGCTCCTTTGCACTGTTTACTCGTTAACATCGCTGGAAGTCTCCTTAGAAGCCACTGGCTAATGTAAGAAAAAAGCTTTCTAAGCCAAGTATGTTGTTTAAAGGAGTTTTGGATCAATCTTTGTACTTGATATGTGCAGCAAGAAGGGAAGGATGGGCTGGGCCGATTTTGTAGATGGTGCTGGTTGCTGTGTCTTGTGTTCTAGCATGGTGCTGAGCTGGCCACGTGTCGCTAGGGGGTAGCAAGGGCTGGAGCACGAGATGCTGTGTGCTGTGTCCCTGCGAGTGCTTCTGGAGGGGCCCTGGCCAAAGCTTGTAGCCTCTGCCTATTTTTCTTCAGTCCTCACCCCTGGAGCTTTTTGCTGACCGTTTTTAAGAAGACAAACACCAATGCAAAGCTGCCTGTGTGCAACAGTAGTGGTAACCTGTTCCTGCTAAAAGTGAGGTTTCCCTGGGGAAGCTGGGCTGGATTCTTGTATGATTCCCCTTTTCTCATCAACACAGATCAGATATCTAACCTTTTTTGCTATACGGTTGATCATTTTGTCCATGTTTGGACTTAAAAAATTATCTGTAGCTAAATATAGCAATGGACTTTCACCTGGTTAGTGCCTATGAGCAAATTTGCCTGCTCAGATTTAAGAAGTTCTGTTTCTTGGTCAGATGATACAGCACAAGGTGCCTTCAATGGCTTGCTACGCTGTGTGCTGGACATGCCTCAGCTCGTGGCCCGGCCTCAGCCGTGACCAGGGAACAGGGATGGGCTGTTGTGCAAACTGTCTCAACAGGGGAGAAAAGCAGATGGTCCATAAGAGCTATTTTTCTGTTGAGCTGTGAGGGTACAATGACAACCTTTGCTTCTGTGATTCTTTTCTTGTAGAGCCTTGATGCTCGATGCTGTATGCAGTGCAATTATAGTAGCACTAAAGCAGCAAGGAGAAGCTAATTTGGGCAGAAGCGTGCATGGTCTTTTGAAGTGGGGGTGCTCGCTGTGCATTGTGTCTGGGTGTGTCTGCTCTCAATGAGCAGAATGGGCATGAGAAAGTAGTCCTGGTCATGAGAATGACTGCAGTGTCAGGAGCACTGGTCAGTCAGCAGGCTAAAATGGTGTATAATTCTTGCAGTGCTGAGATGCAAATAAAGGTCTGATTCAGCCAAGCAGCCTTTCTGCAAGGCTGTTTCTTGGAAACGTGGGTGACCTTGGAAACAGAAGGGCTCTCCCTCCAAGCAGGCTGCTCAGGAAGCCTTGCCATACTGCAGAAGAGGCACTTTGCAAGGCACCAGGTGGTGGGGATCAGCACAGGCTGGGATCAGTGCAATCTGGAATACCAGGTGGCATGCCAAAGCCTGGTGCCAGCACAGACTTGCTAGTGTTCTCATCATGTAATTCATTGGTGATCTTGCTAATTTGAATCCAATCTGTGTTTTGTATTGGCTTAAATATGTTCTGCCAAATGAGTGGTAGTGTGAAAATCTAGCATTAATTGTCAAGACACAGTTGAAGCCACAATCAAAGTGAGTATGACTCACATTAAAGAAGTGTTTGTCACCTTTATTTCCCCTTTTCCTCCTTCCCTGCTCGCCTCATTGCCCTTATCTTTGTAGAGTGATGCTTTAGGTAAGCACTAGGACTTTGGCATTGAGAAATTTGCAAAAGGTACTGTTCAGCTTGCTAAAGCTGCTCTGGATCTTTTCCTGGATGTATACAGTGGCATTTCACAGCAGGGCCAGGTTCAGTGACCTTTTGATGGGTGATCAGCACATGGTTTATTCTCACTTTTCACACAATTGCAAAGCAAATGCTGCTGGCAGAATTTGCAGGTAAGACTGCACTGCAGATGAATCCGATGTGACTGGACTGCTGCAGGCTGAAGGGATGAGCGTATGGCAATCTGTAAAGCCAGGTAACTTCTCAAGTCTGGCTTGTGATATGGCAAAACTAGGTGAGATATTTGTGGGTGCGTAGTTTAAATAGGTGGAGCATTGTGCCTTTTCCTTGTTATGCTATTTTGTCTTTATTTTGGGGGAAAATAAATAGCTTTAAAAATGTGGGTGTATCTATGGCAGTAGTGCTGAATAGAAACAGTGTGAAGAAAACAGTAGTGTTTGCAAGCTGTCAGAGAAGCTTGTCTCCTTATTGATCCGCTGGGTTAACAGAATGCGACAACCTATAGCAACAAAAGTGAACAAGCATGGAGGGATGTACAAGGTCTGATTAAAAATGTATTAAGTTGAACTCCAAAACCTCAGAAGGATATTTGTGTTTGGATTTTTTTTTTTTTTTTTTTCCTTAGCAGTGTTTCTAAACAATCTGGAGTGAATTAGTACCCTACAAGTGGAAATTTAATTTGGGGTCATCTTTAAATGTACTTGAAAGGCATATTAGTCTCTGTTTGGCCAGGATCTCTGCTTTGGGCCTAAGCCCAGCATGTCATCTCCAAATTGATTCCAAGGTCCCTTTCCAGCCCAAACTAATATTGATTTTTTTTATTTTTTTTTTTAGTTCCTTTTAACAAAAAGTCATCTCTGTGGTGATCACATTATATATATCTTCATTAGTAAAGCTGATTTGATGCTGAAGGAAGCTGCCGCGTGAGGAAGTGGTGCTGTGGCTTGTGCTTGGCAGCAGTGCAGGGGCTGGTGTGTGTGCCCAGGTTGACCTGTGTCCTCCCAGCAAGGCCACATCTTGGGCTCACAAGGCTGTAGCTGCTTGGAAGTCACGCAAAAATGAGCATGTGTATGTATCTTAGGCACCTGCGCTTCCCAGTCTCGACTCTTAGAGACAGGCTGGTTTACCTTTTGATTCACTTTGGAAGTGAAGTATGATCCCAGAGAAAGGGGCACTGCAGCTTCGTTGGTTTTGCTTCTGATGAGCTGGTGCGTATCAGTGGTGCTGGGGTGTATATTGTGTCACCTCTCCAGTGACAGGCTGTGACACTCATGGCAAGAGGTCTCATTCTTGACCCAGTTGAGTTGTTCCTCTGTTGTATTTTGACAGAAGTCTTGTTTGATTGATTTGCAAGTGTTTTTGTTGGAGTAAAGGTGAGATGACAAAGAATGTTTTAATATGATGAATGTAGCAGTGCACACAAAGTACTCCCTTTTGAGAATTGCTATTCATAATCAAGAAGTTCATACAAAGCAATGCACAATCACTGTGAGGTGTTTTTTTAATCACATTTTAAACCTCTTTTGCTAGATTCATAGTATTGTGCATGAATCATATTTTAAGTTGTTATTGAACAGACTTCCTTTCATTCCATACTTCAAACTGATAAGTGGGTCCTACACACATTGTTTTAACTAAATCAAGGTCATTAAACTGGTGCTGCTCTGCATGCGGGTGATCTCAGTGCTTCTGTCAAAGAGCTGAAGTTTAGCAAGCACATTGTATCATGGCATAATGGCATATATATAATACTCTCAATAGTGCTTCACAGATGTGCCTCTCTCTCCACTAAGCTCTTCTCTTTTACAAATTGCAAGATAGTACTAGTGCAGCATTTTTTCCATTAGTGTCTTGACATAATGTTTAAAAATAGAGAATGCAGAATGGTGCTATGACAAAGGAGACTAAAGGTATTTGTGTTTGCATAGTATGAGCTTTTATAGGCTTAACTGAAATTTGTAAAGCAACAAGGTTTTTTTTAGGTGAAAAATAAATCCTTTTTAGTGTAAGCTGTCATGGGAGTCCAATGGAAAATAACAGTAAATAAAGGATTGATGTGAATATAGTTTAAGTCAAGGCATTTGAAATCAGAATAAATCTCTTAAAATAAAAGCCAGGTGGCAATACAAGCCAGAGCAATGATGTCCTGTGTGCTACTAACTTGGTTAGTGTGGTTACCAATAATTACCACATCCTTAAATGACCATATTGTATTCACTAGTGTCAGTAAGGTCAATTCACAGTCATGGGATAAAAAGGGACACTCCAATAGCTCTTAATGTGCATCAAAATGAGAAGATTGATATTGACAAGGTGACCTCAGCTCCGAAGGGGCAGTTTGTTTTGAATGCCTGTGGTTTTTCCTGCTCATGATTGACAACCTCAATAGTAGGACTATTTTCTTCCTTTATGTGTTGGGTTTTTTTGTTTGTTTGTTTTGTGTGGGTTTTTTTTTTTTTTTCTTTTCTAAAGGAGCACCGTATCCATGTTAGCTATTTCAAATAACACAGCAGTAGTAGAACCAAGTAAAGACTAGTAAGATTTTCTGTAGAAAGTTGCTGCACCCCCATGTCCAGTGTCCCCCAAGTGCCCTCTGATTGTTCTCTGACTGACCCTGGCTCTGTATTAATATCTGGCATGCAGTTCCGCAATTAAAATGTGTGGCCTGACATCAGTTCCGAATTTGTCTTTCCTTCAATTTTTCATGTCCACCCAATTCATTCTTTTGTCCTCTTAGCCTTCTGTGTGTCAGATAACTGTGTGTTTTTTTTCTTCAGTTGCGATCAGTGGAAAGTTTGCATGCAATTTACTTTGTAATTTCTGATATTTTTTTATGTTCAATTTTGTACTGAAATGGATTTTAATTTATTTTGTGTAAAATTTGGAAGCATCCATACTCTTCTACTCCATAACTTATCTCAATTTTTTTTTTCTCCAAATAAAGTGATGGGAATTATATGTGTCATAAAATTTTTGGAGGAAGAACTACATATTCTTCTCATTTGCCTGAAGAACACCTAACTGTATGCCAATTTATAAGCTTAGTTAACTAAATGTAGACCTTGAAGGCTGTTCTCCGATTACATTGGGTGAATAAGAGTTCAGTGAGCACTGTTACTGTCAGCAGAAGAGAAAGTGAATATCTTCAGGATTTGACTGTTTGACAGTATTAGCTATGGCGGGAGGTTATTATGTCTCAAATTATCAATGCAACTGCTCTGAGACATGTGGAAGAGAGAGGAAAGTTATGGAGGGTAGCAAACTTGTGAGAAAATACAGGTTTCAGTAGAGGGCTCTTTAACCTAAGCTTTCTTGGAGGTTAGGAATACTTATACTACATTTCTCCCTGCAGAATATGGTGCTGCAACTGTAGAAAATGCTATGTACTGGATAAAATAAATTGTACAAACAGAGTGGCACCCACCTCCAAACTTTCATTCTAAGCCTATTGGTTTGGTATAATACAGTGTGAAAATACATTGTAAGAGTTAAGGATGGGTATTTCTGAGGATGGCAAGTTTGTGGTCAGAGGATTCTTTCATTTGGTTTGTTTTACAAATACAATGCAGCTCTGAAGCAATTTCTAGTGCAGAAGTCACTGCATTTGCCTTAGGTGAATGGAATCATTGTGCTCAGATGGCAAAGGGACTCTTGTTAGAAGGAAAATCTAGAAACATGGCTGCAGGAGCAGTAGCTGTGCTCAGGGATAGGAAATGTGAGGATGTGTCTTGGCAGACCTGGAACTGAGAAATCAGACAGACCAACCCTGGATCTTCAGGTCCTTCTCCTCTTTCTCTGGTTGGGGTCCCCTTCCCCACACCAAACCTTTGGTGATCCCCGAGCAGCTGCACAGGGTGGCTGGTGCCTCTTGCCAGAGTGTTGGGGCAGGAATGAGGCCTGATGTGGAGTGTAAGGTAGTAAAGAAAAGCTATGACTTATGTTTATTCTTTCATCAGTACCCACACTGTACCTTCAGCTGTGTGTCCAAGTCCATGAGAATTTTGAATAAATATTGTAAATAATAAATAGCAGGCAAATTTAACTCTTTTGTCCTGGCGTATAATATTACTGTTGTGGGATATTTTTTTTGTTTTTTTGGTTTTTTGTTTTTATTTTGTGTTTTTGTGGGTTTTTTTTTTTGGTTTGTTTTTTTTTTTTTTTTTTTTTTTGCAATAATCAGAAAATACTTTGTGTTTTGTCAGGAAGAAGAAGGTAATTTTTCAACAAACTTTTACTGTCTTGGATTTCTTGTTAGTGAAGTCACTGGCATATTTGGAATGAAAAAATGGAAACAAAGTCAGAAAAAAAAACCCTGATGCTTTGACCAACTTCTAAAAATAAGTTCATAAACCATGCATTTGTAATAAGTTTACATTGACTTTTTTTCTTAGATGTTAAGATTTATTTTCTTTAGAGTGTAATAAATGTGAGGTGGAAACAGGCCAGTGTATGCTTCTCGGTTGCCTTTTGGGAAATAGTGTTTGCAGAAAGATGGCTGGCCTGGAGACTTGCACCATCAGCCTGAACCTCTCCTTCAGAAAATGTTTAAGGTTTGATTGTTGGCCTACATTTTTGGTCTTTAGACCAGTAAACCCGTCTGGCATTTTGCTGAGGTTCAGCCCTGTCCAGTGAGACATGGTGTAGCACTTCCCAAGACACACATCCTGGCTGCTGAGAGGTGTGCGTATGTACATATGTATACAAGTCTCACTGTGACCAGGGTGTGCAGCCATACAGCTCCAGAGTGGGTTAGGAAGTGTGAGAGTAGAGCCATGGATAAGATCGCGTCAGAGACTCCAGAATGAGCTGCCCTCTCAGCAGAGTGGGAGAGAGGTGCTTTTGTCAAGTATGGCTCTGGCTTCAGTGGCGGGCTTTAGCTGACTGGGTTGATGTTGCTGAACCCAGTCACATTACGTGCTGTCCCTCTTTGAAGGAACATGTTTTTTTTTTATTCACCTGGGCAATGTAGCTTTGCTACAGTATTTCTTTTTACTGGTGTCTGTTAAAAAGCATTGTTTAAGGTCAACACCCTTCATTGTCTCTTGCAGCTTTTTAGTGTAGACATCGAAGCAGTTTGCTTCCATATGACCATACAGCCATTCTGCTCTCTGGCCTTTGGACGAAGATCTGGGTTAACACCTGCTGGGCTTGCCTGGGAAGACTCTTTCTGTATGACAGGCTGAGAGTCTTGACCAGTTTCACACATTCCCTAAAAAGAGCCTGAGACCTGGACTGCAGCTGGTTTATTTCTGATTAGTACTTTGCCAGGTTTTTGTGTGAACTATTTTAAATCCTCTCTGTCTTCCTAAATTATCTCCATTACAAATGTTGGCACAAACGGATATGATACAGCTAAAATCCACGGCTCGTTACAGGCCACAGTATTAGGCATTGTCTATGATATTCAGTCATGCTGGTGATCACACTTAATTTCTGTTAAAGGTGTTTACCCTGAGCAGTATTTCATCAATGAAAATAAATGAAGATGTCAGGTCTCCTGTTAGGAAGTCTTTTGTTGGAAACACAGGAAAAGGGCCACAAGAGGCAAAGAGTCTGCATTTTTCAGAGCAGCAACTAAGTAATCGCTAGTGTTTTACTGTAATCCATATTGCTTTCTGAAACTGTGATCTGAAGGCAGAGAAGAAGAATGCTGTGACAATTGTGCTGTTTCAGTTAAGTCCTTTTCTCCATTTTGTGTTAAGAAAGGGGGGAATCTTGTTGATATATTTCAATTTTTAAACTTTGTTGTGAGTTGGTAGCTGAAGTCCCAAATGCCTGGTTCCTCGCTACCCTGCAAGTGTGAGCAGTAGGCTGGCTGGTCACTGGCTGCACACACAGTAGGTAAACAGCACTGTTCCACTGGTTCCTGCACAGGACCTCTAACCTCCAGTCAGGATTCTGCTGAAAGTAATAAGGACCAGCCTTGGATTTCAGGGATTCACTAACAAATGCTGGTTTAAGCTCCTACTCAGAAAAATTTAAGCTAATTGCCCTTGTGTTGAGCAAGCTGCTCTTTGCAGAGTAATGTAATAAAGCCGTGCCTTATTGAAGGGAGGAAAGGGAAGGAAATCAGGTTTGTATACACTTAAGCAGGCTGCTTCTTTCCCCAGACCTTGCTGTTTCGTGACATTCCCCGCTCTGTCACCAAGTGGGGCATCAGGCAGTAGCTGCCCATTTGGCAGAAGGGGCTGCTGGCAGCCCAGGATGCCCGGGGGGTTCTCGGCCACTGCTGCACGTGGGGCAGCACCAAGGGGGGTCACCTTCTGCCCTGCAGTCCCCAGCATGTGCAGAGCTCTTGCCTCCAACACAAAGACTGTCATTTTGTAATTTTGTAGCTCCTGTCCTGTGAGTCAGCCCTCCTCAATACAGCAAGAGAAGTCAGACTGATTTCTTTTGGTGAGATGGAAGCATCTTTTGACCTGCTGGGCACTGAGAAGTAGATCTAGAAATGCTCTTTACAGGGGTTACGTATGCTAGTGATTTATATTTTGGGTAATGTTAGGTTTTCTTGAGTGGGCACATGAGCTGGGTGTTTTTATTCTGTGACATGTGACTTCACATTGAGCTTGTTACTAGTCTTAGTTCCGATGACTTATGAAGTGTGAAGCCGAAACCAGAGCATGTCATCTACCCACTGAAGTGTGTCCCTGGTTAGCAGGGTTAAAGTGCAAAAGAGACTAACTGAAGTAATCTTTTTATTCCGTGCTCTGTGAAGGAAACTCATGGTACAAAAGAACATTTGGTAGGTGCAAAGAATGGCCAAAGGCAGGCAGTTGAGCCTGGCTTACACCACAGGCAAGCCCTCAGGTTCAGGGCTCTTCTGGCTCTGCCCGGCTTCTACCTCCTGATGTTCACATTCAGTCTTCTATCACTGGCTTCTATCACTGGCTTCTATCAATGGCTTCTATCACTGCACCAGGGTTCTTTGTGTTTTACTGTTTAAGGGAATGGTTCATATTTATCATGTTACTGGAGAAGTGGTTAGAGATTTACTTAATTCTTGCAAATATTACTGAAGTAAAATAGAACTGGAGAATTTCCGTTGTCTAAAATGTGCTGCTGCTTGCATTGAGGGTAGTAGAAAGCACACGTGATCCATCAGTTCTAATTTGTTTATTTTTGTATTGAGATGAGGTTTTAACCTTTCTGGTTTGTTAGAAAAGCCAGGACTGATATCTTGCAACAAAGTTTGTGTATATAAAGGCAGGAAGGGTAGGAAAAGTATAAAACACTTTAAACTCATTTCTGTAAAAAATAATTCAAATATTTCAGTCTTTGCAAACTCCATTATAATTTTACTTCTGCAATCAAATAGCAAGTGTATCTTTTAAACATATTATTTGTTCTCACTGTTTTTCAATAGTTTTGCATGGAGCATGGTTGTATGTTGGTGACAAATATTATAAAAGGAAAGGAAAAAAGATGTTCCATATACTGGCACTTAAATGTGAGATATCTACAAATTCATAGTTTGAGTACATTATGGACTTAACTGTTGCTGAGTGGTACATAAAAAGTGCTTTTCATTTAGCCGAGCAATCTGATTTTACTGGACTGAAGCTGAAAATTCTTTTACAAAGGTATTCTCCTCATGCTGCTGGATTTAAGCCAATGCTTTGTAGGTGTTGAAGGTGCTGTTGTGTTTGTAGAGAAGAGGGCTTCAGATAATAAGGTTTTGCGTTTGTTCCTAGGGTGCAGAGAACCAGCCTGTACTGAGTGTGTGTGCTGTCACAGCGCTGAGACACCCAGCCTGGAGCTGTGCTCGTGTCTGAACTCATCGCTGAGATCATTCCTGTCCGCTGAGGACATGTTGTGTGCCTCTGTTACCCCACAACAGGACACTTCACCTTTTTCTGCGTAGCAAAGTTATAGCTGAAAAGTGCTGTTTGGGTTTTTGGTTTTCCTTTTAGTTTTCACTATGGCAAATGACACCACACATGAGAACTGGGATAAGCACCTGCTAATTCAGCTAGATATCAGGTAGAACAGGAGATGCTGGCATGAGCTAATTCTTCTGATGAAGGATTTATGCTGTAACAAGCTTTTCAATGAAAAAATTCTTTAGCCCCATAAATATATATATATATATAGAAGGGGAAAGACAGAGAAAACATTATATGTGGTATATCTAGCCTGCCAACTTGCAGATCAATAGGAAAGAGAAACTTCTGTTCAATTGAATTATCTGTGGCAGAGGTTATTTTAAATATCTTACATTTATTACTTTGTACAACATTGTTTCATGATGCAGCACAGCAGGAAACTGGTTGTTGGTTTCCCATGCCGCCTTTCCCCCCCCCTATTTGCAGCAAATGAGGTTAATGTAACCTTATACTTAGGGGCAGCTTTCTGAAAAATATTGGATAAAATAATTTTTGAATTGTAATTATAGGTAGATACTAAAAATTATAAACGTTGTCTAAAGTTCATAGCTTGGATATTTTTCTTCTGTTGTCAAAGGACACCTGAGATTTCCTTTTTGAGCTTATGTTTCAAAACTGATGAAACTCAGAGGGCTTTTTCATGCTGCAGTATTAGTTTCATTTATGAAGAAAGCCAAGATATCAAATATTGACCTGACCTAGAGGAAATATTGACATTAGAACTGGAAACTTTACTGGTTAAGGTGCAAGATGAGAACAGAAATTTCCTACCCAGGGTGCACTGAGAGCTTAGGGGTAGCTTGAAGGTAAGGTGAAGAGACCAGTTGTCTGGGTTAATATCAGCAGGGGAAAGACTGCAAAACCAGAAGGGAGGAGGATGCAGAATGTCTTTTTAAATTTTATTAGGGTCTGCGGATCTAGTCTTTCTTTTATAATGTATAGAAAAGTGATTGATAGTCTTGTAATCATAGAATGGCTTGGATTGGAAGGGACCTTGAAGATGATCTAGTTCCACCCCCTGCCATGGGCAGGGACACCTTCCACCAGACCAGGTTGCTCAAAGCCCCATCCAGCCTTGAACACTGCCAGGGATGGGGCATCCACAGCTCCTCTGGCAGCCTGTGCCAGGGCCTCACCACCCCCATGGGGAAGAATTTATTTCTTGTGTCTAATCTAGATCTACCCTCTTTCAATTTAAAGCCATTGCCCCTTGTCCTGTCATTACCTGCCCTTGTAAAAAGCCCCTCTCCAGCTTTCTTGAAGATCCCCTTTTGGTACTGGAAAACTGCTATAAGGTCTCCCAGGAAGATGAAAAGAGTATTATAGAGAATTAACAATCCTTTCCCCTTCCAAACTTTTAGCTATCCATGCTGCTTTTGGAAGGCAAGATAATGACCCATGGCATGTACAATTTGCTACACTTCACTAGATTTCCTTAAATATGCTTGACATTCTGACCAGCAAAGTCCTAGACAATTCTGTGACTTTGTTGGACTTGTGGTGTTAAAATGCTTGACAATTTCCAGTCGTGTGAGTTTTTTAATTTAATTTTTTTTTTTTACTCTTTTAAAAAAATTCACTGTTCCAGTTTCTTCTGCAGTACCGACCATTGAATATTTTGTGTTGCTTTGAACTGCACTTAAACGGGTGCAAGAGACACCTCACATCTTCCGAAAAGACTGAGTAGAAGAAGATGGTAATTGTTGCTTGCCATTATTCTTTTTAAGGTTGTTCACTTTCTGTTTAATCCTTTAGGTGTTGGCCATGAGGCCACTGAAACAGCACCAGGAAAAGACGAATTCATAGCTCAGTGAAAGGGGAAATGCCTGGAAATGGGATGACCTGGATGCTGCTCTGTGCCTGGTCAGCATGGCTAAGGCACTCCAGTTTCTTTGATTTCTTTCTCACTTGCTGTCTGCCTGTTCACTTTTTACTCCTCACTGCGCACGCATGTGGCACCCAGAAAACCAAGTCCTGGGTTTTGTTTCTCTTCCCACTTCATCTTTCAGAAGGGCTGAGACATCTTTTGTCTCATTTGCTACTAAACTGAAAGCAACACAAAATGGCTAACAGTACTATATGTGAATATTACATTACAAGCTCTTTTGCCTACCAATTACTTGTAGTGCAGTAATTATTAAGTAAAACTGATCTGCCTAGAGGTCACAAAGCCAGAAATAGAGCATGCCTCTCCTGACTCCCGATCCGGTGACACAGCTGTTAATTCACGCAATTTCTACTTGAGTTCATTAAAAATCTTCTCCCACAGCTCTGCCTCCCTCAGCAGCCAATAATTCTGCTTTTAATAGAAGAAAAGATCTTCCTTTGGGACCGTAATTCCCCCACAGTGAAAGAACTTATCCAGCTGAGAGCATTTGCTACCTTTTGAAGTCCCGTTAGCCCTGTCTGACCTGAGAAATGAGAGGGGAGCTGAACTCTAATGTCTAAGCTTGGAAAGTGCATCTAACACAGTCAGGGCATGTGTGCTAGACACTTTTCATGTCTGAATGCTGCAGATGATGCATTTTAAAAGTTGTCTGAGATGAAAGCTTGATTTATCATAACTAGGAAGACATCCATTCCCCCTCCTAAGCCAACTAAACTCTGAAATAGAACTACAGAATGGTAAAATGAGTCAGGTGCTGTATACGTGGTTTTGGCAGTATTTTTGTTTGTTTATATTTTGTCTGTATGGTGAGGTGTTTTTAATTTTTTTTTTTTTTTTTGTGGAATAGATTTTTGAGGACAGCAGGGACCATCATGGTCTAATCTGCTGTAGAAGTTGGTGATATAGAGCTTCATTCTGTGATTTCTTCATTGACCCCACAACGTGTGGCTGAGCATATTTTTTTTAGGTAAATATCCATTCTTGATCTATTTAAACTAGTCCCATATGAGGACTAACTCACTTTTTCGCATGTTAAATTGTTCAGTTCTTAAATACTAGTTTTAATGCTGTTGGCCAAGAAGTGGAGATGTATGTACCTTCAGAAGAGAGTAAAAATACTTGACTACGACCAGGATGCTCAGAACATGAGCTAGCATGGCATTTGGTGACAAACTGGATTATGTTTATATCTTGCTTCAGATAATGCACCAGTTTAGAACTATTTCAATTAGAGTTCCATGATATCAATTTGTTTCTATGCTTGCAATGCTTCACAAAATCATTTTTGTGAGAACTGAGTCTATTGACTAAGTCTAAGTTCTTTCAACATCCATTGTTATTCATGAAAGATGAATCCTGTAAGTTTCTGGGTGAACCACTATGTATATTTTTAAAATAGATGTGTGTTTTAAAAATAGTTGTTTAAGATCTCTTTCTCGTGTGGCATAGAAGCTATGCAACTGCTGAAAAGACTCTGTGTTAGTGTTTTCAATTACATAAAACAAAACTTATAACAGAAATTAGATAGGTGTTAGATATATTCACATATTCAGCTTAATTCTGGAACATCTTCAAACACTTTGGAAACATTACTTAGATTTTATATTCTGTAGCCTTCTCCAAAGCTTTAATTTCAACAGTGAAGAATGGCCAGTTACATGTAATAAAATCTTATGTGGATGCTTTTTTTTCCCACTCCTTGTGATTAAATAGGTTGTAGGATTTTTTTAAAGGTTTTAACATATTCTGTTTTCTATGAGTTTTCAGTATAATGATTTGAAAAGCTGCCTCAGAAACATAGTGTTATGAGCTTAAACTAAAAAAATAACTGGGGCTTTCTGCTGTCAGATTTAAATCAATATTGCAGTATGGCATATACGCAAACATCGCAAATCTTTGTAGTTGAAAGTGGCCAAGAAGTGGGAGAAAAGAAAGGAGAAAGAAAAGTAAATCCCCTCATTATTCCTGCAGATGTTTGAGCTGTCGGGGACAGCAGTACTTGAACAGACTGTCCTTCCCCTCCATACCAGGAGCAATGCCAGTGCTCGCAGTAACAGGAAACTTGGCAGTCGTGGACATCTCTTTATTAGCACACTGTCTGTCTTAAACTCTGTCTCACCTACCTCAGAGAGCACCAGTGTGGGGGAATTTTTCAGAACCAATGGACAATAGGTATTTGTGTGTGTTGCTACTACTCCTCCTTAAGGCATTCCCCTTCACATGACGTAAGATGTCAATGGTTAGTTATGCAAAAGACTAACTACAGGTAACTATCAAAAGCTTAAAGCCTGTCTTTCCCAGGTGTCTTTAACACTTAGAGTCTATGAAATGCATAGAAAATGGTATAAGATTGCCAGTGATACTCATATCTCATTTTACCTTTTCTTTTTTTCCTTTCCCTTATGTACCCTTGTTAGTGACAGCTGTGGGTTGGTTGGTTTGTTTTTTAATTATAACTTGAAATCTCATACCATTTTATAAGGGGGTAACAGAGTTCACAGTATGTGATGGGCTCTGCACAGAGCCAGCCCAAATCAGCATCAAGCAAAATTCAGATTTCCCTTCAATAGTTATTTAAACTGACTAGATGAAGGACGCAAATCCATGTTTCACTTCAAGCATAGGATTTTAATTAAGCATATGCTCGACTGGATCATACAAGAATGGTGCTAGAGTAATTTCTGTTGAGCACATGTATGTATAATTGTGTATACACTACCTAACTGTCAGTTTTTTGATGATTGCAATAATGCAGAAATAATGAAATAATTCTTCACATGAAGATCACACTGCCTTCCTGGAATGTCAGTCAAAGCAATCGATAAGGGAAGAGATATGCACGTAGAACAATCATAATATCGTTACACTGACTATTACTTCGGATGATGGGCAGATTTCCTTTTCTTGTACATCCGATCTGTACTTTTACCAACTTATTTTAAGACAGCAATGATGAAATTTAACAGTGATATTACCTAGTGAATGGGAGGTCCAGCTTTGGGCTTCTAAACACACATTTTTACATATGTGTATATATCTTGTGTGAGTGTATGTGTATATGTGTGTATATATATCAGAATATTTTACATATATATGTTTTTATTGTTATATTAACTCAATACTGCTTCCTCTAAAATTTATCTTATGAAGCAGAACGGCACTTTAATTTTACAAAAGGATATTTCTTTAGAAGGTTATATTCATGTAGTCTACCAAGATACATATTGCTACCACGTTTTGCTTGTGAGCAATTTTTATATACCTATATAAATACCTATCTAGATATATGTCTAATCAAACAATATCTATATAATTACTCTCAGAGAAAGAGTGAGATTTATGTAGCAATGGATCACAGATCTTGTCAGTGGAAAAGAACAAATGAGATGATCCTGCCTCCAACTGTGTCTAATCATTTCATGAAGGGAACTGTCAGTCACACTTTCATTCTAATTGTGTCAAAGAGTTTTTATCCCATTTGATTTCTGGCAATGAACGAACAAAAACTGTTAGTTTTTCCATAAATACATGTGAATTAAAAAAGGAACAGGCTGACTTACAAGGATTCTTTTCTGCTTTTCTTCTTATTCTTCCATGAAATGTTTAAAGACCCCTAGTAATCTGTATTTTGAGGTGTTAGATATCAGACATCGACAAATAAAGAACACTCTTAGCCTTAAAATTGCTCAAAAATAAATTAACCATATGGACAGTGTAATTATTCTCATTTTATAGATAGGAAAGCTGAAGGATTATGAATTTTTACCTAAGGCTGTGAGAGAGTCCTGGCTGAGTCTGGAACTAAATGCAGTCTTGTGTGTCCTGTTCTAATATATTAACTATGAAACCATACTTACCTTACCTCACTGTTCACCTACAGGTACAACATGTTGTTGTTCAAGTAAGATTTTTTTTCTTGTGTGTGTGTGTATCCTTTCTAACACTGTATGATACTGGGTTGGGAAAGGTGCATCAGAAAATGTGCATGTGGCTGCAGGAAGAAGAGAGGCACCTCTGTCTGTGGCAGTGACACAGCATCTAGGATGATGGGCATTACTAGCAAAAAGAATCCATTAAGAGCAGCAAGCTTGAAAGCCAAAACAAATGACAGGATATGTGAAGGATTAGTTGGATGGAGCATCTGTTATTAATACTGAACAGTGCTTTTTGAAAACAAATGTGAAGCATTAGCACAGTGGTGAGAATTAATTTTAATGCTTTTTATGGAAGAGAGTGTGAATGAGATTCATGCTTTTCTTTATTTAGAGGTAGTGTTTTCATTTCTTGCTTCATCTAGAGTCTGAACGCAAATTCAACTCTAAGTGGAGAAGCGATGCCTGAATGCTGGCTCTTTCTGATCCCCTAGAGGAAAGCACGTCTGGTGTGGCATGGCCGAATACTTATTTTAGGGGGACTTGACTATTATACATGCTTAATCAAGGAAAGGCAGGCTGGCTAATGCTCATCTATTGAATGGTAAGCAATGGAAAACTAGCAAGAAACTGTGACACATTTTGAGGGCTTTATTGATCTGATTTCCCTGCAGAACTGATTTCTCCATGAAAGCAATTTAGATGCTCTCAGGACACAGGGCATATATGCTGAAGTTTGAGTCTGGCAACTGTGATAGATATGGATTGTTCTTAGGAGTCTTTCTCAGGTGGCACCAAAGAACAAATGCACCATAATCTCCTCCTTGCTCTTTTTTCCGTTGTTGTTGTTGTTGTCGTTATTGCTTTTCTGTAGCAGCTTGAGATTTGAAGGATTTATAGAACGCTTTTCTTCAAAGTCTGCAACAGTGATCCTTTCCTTATTTGTTAGGACTTATTTGACAGTTGACAATGACAGCTGTGAATGTCACTGTTTATAACTGTAGTGGACATTAAAGGTTGAGTACATTTTATACTGTCTGTGGAGGTCTGTGTGGTTTTCCCTCAACTACAAACACAAGTTTGCAAACACAGGTCATGCACAGAGAGGTTCAAGCTCAGCAGGATGTAGTCACTGGCTGGCTTGTGACAAGGCGCAGCCTATACTCAGTTGATGTTTTATGCAACTTTAGAGCAGCAGCTTTCCCACAATGACTAAGCATATTTTATAAGCACATTTTATACTGGAGTATATATATTATTCATAAATACAAACTCTACTATATATATTGCATACACTGCAATACCTTTATATCTGTTTTGGACATGCAGTAAGGGTGAAAGAATACATCTCAGCAGGAGTACCAGAGATGGGCTTCCATTTCTTACTGTTTCAAGAAGCTTGTGTTCCCCTATCTCTCTTCCTCAACTCTGTTTAGACCGTAAATTGGCACTACGTAGGAGAGGTACTAGTGTGTTAATACAGAGGAAGGAGTGACAGGGATTTATCTGGCTCACAACAAAAGGCTTCTCTGCTAAAAAGATGACTAATAAAAAGGCATCTTCCTGCTTGACTTTACGCCTTGTGTTATTGAAATCCATTTGTAGATCACGTATTTTGCACAAGCCTTTGTCTGTCCTGTGAAGTGAGCAACAATTCTCATTTGTTAACTTGCAAGTGGAAAGGTCACTTTTCTGTTTCTTATTAGATGGCAGGTAAATGGGAAAGATGGATTGTTGATGACCAGAAAGAAAGAACAAGTAGCACATTTTAGCTCCTCATAGGCAGCCAGTTGTATATGCAGAGCTACTGACTATATTGCCTGGGGTTAGGCATATTGCTTCTGATTCTTGTAACATGGCAAATTCTCAGTTGTGTTGAAGTCCCTGGCTATACAAACCTAAATGAATTTGAGATTTTACTTAAAAAAATAATTCAAATAATTTTAAGACAAATTAGTATGAATAACTGTATGGGAAATACTATGTTCTTTGTCCATATCCTAAAAATTCTTATATGAATTCAGAAAATGCTAACCTACATGACTAAATATAATGAATTGTAAACAATTTATGAGGTTCTATCTTGCCAATACTTCATTCCAACTACTAGCTGGCAATTCTTCTGATAATTGAAACTCCAGTGGACAAAGTATTTTGCAAAAATCTATCATAATTCATATGGATATTTTCACTTCCAGAAAGAGCAAGGATGGAAGAACTGTGGGCTTTGTACACTTGAATTGGTTAGTTTGTATGGCTAGATGTTATATGGAAGCTTGCTTACTTGTGCTATCAAATTTTCTGTCGATACCTAACCAATTTCAGATTATGCAATATAACACTAGTTGGCCAGGGTACAGGAACAAGCAACTTTTTCAAATAAACTGGAGGTGAAAACAGGATGAGCTGCAGATTCTTCTCTTCCATCAATTATTGAGCTTTAATATCAGCTATGTTAAATAGTAGTCTTCCCCCCGCCCAAGTATCTTAGCTTCAATTATAAAATAAGAGTGGAATATCTGCAATGGCTTTTGATCTAAAGGTGCAGAATCCTCTTCCATGAGACAATCTGTGGTAATTTTTGACACAAAATGGAATAGCTTTGGGGTTATCTGGGACAGCACCTGCTCTGCTGCCGGGCTCTCTGCTGTGGCACGTTCTGGCAGTGGCCACTGTGTGGGAAAAGCACTTGCTTGGGTGTTCTGAGATTTGCCTTTGGAGTAGGACAGTCCCTGACAGACCACGATTTCCTCTCTATGGAATGGAGAGTGAAGAACTGAGTTGCAGGGATATGTTTCTTAGAGATTTTCATAGTCACTGTCTGGCTTGGGACAAGGTGCAGCGCTTTGGTTACCTGGTGCCTGAACTCCTGAGTTAGGCTTTTGATGAACTTCCATCAAAGAATAGGTGTTTAAGAACTGGTTCTAAGAATACACACCCCTTTTCTCTCATTCGGTATACATGTGTGCTAAGCCTCCCTCCAGAATTGTGAGTTTTAGGAGTAATCTTTGCGGTTTTGTTGGAAACAGTTTTATATTCTTACAAAGCCATCCGTGCCCAGAGACACCATTTGCTAATTTGTTGCAGCAGTACCGACTCTGCCTGGGGATGCTCTGCCTTCCAGCGGCTCTGTGTTCCCAAGATCAAGATCACCCCACACAATCCTGTGGGGCAGTCTCTCTGATCTGCCCAGCCACAAATTTAGCGCCAAGTGGCCGTGCAGCCAGGGATCCAATGCATTTCCACACCTGATTTCACATGGCCTGGTGGTCTCTGCAGCTCCTAACACAGCCAGGTTAATGGGATCATGAGAGAAATTTGTCCATTAATTGTCCAGGCTGTTTCCTACATGAGTAATTTTGGGGGTATTACTTGATAGACTTTTTTTGGACGTATGTATGAGTGCTCTATTAGGTAAGTCATCTCAAGTCTAGATGTGTGTATTACTTATTAACAGATTTTTCTGAAGCAAAGACACCGATGTTTTCTGGTGTTTTTCAGAGGAGGGGAACATGTAGTATGAGAAAATTAGAGACTGTTTGCTAGCACAGTTGTGTTTCACTTGGACCTTTTTGAAGGAAAAGCTGTGTAACTAATCTTTTAAAGTTAAAGTTACCACTGATATTTTCCTAATGTCCCAGTTTTTCTCCTCGCAGCTCTTGGGCTGTTTGATTTTTTTAGACCCTATTTACAGGGCTTGTGTCTGTAAATCCCTGTGTTTCCACTGACTTCACTAGTGTACTCTGTATGGGAACTTTGCAGAATTGTACCCTTTATATGTGTTGAATTATAAATGAAGCAAATTGAAAATAACATTCTTGCTTTTAAGCATTTCTCACACACTATTTTTTTCCTTTCGCTACTTCTTGTGGTTCGTTCTGCCACCAATTAAGAAATAAATGCAGGCAGCTACTGTCAGATCACTTATACAAAAAGGGATGCAAAAGCTGATTATTTTAACTCAGCTAGTATACTCTTGCTGGTTTATATTGCAATGACTGGAATAAAGTTATTGTAAAGACACGCAAAGGGACGACTCATTTCTTGTCTCAAAGAACTCTCTCTGTAAGGGAATGTGTTACTTTCCTAACTTCTCCATGTTGTTCTGTCATCCAGTGTTTTTCATCTTGAAATCTGAAGAAGTGTTTCTCTTGCGAATTCAACTTTTCCTCTTTCTGAATATGTTTGAATAAACTGGGTTTATCTGTACCTCAGCTTTCGATACATGGGCTTTTACAGCCCACGTAGGTCAGGCAAAATATTTTTAGCTCTGCGTCAGTTATGATAGAATGTTGAAGGAGTAAGGATTTGTTGCTTGTTAGGTGAATAAGTATTTTTAAACAGCAGGACCATGTACATTTTGAATTAATCTAAGCCAATCTGCTATTTCCTAACTTATCTTTTTGAAGCAAAAACCTAAAAGCATCTTTTTAAGTAACACATGGAGAAAGGAGTTAAGTGTGCTTATGCAAGATTTTTGTGAGGCAAAACCACTACTTTCCCAGCTGGGATCTGCTTTCAAAATATAAATTTATCAGAGAGACACAAAAAAGCATTTCTCATTTGACAGCAGTAGCAAGCAGGGGGTCTCAGACCATTTGCTGGTGAACAAGATTACATATCATAAAGCTGTCATGAGTTGGCACTAATTTGACAGTTTGTTGGCTCAAGAGACTCCAGCACTGTGAATGCAGGGGATAGAAATGTCTCTGTGATGCCATGGGGTTCACGTGGAGGGCATTGATGAATGGCAGACAAATTGGATGCTTAAGTAAAGTTGTCTTGCGCTGGGGGTGGGGGGAGCATGTTAAACCTGACAAATTTTGGCTGTAAAATGTGTAATGGAAGACAATGTGAGGCAGCAGATTCCTTAAAAATTGAAATATCTGAATTTTTATTGTTCTGTGTCTCTTTGGTGGGCCAGTTTCAAATATTTAAACTTTGAATTAGTCTGCATACACTCTTCCACTTTAAAGAAATGTTTCCCTTGGAGTCTTTTGTACCAGTCGGAATTTATTAGCCATAAGCCAATAATCTTTGGGCAATATGCAGGCTACTTTTTTTGTCTCAGAACAAATGGAGAGAGAGAGTTTGTCTGGGAAAGAAAGTACATGAATAGAGATTAAGGAGACTGTTCTGGGGAAAAAGTGAATGGGTAGACAACAAGGGGGATAAATAGTGGGGGGCGGGGGGCGGAAAGAAAGACATGTTCATGGATAAGCCTTTAAAAACCAAAACTTTTTGTGTTTAGAACCATGTTTTCATGAATATCAATAGAATATTTCAAAATCCATTTTACCATGTTTTCCTGCCCTTTTGTGAAATTACCACTAAAATAGTGGCTGGTGTATTTGGTGTACTTTACCTTAAAGTGCCTCATTCATGTTACTCTTGGGCTTATTCTCAGCCTTGCTTACTACTAATCCATATGGAATACCAGGAACATTCAATTTGAATTATTCAATTTGATTTTTTTTTTTCCCAGGTGCATACAGAACTGGAGTTTATTTTTGTATAGCTCTTTACAAAGGATATTTTCTTTGTGTTCCATACACTTGAAATTGGGTGTAATATAAGCTTAGCATGGCTGGAGACGTATTTATTAGGCAATGGGGACATCACAATTTGGTCATTTTTCTTTGCCTATTTTTTTTTCTTGGTTTCAGAAGAAACCTTCTGGTTTCTTGCTTCTGGTGTTCAGCCAGAGAAGCAAGAAATGAAACTGTTTTTAAAGAGCTGATATTTGTATTTTTTTCTCACTTTCTTTGTGTTGTGCTCTTTTGTACATAATTTGCTACAACCATTGGGCAAACAATCAGTCTGTTCTGTGTTGCCGTCTGCTGTAAATTAAATATTGACCAGCTATGCTGGTTTAACAGCATAAGCTCGCTCTGAGAACAAGACAAACTCATTTGTTCACTAAAGCTTACTCTTGCATAGATTGAGTAAGGCACCTATATATAGTATAATAACACATATGCTCTTCCATCTACACCCCAAGCAAAGTTTGGCATGCAAAGTAACTCTTAGCAATGACATATGCCTAGGTATCTGAGTTGTTCTGGTGACCATATCTTGATAGACTATTTATTTTTATCTCATAGAAAATGAGATAGAATTATATTGCTGAGATATTCCAAGGTCAATGATTGTGCTCGTTTTTGAACACAGTGAGTGTGAGCAACTGAATTTCTATAGTAAATCCATATGTTATTTCAAGAGTGGTTATGTAACTGAAGCAAATGGAAAAATTGCTGAGTGGCTGGAGAGGTCTAATGCATATTCAGGGAAAGTTCACCCCCACTGAAGCTACTGAATCTTCTCTCTGAGCAGCCTGAAATTGTATGTAATATCCAGGCTGTGAGGCTTGTAATCCAGAAAAGACAAAGGAACTCTAATAAAATGTGTCTAATAAGTTCTAGCAGCAAAGTAAATTGCCCAGTTTTTCCTGCCTATATCTATACTTAATAAAACAGATACTACTTAGGCTAGCCTAAGGAAACCAAGCCTTGGACGCAGTCATTGGAACCTCTCTATGGTTAGCCTCTGGTAGGAAAATTGCTTTTCAAAGTGTTGGACAGTTACAGATCTATACATAGGTGAGAGTCTCAGCCTGACACTTGGTTCAGAAGGCAACCTTCAGTCCGGACGCATGTGTGGGGGCTGCTCGCATTCGACAGGAAAGTTGTGTGTGGTTGTTATTGACTTCTCTATTGCTTTTAGAGTCTGACATGCTGCAGTGAGGAACACAAAAAAGGGAATTGTTTGTGCCTGTTCACGGCCTAAGAAAATCTGTGTCTGAAGTGCATTGAGTTGCTACCAAGATTAAGAAATAATGGAAGTTAAAAATCAATATTTTGTTTAATTTCAGTTCCCTCAACTTCCTCTGAATGACTGAAGCTCTTTCACCAGGAGTGGCTGCTTACCCAGTCTTTGCTGGGTGCTTGGTTTAGATAACCCATGACGAGAAGTTAGCAGTTACAATGCCCCTATTTAGTAGTGTCACAGAAATTAAATTATTATTTGATGTGTGTGGTTAATTATTAGAAAAAGGCTAAAATGTAACCTGTATTTTGAGGCATTTATGCTCCTTCAGGAATAAAGGAACAACGCAAAATGAGAACTGACTCTGTTTCCAGAATTTGAACAACAAAACCACAAGCCTATAATAATAAAACACTTCAGGAGGACTACAGGACTATGGTTCCCAAGAGAAAGGACAAAATAAGTTATATAATATTTTCCAAGAAAATCCTGAAAACACAAGAGATTGATTTATTTTATTTTGAATTTTTTTTTTTTTTTTTTTTTTTTTTTTGGTCAAGCTACAGCATGTCTTGGCCCACAATTATTTCAATAAGAAAAATCACTGGTTACGGGAAGTGAAACAGTAGGTGTAACGTACTGAAGGCAGGCTGCTGCGTATTTGCTGACATGCTTCTATCTCATTGTTTGTCTATGTTGCAATGTAGTTGAGCTCCAGATGGAAAAACACAGCAGTTTCTAGGTGACAGCTTAAGTAAACATGGCCACATGCTGACAATTGGTCACTTGGTAGTAATAGGATATGAATGACACCGTGTGGAAAATGCCATATTATTTAGTTAGTTAAGTGTTGTGAACCATAAAAAATAAAAGGCAGGACAACCTACTGTAGACAGTGCGAATAACCTTCCTTTCAAAACAATTAGAGGATAAGAATCCTCTGTGCTCCTGAAAGGTGCAGAGCTGCGATTGGGGGTGTTTGCCACCTTCACAAGCCTGGCTTTGGGCTCTGACCTCTGCAGCAGTGCAGGTCTGCCCCCAGACACAGAAAGTGGAGGCAGTTGTTTTAACACTGTCTGTTTGGACAAGTGTCTGGATCGGGAGCTGAGGTAGGACTGTCACAGCTGGGTATGGTGAACTAGTGCCCAAACCAGTGAGAGGCTCTTGCCTGGACAGTCCAGCTGGATACACTTAACTGGAACAAAATGTACAAGAACCTACCAAAGAAGGAGCAGAATAACAGTACTCTGAGAAAATGCCTGAAAGTCAGGATACAAGTTTGAAAATCGAGTTTTGAAAGCTGTCTCTGTCTTGGGTGTGGGCGTACAGGTGACAGTCCCAGGGCCTTAGTCAGAGCAGATACCTTGGTTTCCCAGCAAGCCACATAAAATTCAACAGATGGAGACAGTTGTCTACTGAGCTGCACAAGTGAACACTAAAACTTATTTCCATTCCGGAAGCTGCCCAATCCATTTGGATTTTATAACTGGGAATCCTTTTTGCCACTACTGCAGGGGATTTTTTTTTTCTTTTAAACAAAGCACTAAATTTTTTATGTTTTCTTTGGTGAAACAGGAGCAACTGGAGATGTCCGTGGTATGTGGTTACTAGTGTTGTCCTCCTTCGCTCTGTCTGGTGAGGGCTCAGCCCCCATCCTCACTGAAGCTGTGCCTTGTCTGACTGGAGGATGTGTTGTGTGGGGTGTTTTCCATCTCTCCTGTTGCAGCTGAGATTCAAAAGGGACTCCTGGATTCAAATAGAGTAAATGGGAAAGGAATGGGGTGAATGTTATGTGCTGTAGGAGGAAATTTGTCCTTGTGGTGATGACTCCTATAAAATCACTTTTAATTTTGAAGTATTCAGACCAAGAGCTGTTTTTGTTTCCTGGCCGAGTGCTCTCATTGCTAAGATGTCCTATAAAAGAATGAACGAGGCATGTCATTGGGGTTGAAGTTGATAGATAAACCTTACTTTTATTGGTGAGTTAGACTTGTTTATCATAGTATGGGAATGCCTGCTAGACCATCACTTCAGCTAAACTACGTGGAACTACTCTGATTTGTGAGTGTTAACAAAATAAAAATGTGAAGTTCTGAATTCCTCAGCTTTCCTCACCTGCCCAACATGAATGTGTGGAAGCCAAGCTCTAAGCATGTGGAAAGTTCTAAATGTTGAAAACTAACATATTGGATGAATTTAGGCAGTAAGTGAACAGGGGTTTTGAAGATTATAATTTTGGCTTAGGTACCTACATTTTGGTAACTTTCAATACACAAATCCCTCTTGGACCTTGGACTTGATTTGGTTTGTACCTCACTTTTTCTGTGTGTGAAAAGGACATGAATAATTAAGTAGTGTGCAGATTTCCTGGTAGTGACAGCCACACAAGAAGGAAGATGTGATAAAATTCTTCAGCCAAAATGTTAATGCTTAAATGATGGAAGGGAACAGATTTAAAATGTTATCTGTAATGGCAAATCTGTGCAAAGTCTTTGATACGATAGAAAAGGATTGATTCTTGGTTATGCCCATCTACCCTAAACCAAAAATGAAGTAATAGAACAACAGTAGCAGCAACACATCATTGAAATGGGCTTTAGACCAACTGATGACTTGCACCATACCACAACTTTAAATTATATTTGTAACCTGGTTGCATTGAATTAGTTATTGAGTAAAATTTTCAGTGGCTCTGGGATGCAGTCAGTGCTTAGAAGGAGCAGAGAATTATGCCATTATTAAAAAGAAAAAAACCACCCAAACCCCAAAACACGGGTGGGGCATTGCAAGGAAGCAATTTTGTTTAATCTGCTGATTATATTTTCATCCACTTCTCAGTAAGCAAACATGCAGGTTCCCCCATGCCCCTCCCTTTTCCTAGTTAGTCAGCTCTACTTACAGTTTTGCTTGGTGTTATTAAGAGTCTATTATGGATGTTCTGTCCTCTTAGGCTGCACAGGATCAAACCTTGAAAGTTCAAGCCGTTCCATCTGCCTTCTATTAATTACCACTCTTATTCTTTATGATTCTGCTTCCTTCTTAGGGAATTTTTTATACTGCTTCTAAAGGACAATTTCCTATAGTAAGCTATGTAAGCATAAGGCATATATTGATCTTTTCATGACCTTTTCTAGTAATAACTTGTAAGATGTACTGCTACCTTCAAAGGACAGAGTGCATCTTCTTGATATCATGGAAGATTAAATATTGTAGTGTGAAATGTGTAGTTCATTTAAAGGTGTGTAAATACTCTTTATAGCACTTAGTAACTTTAGAAAAAGGTCCAGGGGGTGGAAAATAAAGGAAACATCAGATATTTTGAAAAAACAAACAAACAAACAAACAAACAAAAACAAAAAAAAAAAAACAAAAAAACAAACAAAATAAACCCAACAAAAAAACTACCCCCTGCCTTCCACCCCCTGAAAATATGCGTATTTCAAGATTGGTTGGTAGACTCACATAAAATGAAAAGTCTCAGGAAATAAACTCATGTGTCTGCTCCATGAGACATTGTGTACATCCCTTCATTTATAACACAGTTTTAAATAAGTGTATTTGCCAATAAAATCTAACAGTAATTATACTAGTAATTTGTAATGCTGATCAGTTTAGTAGGATTATAAATACTGTACTTCTATATAGTGTTCTGCCAAAAATACACGCATATTTTTCCTTATTAACCACTTCTCTTGTAAGAAAGCCAGGCACAGGCAAGGGACGCATTCTGCATGGCAGGGTAATGCTACTCTCAAAGGCTGCTGGGTTGCAGTTGGGGGTGCTCTGTAAAGGTGGCACTAACCTCCCTCTTTTACCTCTGTCCACATCTAATAGCTTATTTTTACTGATGACTTTCTTGTGCTGTTGTTAAGCAGTGTATGGTATATGGCATGACAACTGTTGGCTTACTATAGTGTTGGAAGCCACCTGCAGAGAGCTGAGTGTCAAATCTGTGCTGTGGCTTTGCAAGTGTGCTCTGTTGTGTATTGGTGATGCTCCAGAACTGGGGTAAAGCTGCTGGGTTGTTGCAGGAGCACTGCATTTGTCCTAGAAAACCTGGTATGAATAGCCGAGCACATGTTCCAGCAGTTATCATCAGAATTTCTGTGCTTCAGTAGCTATGTGGCTAGTCTTTCTGCTTGGATTTGTTAACTCCAGTCACACTGGTGTCATAGACACACAGTTGGGCAGAAGTCAAGAGCAGTCTTAAGTGCTGTAGTTATCTTGCATCTCTGTTCTTCCCTGCTCTTTCTCTTTGCACCCGATTTCTGTCTCTTTCCAGCCACCAGCCTAATAGATGAATTCAAAACTCAGAGCAACAAGCCAGTAGGAAGGGTATGCTTCTTTAGAGGAAGGTCTGGAGTTTGTTTTGGAGTTCACACTCGCAGGAAAGGAGGACAACATCTTTAGAAGAGGGAACCTCTAGGCACAGCTTGTATTCTACTGCACTACTTCTAATCACACCCTGCAATGTGTTAAGCCCTCAGAAAGCTAAGTATCATCTTACTCTGGTTTGTGTCTGGTGTTACTTCAGTCTATTGAGCAGAAAAATGCTGAAAAATCTTCAGATGATGGAACACATATCTCTCAGCCTCAGCAATTTGAGCATCCTCTGGAAATAAACTAGAGAGAGCTGTCTTGGTGAACAGACCCACTGCACGATAGTCACTGCTAATGATATAGCTCTAATTAGGATGTAGTCTTAATTAGAACGCATTGGAAAAGTTGACCATATGGTGATAAAGATGGATAAATAGTGAAGCATTCTTGCCTAGTGTAGAAGAGTACACTTCTATTTATTTATTTTTTTTTACACAATCTTTAGGGATTCCTGGCTGCCAAAGACCTTTTTTGATTAGAGACCTAAGGAAGCACCCCAGTTGAAAGCTGAGGACATGCAGTACTTGGGAACACAGTGGCCTATGCCTGACCTGGAATACATGTGCTTTGTAGCAAAGCTGAGGAAATTGTAGAAACCTTTGTTTTTGTTTTGTTTCTAAGAGATGCTGTCACTGGCTGCACTTAATAACACCGGATCTGGAAACAGTCCAGGCCACCCTCACCCTCCCCATGCACATGTATTTCAAACAAACATATTTTAAAGGGACCACCATTTTGGAATATTTATTTTCAGTTATTTTGCACCTGCCACTCTTCTCCATCTTTCAATATGAATTGTCTCCTTTGGAAAGTCACAGCTCATGTCTGAGTATATTCACATTCACAAATGTTTCTTCACTTTTCTTAAAGGAGAAACACCAATGCAGTATGAAACTGTGTTTAATGTCAAGATTAATGCCCAGATATTCCCAGAAATGGTCATTTCTTCTACCTGGTTTAGGATTAGCCCTGTTTTTCTTGGGACACAGCTATAACCAGTCCAATAAAAAATAATAACCAGAAATATATAGAGAGGAATTACAGTATTTCACATCTGCCACTAGAAAGCTAGAAGCAGCTTCAGACAGACCTACTTCGTCCCAGCAGCTGCCTGCTAGCTGTTATTATAGCTTTGAAAATACCCTTGTTACAGAAAATGTGGGTAACTGTCCTGAGACTGAGTTAATTTATTGCACTCATTAAACTGCTGTAGAAAATGCACTAAGGAGGCTCTTAGAGGGGAAACCCCCACCGAGAAGGTTTATGTCAGATCTTCTGCTTGGTCTTCTTGACCTCGAAGGACAGAAAAGAACAATGTGATAACCAGTGTTTGGTTATTGTACCATTCTTAGTATCTTGGAATTACAGATGTAATTTTTCTGGTTCTTCTGTGTCAGAGCAATATTTAGATTGTTGCTTAAGTTAGACTCCTTGTCTGTGTATGAAATAATGGTATTTTAATCAGAATAATTTTACAGACAAAAAAAGGAAGGGCTGAAGGTCAGGTAATGTGCCCCTTCAGCATGGCTGGTGCCCCACAGAATGGCTGTGATAAAAGCAAAATTGCTGAAGAGTTGCAAGCAAGTACCCAGGCACGTACAGGTGTCCAGTGTGATTTGCTTGTCTTCCTCCAGCTCTACTCCCCCCCCCCGCCCATCTTCAACATGTTAACTTTTCTTATGTATTTGATGCAGCTACCAAAAGCAATCATTTCCAATGATTCATTATAGGTTTTGGAATATTTAATACAAACATCCAATATCTGTACGCAGCGGAGATAAATATAACAATAAACTTTATAAAATAGTGCTTATCCTTCTGCATTATTAATAACACTTAAAGTAATGTTAATTAACTAATTTGCTCTGCACTTACTGAACTAGTGGTCCGATTTGTCATTTTCTTTCACTTTGATAGTCTATTTCAATTTGATTCTCCTAGACTAGTATAAGGCTTATCTGCATTGCTTTTTGTTTCCATAATGACATGATTAATGGAAGAGACAATATAGCCTAAGCATTTATATTTTGAAAAATCATTATCACTGTTTATTTTCTTCTAAAACAATCATAAACATGACTGAACTACTCGAGTTTTCTTCTGTAATAAATAAAGAAAAATAAATATCTGATAAAGACTGACCCAGATTCATCTACTCGTAGCTCATTCATTTCATTGACACTGCTTCAGGGATGGTGTTGTCCCTAGAAATCTACATGCAAGTTAGGTTACAGAATTTTAACCAATATATTGTTTATAAACCTGTATTAGTTTTGTTTCAAATACCTGTATTAGTAAAATTATATTATAATTATTAAATATAGTCTAGCATTTAATATGTCTATTTAACCATTGATTATTCATCTTAATGCCAGACATGTTTCTAAAAATCCTTTGTAATGTCATCATTTAAACTCTAGCCAAGAACAGACAGTATGAGCCTTTTGACTAAAGTCTCTGAGAGTCCTTCAAAGGTTTCTTTTCTCTTGCCAAAAATGTGGAAAATATATGACGACAATAATTCAAAAGCTTGTGTGGTCTAGATAGCTTAGACAAACATCTAATTGGTAATGCAGATGGCTAGCTGATGCACAGTGAATCTTGTTTTTTGACTTTCTCTAAGTTCTTATATACTTCCTTCCTCTTCTCTACTTGGATTGTGTTCTCACCTTCCAGCAGTCTTCCCTTGCTTTATACCCACCAATCCTTTTCTTATTTAATATATGTATGGGGAAAGTGTGAGTAAAAAAATGTGAGTTTTTCTGGGGAAGACACCTGTACCATGAATGTGTACATGAATACAGTAGGGTAGGTTGCTCCTAGAATGTGGGCATGGATAACTTCCAGATATGGAGAGTTGAATGTGGATCAGTGCAGCCTCACCAGCTGACATTAACAATCCGCTTTCAATGCTGAAGTTAGCACGTACTTGATATTTCCAGACTGTGTTGTACATTAGATTGCTTTGAAGGTTTCCTTTTTTTCTGTTTGTCCTCAACTGAGTTTAAAGGGCTTCTACTAAGGGTAAATTCAGTTGTATAATTGATTTCCATTTTTCATTTGCAAACCTACAGTACTCCTAGCTCAGAAAACAAGCGGGTACATAATGGTGAGGAGTCCTGTTATTACCCCCTTTGCCAGGCACACAATCCAGAACTAAATTCTTCTGCCAAGCAAATGGTTTTTACAGGAATGTAGGTCCTGTGTTCAGTGGTTTTTCTTGAATTAATTTGAAATGTATTGTCTATCACAGCTGGTTTGACTGAGTCAGGGGTTTCATTCCCATCCTTTTTCTTGCACCTCTTTCAGTTCTTTTCCTGGGCTCCCTTGTTAAAACAAACAAAACCCACCCCTTTTGTACCAAATAACTTCTTGTACTTCAGTGAAGATGCAAGAAGGCCTTGCTCTTTGTGTTGTTCTTATGTGCTGCAGGTTTGTTTTTGTTTTCCAGGAGGAAATTGACCTTTAAAAGAACAGGAGACTGTTGCTTCTGGTGATGGAGTTGTAGCTTGTGGAGAGGAATCGGTTAATGAAAATGATCCATCTCAGCTCCATCAACCTTTCCATTATGAAAACTTTTTATTAAATGCTTGTAATGTTGATTGATGGTAAATATTGGGTCTCTGTTCGCTGATTCGACGCGAGGCTGCAGCACGGGATTTCTCCTGCAGCAGGCAATTAACAGGAACACTCGAGCTCCTGTTCAATTATTTTAAACTGTCAGTCTCTGATTCACCACACTGAACTCCGAGTTACGCCGTTTCTCTGAAAACTTAGTGAAGATAAACAAGCTCCTGTCTGAAAAATCTCAATAGACCTCTTAAAAATTATAATCCCCTTTTGGTACCACTGATTTTCCTTTTACCCCTGGGGACAAAGGCAAGTGATAGTGCAATGATTACAACAAGAGAGGTTCCCAGTCCCACTTGAAATTCAAAGCGACTGTGAATGCTCTCTGGAAGATAATGGAGCTGATATCAGATGCCAAACAGCCCCGTAATTTGAGAAAAAGAGATGGTGCTAAGGAAAAGAAGGTGAGGAATACCGTGCTTTAAAAAGGGCCCTCAGAAGATTTTCAGGCTTTTCCATATGAAGCTGAGAAAGCTGAAAAAGGTCTATGCTTTTGAATCAGGAGTGGTGGACTGATTATGTAG
This sequence comes from Columba livia, assembly GCF_036013475.1. NCBI lineage: Eukaryota > Metazoa > Chordata > Aves > Columbiformes > Columbidae > Columba > Columba livia. The sequence goes on along the minus strand of NC_088607.1, from coordinate 28,165,303 downwards.
AGCAGGTTGTGGGGTGAGGAGAGGTTTTTATGGGTTTTGGAGGTGCTAGCATGCTAATCAACAAATACTGTAATTTTCCTTCGTGTATTCCAAACAAGGAGAATTGGGTATAATCTGTATCAAAATTCTAGTTATTCTATTTACTACTTGACTGTGTGTAGGGGAAATAATGACTGTCAAGTCTGACGTGGTTGCAGGTCAGATTTGCCAGGCGATTGTTAGATACTCATTTGCTGATGAAAAGAATGAAGGGTTTTTTTAATTCATTTATTTTTCAAAAGGGAATAGCTAGACCTGAAACTTATAACAAAAAAATGATTGTTTTGAACTTAGATTTTTCAAAACACTTCTGGTAGTTTAAATATTTTTCCGTATTAAATTACTTTTAAATGTGTATAGTTTTATATTCATAAAATATGTTCATATATTCAGCGGTTCATACTGAATTATTTCAAAACATACATACTCCTAGAAACGCTTAAACTGATTGAACCTAAATGATTGAGAACAATTTTAATTTCATTCTTATATTTTTTATTCCAGTTTCTCAGATTTTAACTCTTCTGATTTGATCGTAGCCGTATTTTCCCCCTGCCATGTTCAGTTTTCATTAGATAGGAGTAGTAATTTTCAGGAAACCAATTTACTAGTTCTTTGATAAGGTCAGTGTCTGAAGCCATGTCAGATAGCTTGTAAATATGTATACATGTCCAGTAAGAGATGAATTCCAATAGCTAAATGTATAGAAATTATTCACAAATAGCAAATTGGAGTATTTTCAATAATCCACAGAGCTGGTTGAAAAATGAAAGCTTCTCTCAGGAAAAACTTATTTGACAATAACACAGGTATATAGTTCAACTCTGTTACTGGTGAATATTAAGAATTAGAGCTGAATTAATATGTTAAAGAGTTCGAGGCAACCACTTGTTTTCCAGGGCTACTCTGTATTGACTGTTGCCCTACTGACCTGTTCAATGGCAGGAAAAAATGAGTGATCATTTGCAGTAAAGTACGGTGAAAATACCTGCAATCCTCCTGTGCAATTTCCCTCAGCCTTCTCGGTAAAACTGTGCTTTCATGCTACATTAATTCTGAACTTAATTGAATGCTGTCATCTGTGTGCCATTTCACTGCAGGGACTGAGCCTGAAAAAAAGAAGAGCTTTAGCTGATGGAGTAAGGGAACGTGTTGGCAATTGCTTCTTGAAATGAAGTGTGCTGCTTTAACAAGTGTGCCTACATGCTACCTGATCAGACTAATTGTGAAAGTTGAAGTAAAAGCAACTAAAATTAGCTGTTGTTGTTAATTCAGCTATGCCATCTAATTCTCCAAGTATTAACATGTGTTAGATGTAAAAAGCATTTCAAAGACACATTCCTCTGAATTTCCAGATACTGTTGTATTTCTTTTCATACCCTGATTGCAGGAATCAAGTTGTCAGTAACAGAGTAACACATATATAAAACATGAGCATTTGGGGGCCTGAATTTGCTGGGTTTGCTTTGTTTTTATTTCCTGTTGTTTGCCATTTTCTTTCTTGATCCTGAGAACATTTAACATGAATATATGTGTGTGTGTGTGTGTGTATATTCTTTCTAAGCATTGAGGAGGTTTCAGGGTAACTTTAGACAAGGCTTCCTAAACATTTTTTTGTGTGAGAGCTGCTGTGGGTGCTGTTGCAGAAGTGATTCCTGTTGTACCTGGTATGGTCATTCACCAAGGGTATCTCTCTGTTCACATGATGTGATCTCTGAACTCTTCTTTGGGAAGGAGGAAGCAGTTTATTAACTTAGCTTAGCAGGTGCAAATACATGTAAGCCTGTGAAATGTGGCAGACTTGCTTCTGTGTTACTGCAAACCATAAAGGAGATACTTAAATTGTGTTGAAGACACAGTGAAACTCCACTTGTGTACTGCAATAGTAACAACAATCACTTTGCCGTCCTGGAAAAAGTGTCTGTACATACAGCAAGTTACAGGCATCAACATAGTGATAAATAATACCTTTTTCTATTTTTTTACTGTTGTCTTAGGAAAAGAAAGGAAGGTTTGGCAATGATCTCACAATTGCTAGAGCACAGAGAACATTGTAGATGTTAAAAGGGCACAGTAATTTCCTTTTGATTACAAAGTTCATTAAATTCTTTGTTAGACATTAATAAGCACATTAATGTCATTATTTTGTTTTGCTAGAACAGACTGACATTTAACAATTCATTATTGTTTGTAACTATGTATAAAACTATGCATTTTAACAAACCACTAGTAGAATCATAGAATCATTTTGGTTGGAAGAGACCCCCCAGGATCATTGAGTCCAATCATAACCTAACTGTAGCACTAAACACTAACATGCCATTTTAATGTTAACTCTTCTTTAAGTAAAATTATTCAGTAATGAAATTTACCTATTCCTTAGTTTATTATCATTTTATAGAAGGGTCCTCCTAACTGTGACTTAAATTCATATCTCTCACATGTGGAGTTATAAAATATTTTCATTGAAGTACCTATGTTTAATGTGCTTATTCTAGTGTAAGAGACTGGAGATTCTGAAAAAGTTTTGTTCTTGAAATAAACAACTCAAGCTACTCCAATCATGGATAGCAGCACTTAATACCATTTATTACAATGTGTTCAATAAAGCATAAGCAAAACAGTACTGGGTACACGGGGAGTCTGCACTTCGCAAACACGCACACCAAGATCTCCAAACTGGCCCCTTTTTTTTGTCCTTGAGTTCCCGATTTTGGTTAGTTTCGGCCTGTTTTCATTTCTTCAGTATTTTGTGTCCTTTCCTTTGTGGTCTTCTTGCAGTTGGTCATTCTGGAGGAAGTTCCTCTTTTTTTCCTCCGTGTCTTCTTTCTTGTTACCTTCTAGGTTTACAATTAGTCTTACAGTTGGTTTAAAGCAAGCTAGGTTTATAGTTAGCCACATAGTTTGCTCAAAGCTTAGCTGTTATTGCCTTTATCTTAGTTCCATGCCTTCCTAGTTTCACAATTAGCCTTACAGTTGATTTAAAGCAAGCCAGGTTCATAATTAGCCACACAGTTTGCACAAAGTTTAGCTGTTATTTCCTTTGTCTTAGTTTCATGCTTTATTCGGTTAAGAGGGGGTCTTATCAGCAATAGCAATGTCTTTTGTAACTTTAGTAATGTCCTTTTTGTAACTTTCCATGCAAGCAGAATAGCTGCGCTCTTTTAGCACGAATCATAATTACATTTTTCACATTCTGAACAAGTACAAGATATGCTACTTGATAATATAGATGTGTTTTCACAGGAAGATTCATTATTATATATGTATATATATATTTTTTTTTTCTTCCCCAGAGCTTATTGGCTCATTATAACCCCTGCAGTCAAAACCACATTTTGTTTCCTTATAAATATGATCTCTGATGGAGCTATTTGACACTGGCCTTTTCTGAGTCACATATGTTTATTAAGTAATTATTCTTTTGTGAACTCTGTACTTTGTTAAATGTTATGTTTTCATTATCACCTGGATTTTAATTAACATGTGTGGAAATATTACACCTGGTTAACTTTATCTGTTACAATTTCCATCAGTAGATGCTTTAGAGGTATACTTGGAAAAGAATGTTTATAAGAAGTCCATTCTTCTCTACAAGTGCTACAGTTACAGTAATAGTGAACAAGCCTGATAATATAAACATATATATATATATATATATTTTTTTTTACACAGACTTTCTCTTTAGTATAGTGTTGGTGAATTCTTTTTATGTACTTCTAAATGCAATTTAATACTAATATAATCTTTCCCCCCCCCGCCCAGAATCTATTTAGTTTTGCACAATCAGTATGAAATACCTGGTATATTCTGTTCTATTGGCTTCTCTCCCCTTCTGCAAGTGTCCCTGATACTGGCTGCTATGTATTTTTTAATGTACAGTTTGCAGCCCAGACTTTCAGCTGATAGGTGATATTTGTGGTCTTCCTTGTGCTAATAAGGAAGGAATTAGTGATCAACTAAATGAGTGCAGCATTTGAGGTCAGAATCCTTAGATTTGTTCCTCTCTGTATTTATTCAGTCATTTCTAAGCTCCTTCTATTTGCTTGAAATAAAACTGCCACTGACATTATTTCTCAGCTGCCATCTATGAAGACAGATCCTAACTACGAAGTCTTGGAATGTGTCATCTTTGCTAAAGTGGAGTCCAGCCTGAAATCAATCTCAGTGACAAAAACACAATTTCTGTCTGCACGTTTCGTTTTCTAGTGAGCAAAATTTACAAAGAGAATGGCTCAAATTTTGTCACTGTAGAGCAGAGTTTGCTTCCAGAAAGAACAGACTTATTCCTCTGTTTCAATTCCAGCTGGAATTTTCAGCAGAAAAGTAACTGTCCCTCTTACTTAAATGAACAATATCTCCCAGGATAGACTCTGCCAGCCCTTTTTAGAGATTGCAAGTTTTATAGGCTTGGAATAGGTAATTTTTCCTTTCATTTGTACCCAGCAGAGCAGAAAATGCTGTAAAGCCATTGAATTAATAGGTGATATAGCAGCCTTCGTATGCTGCTTAAACTCTGTTCTCATCCATGGTTGTTGAGCATTGCCCACTTTCTGATTTCTGTACACCTGTGAGACACACACTTTAATCCAAGAACTGGTAACAGAGAATCCTTAACTGGTAAGATTCATGATACTCTTAAAGAAACAAAAGAAAACAACACCCCCCCCCCCCCCTTCTTTTTCTTTGTTTTTTGGGGTGGGGTGGGGGGAGGGATGGGGAGATAGGGAATGGGGAAAGGGCATTGAGGATGATTCGGTTTTGAGGGAATTCTTTCTGAGTTCCAGGCTACAAACACCTGTGCTGTCATAAAAAGGATTTAGTGAGTTGAGAAAAAAGGCAAGTCAGGTTATGCGTAGTCAGAGTGTCGAGGGGTGCAGAAAAGTACCAGGAAACTGAAGTTAGTAAAAAGGCTGTAATATACTTCTGTTAAGTTTGGGGTTTTTAAAATAATAGTATTGATATAGATAGACAGGAGGCTTAGCAAATTGTGGCACTTGGGATATTACAATAGGTCTAAAAGTTCTGTGCTCACCTCCCTTGCTGTGAAGAATGTGAACCAGGTATTTCTTGGTTTTCTTGACTTCTCTTCAGTTCCCAGATTCTCAGCTTTTCTGGTTGTGACTGGGAATGCTGTTGTGTTAGATGTATGATATTCACTTATTATGTTGAAGGAGGAATATACTCTTTATTTTAATATTACAGTTGTCTTTCAAATACATATGTCATTGAAAAACCCTAGTTTTGAGGCAAAGCTCTATTGTGTTAGAAAAGGTAGAAGCAACCAGTGTCGTCCTGCGTGAGCAGGAGGGTACAAGTAGTAAAATGAGAATGGAGGAATACACGTGTTTGATAAAATGTTACTGGTTAACAGCACAGGCTGCAGTCTCATTTACGCTGCCTTAAGGCACGGCTGGGTGGCTGCTCAGTTAACAAGCTGAAGAATGTCCACCAGAGCCTGGGGCAATCAGCATGTTGGAGAGATTATCTAAAGGTGGATGGGTGACAGAGCACATTCGGAGAAATGTGCCACATGAGATTATTTTCAGAGCAGTATCAGTCTAAACCATACTTTTCCAATAGGAGAATGCACTTATATAATTTACTCAAATTTAAGCAGGAGAATTTTGGAAGAAATGTATATAGATTGTTGAGACTCTCTTCAGATTCCTGCACATAAATCAGCTTTAGGGTTAAATGTCTTGTTCGGACACAGAACACACAGCATATGCAGTTTTAACACAGTACAGATACAGCCTTGAATCCTCTCAAATAGGTTGTCGTATGCCAGCATCTTCTTTTCAAAGTTTATGGAATTAAATGGTGTTAGTCTGCACTTTGTTTTAGATATTAGGTAGGTTCCTGCTCAGTTACTGGTACAATACACCAGTGGACTATGTTCTCAGTTAAGACCTGGTTGTTTTAAGAGTCATCTGTGGTGTGAATTGCGCAGTTCTGATGCATGCTTTTATTTTTCACGTGTCATTACACACACGCTGAAACTGGCCCTATCACTGGAAACTGCTGATGCCCTCTTCCCCTTCTCCCTCACCCTTCCCTCTTTCAGAGTGATGTGAATTGGTTCATTTGTTTAGGTATTTGTTTCTAGAAATACTTATTTTCTGATAGCTCAGCTTGCCATGTGCCTTCACAGTGCAGAACAGAAAAAAGAGCTATTATATATGTATGTATCTGTACTCGGTCTCTTTATTTCCTTAAATGGAAGGATTACTCACAGTAAAATAAATGCTAGAAATAAATGTGTTTGGAGTCTGAATAATATCTCTTCCCTTTCCATGTTTATTTCCTACAGAAACATACATATTGTGTAAGGGCATCTATAATGCTGCCTTTATAACACAATCTAATGAGTAATTCTGTGGCTGAGTTTGTTCTGGGTTATTTAATTCTGCACAAATGTCACTTTAGGGCATGGAAAACGTTCTTTCAAAGGTATTGGCTCCATTGCTTTCTATGTAAAAATTTCTCTTATCAGTTCTCCCCACACAGATTGTTAAACAATCTTGGAAAAGGACTGTTTAGAGACAATCCCAAGGAAAAAAAAGAAGTCAATAAACTGTTAAAACAAGTAAACTCCTAACCCTGCCTCTTTCAGAGCCTTTGGTGGGAGGAATTGACAGTAACTGTTCAAATTTACTGGAAGAATAATCATTTCTACTTTCTGTAGCAAAGGGGATCAGATACTGTGGGATGACCAGCATTGCCAGATTTCGTACATGGAAACACCTACAGGTGCTTGTAGATAATGCTAAAGAGTGATAATCTAGAGTTGTAGGGGTTATTGGCTTTAAAATATTTGTATTATAGGTCTTGTATTCTGTTTTCAACAACTTTCTGTGAGGACTGTGAAGTAAAAAGCATTCAACTACCTTGCTGCTTACAAACACATCTGATTGAGTCTTCCGATAGCAAAATGAAATAAAAGCGGATGAAACTTATTTGGGAGGAGGGAAAGGCTGGAAAACCGTGTTTGACTGTGCAACACTGACAAATCAGCTTTCATGAGCTGAGGGGAACAGGAGGACTCGGACACTATGTGGATAATTTTATCCTAATGGGCTGAAGGTCAGATGCTGTATATGGCAGTAATTAAAATATTATATCACAATTCTGAGAATGGCAATCTGTTTTTCTAATCAATAAACAGTGTCAAACAGCCGAAGAGCTGCAAGTTACAATTCCCTGATCTCATGTACGGGGCTATTACATTGCAACTGCATAGTTAATCAATCGACTAACATCTGTGAAATGTCTCTTCTGTTAGATGCTGGGAAATTTTCTCTGTTGGATAAATTTGTGAATAAGACTGAATGCTGGTAAGCTTGAGCAAGGCTCTGAAAAGTGCTAATACAGTTTCTGTTTTTACTGGTTAGAAATGAGAGCTGAATAAGTGGCTGAACTCGTGCCATTTTCTCGAGGCCAGTGTTGTGTGGGAGGGGATCTGGATTTTTCCAGAAGCAGCACACACCAGTCTAGGGAGAGAGGAAAATTGTACCATTCAAATGACTTTGTGGCCTTTTTTCATCAAGGGTATGGCCAAGCAAAAGTATCAGCTGCATCACTGGATGTTACTTGGGAAAAAAACATCGTGACTCAGCAATCAATGTTTTTTACAATACATTGCTGAAGAGATTCACCTTCCAACAATACGCTCTTAAACAAACTGAAGGAAGATTCTCCATAGATTCATTAATTAAGATATTTACATTGTAGTTGCTGAATTGTTCAAAGAGGCATTTATATTCTCAGGTTGGATTATCTGAAGTCAACTGAGCTATTTCATGGTAAAAAGTCAGTTCTTGTGGTATGGCTGCTGGCTGGCAGAAAGCCAATTAGAGTCAAAGACCGTGAAAACTGGATAGAGATATCTGTTAAGGATGTTGGTAGCTCAGCTTGCCACAAAAAGCCAAATACACAAAATATCTAAAATAGATGCAGGAAAAGATTATGGACAAAGCATCTGAGAAATCAGCAAGGCATTGCGTTAAGAAGATAAATAAATATATATAAGTATTTATAGCAAATTAAGTGCTCAGGCTGGGGGCTGCCCCGCTCCCTGTGTGGGGTGGGGGGGCAGACCCTGCCTTGTTGGCTGGGGGAGCCTCAGCCCCGTGGTTCACAGGGCGCTGTTAAGGAGGGCGACCAGGGAGGCCGCGATGTGTCAGCACAGTTGTGCGAGAAGCAGCCTTGGGGGAAGGATGAAGCAGGTGTGGGAGCCCCCTGAGAAGCAACGCACCCACTGGTGGGTTTCTCCACCCCCAGAGAAACTACTGTGGGGTGGAGGGGATGTAGGGCCCATGATACCAACTCCAACGTTTTCTGGAGGATTATATTCAATCTGATGGTTTAATTTGCTGTGTAAATGCGGGGATTAGCAGGTTTTTAAATGTTTTTGTTGGACAGCTGTTCTCTGCTACTGGAGAAAAAATATGTACTTGAGTCCAGCTCACTCACAGCAGTGGGGCTTAACACCCTCCAGAGCAAACACCCAGTCCAAGGTCAGAGACAAAGCCTGAACCACAGGAGGCTATTCCACTGCTACTCAAAACCTGATCTGGCAATATCAGAAATTGCTTTTAGTGACTATTGGCTTTACACAGAGGAAGTATCTCAACAGAAAATATCACCTGGCTGAAAGTTAGAGGTTTGGGAAATAGATTTTTTTGCTTAATTAGAACAAAGGGCTTTTTGGATCTATTTGCAATTAGCTCAGCAGCACATGGTCCTTAGACTCTAGTGTTTTTCATTTCATAATATATTAATGAGAAAGTCTTGTATTCAGTTTTTAATTAAATTAACAAATACGTTTTATTTTTAAATCAGCTTGACAGCTGCAAGGTATCTGTGAATGTTTTGGGCAGAAACTAAACATGATACAGTATCACTATGACTCCAGAGAGGATTGTCTCATAGTTAGTATTAAAAGCCCTTTTTTTATAGTCTGGCTACACTGGATGGGGGCTATAATACATAATCCAGTTCAGATAACTGTGATGTGAATAAACTTGAAAAGTCAAACCATGAAGACAACATGGTATCTGAGGTCATAAGTGAATGCCTCTTCAAAGTTGGTGGCCTTTTTTGAACTGCCTGTTAGAGATCATCTGAACAGTACTTCTCCTGCCTTGGACATGAGGACTGAGTGAATTTTGTAGTTGACAGTCTTACTGAAACTGTCCTCATGGTTTTCTGTTTGGCTTAGCTTCATTGTCTTCTGGCATCTGTGGCACTTCAAGAGATCAAGACAAAATGAAACAAGAAACCAAAGGGCTGATTGTGCAGGCTGGCACAGAAGATAGAGGTGGGAGTTAGTTCTTTCAAACTTAATTTACCACTTAATTTATTAAACTTAATTTATGCCTGATGTTCAAAAACATTAAAAGTCTGAGCTCCCATGACTTTAGTAATCAATCATCTGTATGCTCCTAGGTATTTTCAGACTTGGACTTTAGTCTTATTCCCTGTGTTTGTTCCTCACCTTATCCTACTGGGTTATTGTTAAATGCTCAAAGGACCCTGAGGCACTATGACAATCAGGTAAAAAATGCTAATGGTTCAGGAGAACTAACCTCACCATCAATTGTGCATGGAAGGACTTTTTCTTCATTTTGTGGGAATTTTCTGTCTACGTATTACATGTCATATGCATATTATGTGATTTCAGAGTTCTTTTACATATCGGGGGCAGTGTACTGTACACCTTTAAACTGATTCTTAGTATAACTTGACTTCCATTAAGCTATATTTATATTAGGATTTAAATAATTTATGAGTGCTTGAAATCTGATGCATTTCTGCAGGCATTCACAAAAGAAAAAACCCAACACTGGCCTTTTAAGATTGAATCAGTTGTACCTCAAAACGAATGAAATCTTGTCTTTTAGTGTATTTCCAGTAGTCCCTAGTTGATTACACAAAAGGATATTAAGGAGACGGCACGATTGCTGGAAATTGCTTTAAAATAATGAAACCTTGTTTTGAATTTTTTTTTTTTTTTTTAATGTGAAAGACTGTGTATTGAGTTAAAGTGATGTTGCAAGGTCTTGATACATTTTCTTTGGAATATAGTGCATGTACCAGTTAATCAAGGTCAGCTTCAAGAAGCAAAGTGAAGTCTGTCAGAGGCAATATTTATGAATGGACTTTCACTCTGCTGTAATTGAAATTAATGTTGAGTCATTATTTCCAGTAACTTCACGGGCAGACAAATTTGAGTTGACAGAGGGATAAAAGGTCTGACTGTAGGCTCTCCAAGAGATAGCTCAAAATGTGGCCAAGGTTATATATCAGTTCCTGAAATGATAATGCAAATGCTAATTGACCTAGAGATGCTCCTGGAAGTCATGTAACAAAAGCATGTCACCTTTTTTATCAGAAACTGCTATTTGCAGAGGGTGAGACAAAGAGAGCAGGTGGAGAAGTTAAGGATACTTATATTGAGGTTAAAGTGTGCTTCTCATTAAAGTATACAGTAGCTGTATTATCTTCCTTTAAAAGGTTAAAGCAACGGTTGAATGTTACTGCCATAGGTTTTATAATGTGTTATCTACATTTTTTTGTTATGTTGAATTACTAATTCACAGTACTTAGTCATACTTTGTGAGATCTATTTGTAGTAGCTCTCAGAAAAACATCTGTGCTCCACTGGGACAAAATTGATTATGAAGGATTAGGAAATACATAGGAATGGAATATAAAACATTTTGGCCATAAAAATAATTCCAAGAGGAATAATTAATAATTTGGATGCATTTTGATCTATATAGTCTCTGTATTCTGCAAACATGCATTCAGAGCTTAATTTTGTGCATATTAGTCTAAATGAATAATCTGAACACCTTGTGACAGCTTTCTATTCTCAACAGTGCAGAACTAAGTGTTATAAATAAATAATAGAGGCCGCTTAAAACAAGAAAAGGAGAAAATTGGACAACTGCTGGAAATGTAAAGAACCTTGGTTTGCTGTGGAAGTTTTTTTGATTTTGTTTGTTTGTTTTGTTTTTGGTGTGGGGTGTTTTTTGAGCCAGTAGACATACAAGACAGCTAGGTTTGTTGAAACTTAGTAAGCTTATATTGTTAACTGGAGCTAACTTTAGGTGGTTGAAAAACTGATTTCCATTAAGAAATAACAGTAATGCTCTAGAGCTACCTTTGCCTAATCTCTGAGGCATGGAGTTAACTAAAATCTGTATTTGTTAAGGCATTGCTGTGAAGCGTACTGGTAAAAAGACTCTGGTCAAATAAATGCAATCGTTTTGAAAGACCTTGAAGTTCAACTTTGTTTTCAATTCCTTTATTTTTTTTTTTTATCAGCTGGTGCTTTTCATCACTGGGGTCTCTGGATTTGTTTGGAGTTTTCAGATAAATATTTCTTATTATGATTTCAGTTTTATGGAATGTCTTTTTGTTCCTGAACAAATGCTATGAAATGCATAGACTAACACTTGTAGTTGCTTTGACTAAGGCATGCCAGAAATCTGTTGAAGCAGCATGAAGACTTAGCATTAGGAAACCATAATAATATTTTTTCATTCTCCAAAACTTGATATTTCAGCCTTATTTTCTTATTTATTATATTGCTTACTTTGCTTCTTGATTATCTCTGGATACAGAAGGAAAGATTTCTGCTGAGCTATCAGTCTGCTGTGTTGCCTCTCTCCTGGGTGTTATATTAATGTAGAAACCAGTAAGTTACCTGGAACTGCAGAAGAGCTGGTTTCCTTCCTCTCAGTTCTGGCAGCTGGGTATATGTCAATGGTCTGTTTTGTCTGCTGTTTTCTTAGGAGCATCTTTTTAGTCCTATTGAGCTCCTTGAGGCTTTTCTGGTTTAAACTTTGTGTCCTCTGCTTACTTCTGTGGTTCACAGTCCAATATCACCACTGTTATTTGGCTGTTATTTAATGACTAATTTCCTCCTTGGTTTTCTGCCACTGGTAACTCTATGCTACCCGTTACCCTGTAAAAACCCATTTATCTTTAGAATGTTTAAAAAATGAATTATCCTCTAACTCTAGCTATTATTTTTGGTATGCTCTAACATTCCTGGAAGGGTACTGTTTCTTTTGTGGGCTGAGATGCCTCCGCCTTATGACCTTGGTGATGTCTTTCCCTAGCAGAGTAGGACCATCTGGAGCTTCCCAGGCTGCAAACAAGTGTCTGTTTCCTTTACTTTGAGTCTTTTCTGCAGTTTCGTTGAAATTTCACACTAGGTGGATACAATAAGAAATTGTGTCAGGAGCATTTTGTGTAGGTAAAGTTTATGTCCATGCTTGGAGATGGTATAGGTAAGCTTAATAGCACTATTACCATGTTTTATAGCTCTGGTAAAGAACCTGCCATCAGATGCTACATAGTGTGGACAGAGAGAATCAAACTATCTTATCATGTGGGAGCAGTCTGACTATCATTGTATTCGTCGTTGTTGTTTGGTCATTGTTTTTTTTGTGTTTTTTTTTTTTGTTTTGTTTTTGTGTTTGTTTTTTTTCTTCTATTTTCCCCCTCGCCTTTAAGTTGAATTGAATCAAAGTATGTAATTTAAGGTATAGTTTTTTTGCAGATTTGTCTATTCTCTTTAGAAACTCATGTTCTTAAACTAATACATGGAAAATCATGAGTCAGAATACTATACTGTGATGTCTCTGACAATTATTTATACATATGATTATTTCAAAAACATCCCTCTTCCTGTAAATTCCTCAAAGGGAATATTTGGTTACAAACAGCACTGTGTAGATTTTAGGCTTGCAATAATTTGCCTTTTTTAACATAATATAACCAGAGAGAAAAAAAAAAGATATAAATAGTATATTGTACTTTTCACATGCCCTGTGTTATCAAATACCTTGCAAGTTAAATTCTATAGATGAAGTAGGAATCATGCTTTTAAGAGTCATCTCAACCAAAGAGGTAAAGGCCTTGCTTATTAGCTGTGGAATAGACAACAGACACACAGACTAATTTATAAGCAAACTAGACAATTGCATGTGCACTTATTTCCTATCAATGCTGGGCAATTTTATTCTGAAATTACAGTACTAATTTATGGTAACATTATTTTCATTAGCATGTGGATGTCCAATGAAGTATTTAACCACAATATCAATTTGCTGAAGCAGAAGATTTTTGAACTGTTAGATGTCACAGACTTAAAATTTTATGGTATGAATCAGGACCATAAACGAATAATAATAATTTTCATTTACAGTAAGTAGTGTAAACTCCAAACAACCTGTTTGGAGGTTTTGAACTTATTTTTTTTAAGGAGATTTTTGTTTGTTTGTTTGTTTTTTGTTGTTTTGGTTGGTTGGGGGGGGGGAGGCTTGTGGGTGAGGAAGGTGTGGTAATTTAGATAGTAATATTTTCAAAGCTTATTTTAAATATGCATTTTTAGTGACACACATTCTGATCTGCTCTGTATCGATAGAATATGTATAAATTAATACTTTAAATAAGTAGTGAGATTATCTGATGCTGTCTCAATAGCTGAGTATAAATATGTATCTGCAATGAGTGATATAATTGGACATACTTGTATTAGTTAACAAGAAGGGGTTATAGTTTACCGACGTTGTCATTGTCTATGTCTGGTCTCTCTGTGTGTCACATGAGCTGCCTGGTAGCCCTTGCTTTGGTTGGGATGCACCATCATTTGATGTTTGCAAAGCGTTTGGCTGTTTGTGATGGAACAGTTATCTGTGATTCTCCCTTGAGGACTCAGACTATCAATGCAAAGCCAAAAACACTCCAGAAGCAGAGGATGTATAAGCCATGGTTGAGAGCAGAATTATAAACTTCTCCACTTTACATTTATGTGAATGCAGGTCAGTTCTCAGAATAAGCCATCAACAATTATTTTCCAGAAAGGAAGAAAAAAAAAAAAATAGAAGTGATGTTATGCAGGACTTAAGCTGTCTTTGGAGGTTTATGTGAGACACACAGTTTAATATGCTGCGTACCATACCTGCCCCGTATGCTACTCTGTTGCTGTACAGACACTATTCCTGGTACAAGCACTGGCTGACTTGCTCAGCTGCACTAACACAGCCTTTGTATGACTGCAGTGGCTCTCTCTATCAGAGGCATATATTAATTCTCATTTCCACATTTTATCAGAGCTGCAGATGCCATTCTTTCCATCTGAAAGTGTTTTGTTGCCGATTTTCACAGTGTGTCTTCTCGGGACAGCTGAGGTCTGGGATCTGTACCAAGTATTAGCCAGACCGATGCTGCCTTATCTCAAGTCATGGATTTGTTCCCATCTGAATTGAACAAAAGGGAGCAAGAATGACATGAAAACCACATTACTCTCCAGCTAGCTACCTTGGTGGCCATAAAATCTCACATCTCATGCAGTGTATAAGCAAAGGAGAATTACAGCCTTTCAAAAAATGTTGGCAATAACTATAAACATCTATTTTAATAAAAACATAGTGCTATTATTAATCAAAACATGAAATAACAGAATGGTTTTAGCAGAACTGAGGGCTACAATTTTACTCTTCACTAAGCCCACCTTCACAAGCATTGATTCAGAAAGTTCTTTTTTTCTGTTACCAAAAACATAGTCAGCCAAGGCTGAGTGTATGAGTTGCTGTAATACTGGACAGATATAACCACAGAAGACAGTTTTGTATTGCTATTTCTATTGGTATAACTGTGGCCTTCTGCTAAGCAGTGTGTTTTCCTGTTACTCCTTCCTTCTGTCCCTCTCGTGTCAGATTTAGTGATTGTGCATCCATGGTATCATTTAATTTTGCCACTGAGCAGAGCTCAGTTGGACAACCGCATTGAGAAACCTTTTGCTGAGGCTCAGTGTGCTCCTGCAATCTCCTCCACCAACTCTAATGCTGGAGCAGTTAAGCTTAGCTTCAGGGAAGCCTTCTACTGAGAAAAAACGTTCTTTTGTTGGTATTTTTCAGTGGTCTTGTATCTGGCAGATCAGATTTCTGTTGAACACATTTGTGCTCTTGTTACTTGTTTGTCAAACCCGATGGAAGAAAAGCAGCAGAAATGGGTGGTCAGGGGAAAGGGGTTCCAGCTTCTTTCTGCAGTGCTCTGCAGGTCCGCCAGATTGAACCTAACAGGCTATGACCTCAGATATATTAATTTCATTGCTATGGGATAGTCTAGCTAACTGCTTTGAAATTTTTGTTTTATTCAAGTATTGGAATTTCACAGTAGACTTTTTAATGGTATTGTTGATGTTTCTACATCCAGAGCACATGACAGTGATAACTTTGGCTACCACTTTTCTGAACCTTAGAAAATGATCTTTTTAGATCTTTCACTGATAGGAATCTGCACTTCTCATAAATCTTACTTCATCCAAATTGATCTGCTCTGAAAAGAAGGAATGGGAGAGGGACACACAGAATTTTGCAGAAATCTTTTTGGTTAGTTGCTGGTGGCAGTGCGGTAATTGCACCTGACTGGGGTGTATTTTTGCCAGGGAAAGATCAGAGGGTTCTTAGTAGTAAGTTTTGTTGCCATATTCTATATTCTAGATTAGTACAGATTTTGATGATAAAAATCTACACATTGAGGGACTGTTTGGCTCCCTGCTTTGTTGTAATTATCTATTTTCTATATAATCATGCATATGAAATCCTATTACCTCAGTTCATAGTTTGAAAAATGGTGATTTTCTTTCCCTAACTGCAGAAATTGCCACACTGAATGCAGTAAAATTGCAACAATGTTTGTAAAGTGACATATATTATTTATGATACATAAAATGGGCTTTAAGTTTTTGTTACAGTAGAAAATACTAGGAGAAAGGTTTGTACAATCATCTTTATTGTCTTTGCCCGGGGTTATGGTAATTAAGGGCAGATTTGTGGGTTGCATATGAATTTTAATTGTACAAAAAAAGTGCTTTCTGATATTATGTAATTAGGATTTTTAAAAAAAGCTGTTTCACCCTTTTTCATGTTGTTTTCTATCCTATAAATGTAAGTTTTTTAGGTCTTGCATGTTTAGTGGCTGCACGGGTTTGCACTTCTCCATTGTCTTAGGCATTATGTAGTCACCTACGAGGTGCAAAGTAGGTGTAGAATGTTCTTAGATCTGGAGGACCTATGGTCCACTCAGCACAAATGCAAAGGATTGCACCAATGCTCATAACCTGTTGTTGTCCAATGTCTAGTGGTGGAACTATGCTTCTCATTGCATTGTGTGGAAAAGGGGAAGTTTTTCCAGTAGTATCTCACTGTTTCTGTTGGAGTAGCACAGTGATTTGCTTCAGCTTCAACTACAGAAGTGAAAGAAAAGCCTGCTTTGAAGAACTGTGTGTGTGTGTGTGTGTGTGTTCGTTCAAGATTCTCATTTAAATCTGCCACTTCTCATTGAGCCAAACTGCATGACAGTAGAAAACGAAAAGGATATTAATTGCCATACTGTCTATCACTATGGACTTTGCCAGACATTATTTGTCTATTAACTGTCTAATAATTTGCAAAAAGCAGTAAAGCTGTGTTGGAGAACTCTGTTTTTGTTCTGTGTTTTAGTTCTGTGCTAAAGATGATTTACTCCACTTGTACTGGAGCACAGTCACAATAAAATACCCGAGTTGCTGCTACAACACATGTAAATGCCAACATCCCATGGTGAGGTGTAATTACAATATGTAAGTTCTGCAAACATCCATGCAGTTATATACTGAAATAAGGTCTAGTTTTCATCCCCAGCTTTTACTATGTCCAACTGTTGGCACTGCAAGGGTTGGGAATAAGGATCTCAGTGATCTAGGGATCTTGTAAGAAGCAAGCTTTATGCTCAGGTCCTGTAGCCTTCAGCCTGCTGGCTACTGTGTGCTTTCATGGGGAATTTTAGCTTTGCTGAAAGTTGTCCAGTGACATTATGTGTCATTGTGATTGTGCTTGATACAGTTGATGAACAGACGTTGCTTGTTGGCTGAGCTCACTAGCAATAAAACTCTGCAGCTGATCAGCTTTGTCCTCAGCCTGCAGAGGCAGGAAATCATTCCATATGGGTTTCTGGAATAAAAAGAAAAGGAGACCCTCAAGTTAGAAGTGAACGAAGCCCAAAGCACCCACAAAGCTCCTCAGGAGAAACAGAGGTATTTGGCTCAGGTAAAAAAAAAAAAAAAAAAAAAAAAAAAAAAAAATAGATGATAATTTATTTGGTGAGATCTTCCAGTGTGTGGTGTTGTTCTTATTTGCTGCCTAGCAACAAGGCTAGCTTTAACAGTAGGAAAGTATGTGCCTGCCTAATCTATCAACAATAACTCCCTACAGAAAAAGAAATATTTATAATCCTTAGTAATCAATTATTAATGGATATTAATTATTGTTATAAATTGCTTTCTGCTAAAATTTGTCAAATGACAAATGAGGAAGCCTGTACAGGGAGAGCAGCAAGAAGTTCACCTTATTTTCTAGCGAAGGCAAGAAAAGTTGCCTGGAAGCATGCAGCTCCCATACTGAAGAGGATTAATATCCTGCCACAACTCACATGGCCAGATATGACTCTATCCCTGAATGTGGAAGGTGCTCTTCTTACAATTTGGTTAAATCCCAGGTTATATGAATAAATGGAAATTAATTGTCTAGTCTAGTACTTCAGTACTTTTTCCACAAGTGTGAGGGCTTATTGTTGCAGTTCAAAAACTTAGATGTCCCTGGATATTCAGGTTAGAAGATCCAAAACTAAAATATTGTTTGTTCTCATGGATGCACTTACTGCTTCTCTTTCTGCAATTTTTTTATATCGTTAGATGTAGGTGAAGGTTTTTACTTAATGTGTTCGTAATTCCCTGTGTGCAGTTCCATATTTCAGTTCCTGGAATTTCTTTTTTCACAACAGAAATGTTCCAATTTCTGAATTTCCAAGCTGTAGCTAGATATGTCAGATGGACCCAAATACTAGGATTTGTGTTAAGTCCTGTGGTGTCTTCTAAAATTTTCCTTGTGAGTCAGTTCTACATAAGTTCTAGATCAGGCTCATAAATTTGGCAACTAAGCATAGATATGGGTGGCTAGCTGCAGGAGTTCATATTTAACTACACTGGTGATGACAAAGAATACTCTCCGTTTTAAGCATACATATTTTCTAGGCTATGCTGTAGAGACGAGAGCTGCCATTTATTCCAATGCAAGTTCTTCCTTTTCTGTCTTAAACATGTAAATACAATAGCAGGGAAACCTATAAACTGTACTTCTTATTTCCATGCCTTTTTTTTTTTTGAGTGATAAATTAAGCACTGCAGTATTGCTGCAGGTAGACAGAAGGCTTTTCCTGATAACAGATGGGGAGGATCTTGACCCATTCTTTGTCAAATATCATGTGAGTCAGGCTACCTGATTGCCATCAGGCTGCGTGCCTGGGTGGGCGCCAGGGTGGGCAGGTAGGGTAGAACAACAGCCATTCATCACGCCCAGCTTGTCTCTCCCCTCCGTCAGTAAGATAAAATGATCTAATATAATCAAGTCTACAGGGAGACACAAGGCTTGCTGGTGCGTTGTTTTTGGAGGAGAACCTTGTGAAAACAAACACACACATCTACAAAAAGGCCAGGAAACCTCCCACAACATTTCCAGTGTGGTAACTGATAGCAGTCATATTCATTGACTGAATTGCTTTGGGTCTCTTCTGTGGTTTTTTTGCCTCCCTCTGTAGAGGTGTTGTCAGAAAGAAAAAAAAAAAAAGTAGATATTTTTGTTTGTTTGTTCGCTTATTGCTGTACTTTTGCAGCAAGAGATAATGATGTGGTAACAAGAATGGTGCCACATGGCTTCTGCTCTCAATGGTGACAGAAATAAACAGAAACAGGGCAGGTAACAGGGAAACACAGAGCATAAGGGCCTAAGCTAATCCTGGAACAGGTTATTGTTTGAAATAAATAGACTTTGGGTGCTTTTCTCTGTCGTATTTCTGGAGTTTTTTTCATTAGGCTGGCTCTTATGTTTGCTTTGCCCATGCTTGGTTTTGTTTCCTAAAGGTTTTTGTCAAAAACTCTGTTCAGCTCATGGAGACTCGCTGCACCCCTATTTGGTACATGTGTGCTGAGGCCTATGTCCAGTCAGTCTAACAGGAATCTGCATTTATTATCTGAAATAAGGAAGATGAATATAACCACACCTTATCTTAGCAGTTGTAGCTTGATGCCGAGAAGCCCTGAACAGTCCTGCAGGCCTTATCCTACAAAGTGAGCAGATTTTCTCATAGAGAGAAAAGCTGCTATGAAGAATTTATAATCCATGCAGACAATCAAAGGAAAGAAAGAAAGAATTGTCTTCCGTGTTTTACATCCTGTGAACACAGGACTGTCAAGTTTAGTGAATTCAGCAGCAGTGGTTTAACATGTTCCCCTCCCCAGCTGCCTGCCATATGGGTGAATACCACATGGTAGCCTGGATGGCAAAATGGCATCTACTTTGAGTAGCAGAATAAACAAATATTTTGTTTGAGGACTTCTTATTAGCCATGTATGGAAATGAGAGCTGTAAAAGAGCTCTCTGTCTCATATTTTTATTAGTAGGACGTGCATGAACTCTGGCTTAATAGATTTTTTTTTTTTCAAATTATTATTTTTTCTTTAATATTATACCACATTTCATCTTCATACTGACAAAATAAAACAGAGCTAAATTTGCTTCATTTAAGATATCTCATAGAACACAGTACCTTGTTCTGTGGCTTTTTATTAAAAATGAAAACATTCAGATAGCAAATACAGGATTTCCATTTGAAAAGTGTATATGCTGGCTGATTATGTCAGTTGTTTCTTTGGCTTCTGTGAAGCTTTGGCCATTTAGGCCATCCAAGAAGTGGATGTAAATCTTCAAGTCTTTTTTTTTTTTTTTCCTTTTCCATTTTGAAAAGGAGTAGAAAACATGTGGCGGGGACTCAAACAACTGAATGTTTGTTGTGTCTAAATTTAATTCCCAGGGCTTTGTCTGCCATTCTTATCTCTTCATAATGTTTTAATAAATTCTAAGATTTAAGGCCACTGGGTACTACTGTGATAATTTGTTATAATTTTCCACATAACGGCTGCCAGATAATTTTATCTACATCAAGTCCATAAGTTCTAATTTTGTTCAGCTCTAGGCTTGTTCCTGTTGAAATTAAAGAATTTGAGAACATCATCTGCATGAGATTTTATAGACCTGGGCCTTGCAATAAAAGTACTGAATACATCTGAGAATGCTTTATGGTTCCTCTGTTTCTGTCAGTCAGTTTTGTAATACTTTAATACCCAGATTGTATTTGTATCAACACCTAAAATTAAGGTGTTCTCTATCTTTTTGGTGGTGTGTTTCTGAGAAATTGTCTGAGTATGCACGAAATTGAAAATTCTGATTGAATGGCAGTGGGGGAGGAGAGGGCTAAGAATAATTTTTTTGCTAAGTATAGTGCAAATAACCCCTCCTTATCTGTAGAAAATAATCATTTGTGAACTTCCCTCTTTGCCACTAAGACACATTATAAAACATTTTTACATTGTCATGAAAGGATTTAAAATGCAAGGTGTAATGAAAACTAATAGGAACATTTTATACTATTTTAATGCTCAAGTAAATTTGACCTTGAAACAATGCTTCAGTTTTTCATTTTGAAAATATTGCAGCAGAACTCTGACATCTTCCCCTTTTGGAATCAAAATAATTTGCTGAAATGGATGTAAATTTGAAAAATGCTGGTCAAAAATTGATTTTTTTTTTTTTTTAAGAAAAATTCATCTGCAACTGTTTGGGGATCTGAATCGCTTAAAAAAACCTCACCTTTTAATGATATTACTTTACAGCCTGTAACCAACTTCACAGTGTATATTTAAGGTACTAGTACTTGAAGTTAAGAAAGCCACGATTCTAAATACACTTGTATCTAACTCAGAATTTTAATTCTGGGATTATATTTTTGACTCTTATGTTTTACTTTTATGTCTTTCAGGATTTAGGGCTGTAGTTCACAAATGTTGCTCTTTGAACAGGGGGCACACTTGGTTTACATGTTTTTCAGTCCAGCTGCAGATTTCTCCACTGGGGTGTCAATAACACAAGTGCTCTTTAATTCATTTCTGTTGAGCTGGACTTGGTTGATTTAGAGAGCATGAAGGCCTCCATTTGCTTACATTTTCTTAGGTGCAAAAGGAAAAGTCCCACTCTCCTGCTTCCCAGCCACTTTTCCTGATGCCAGTCTGCAGTTCCCTGCCCTCTTGAGCTGTTTATTTTCAAACTAGGTTATTTTGTTAGGTTTGCAGCCCTGTGCAGCCCCACAAATAGCTGTGTGGATGATGATGGGGTTAGCAGAGGGCCAGGTGAGGTTTAGCTGATGGAGAAGCGGTGCTGCCGTTCGCTCCATTGAGGGCATTTGAGCTGGTGTGGGGGTGCTGGTGGGGCCATGGTGAGCCCCACGCTCTGCCAGGAGACACTGTTTCTGCAGTGCCTCATGGAAAAGGGGATTAAGGCTGGTGTGCTTTAGCAAACATGGAGAAACCTGTATTTTCCACTGCGGTATTATGCAAATGCTGATAAATGATACAGTACAGCTGACTTATTAATGAAAGCTGGAGTACAGCTGTTTTAGCCATCGTGTTAGTTTTCAGCAATGCTTGTTATAAGGGTTGGTTCAGCTCAAGTGGACCATGTGGAAAGCTGTAACTTCTTTCTTTCCACTGGAAAAATTCACATGAATTCCTATTGTACAAAATCCTCACTTATGTTATGCCATTGTTTTCACATGCTTAGTACTTTCCTTACTATCAAATACCAGACCTATAAAATATTATACATACTGTCACTGTAACAAAGGCTGAGCTACATATTGGAATATTGTTTTTCATTATAAATATTATTAATTCAAGGATTTTAGATTTTCTTCTTCTAGATTTTTATTCACTTTCTGCAGTACTAAAACAACACTAGAACTGTAGAAGACAAAGCACTTTTGGAAAAAAAAAAAATTCTGTTAGATAATCTGTTTATCCAGGGCTTGTTATCCTAAGTGGTTCTAATGGCACAGTGCTCAGCCCATGGAGATCCCGGGGAGATTGCTCCCGCTGCAGGAAATCTGATGTTCCCCAGTGTCTCCACAGTAGGACAGTTCTGTCTGTCTGCAATGGGCAGACGGCACCATCATTTTTTTGCCAATAAGAGCTATGGAGCTAAATTCGGTTCTATAGGAAGCAGGCATAACTTCACTAAAGGAGTTGGTCATTTTCTGCCTGATAACATCAGGTCTGAATCTGGCCTCTTGTGACATAATGAAATTTGAGGCAGAAGTAGAAAAGGCAGATCAGAGAAAATGTCAGAGTTGAGCCTCTAACCTGAACAAGAACGATAAATCAATAAAGACTTTATTAAATAAATTTTAAAATTGTAGTTTTAATAAAATATTTTCTCAAAGGTTTGGAAATATGTCTGTTCTAATGTTTAGTGTACATCTACCAATTTATATCATACACTCTTTGTTCTAGGGTTGATTTTAGAAAAAAATGCTTATGAGATACTTAGGAGCGAGTCCAATTCTACAATTTAAATCTTCTTAGAAGTAGTCAATACAGACGTGTGGTTCAGATTCAGCTGCTGACATACACTTGAACTTCTGGGCCTGGGCCAGATGAATTCTTCTTATTCCTGCAAGATTAATACATTAAAATATCTACCACCAGACTATGTGCTGACAATGAGGACTATCTAGAAAAGAAAACCGAGAGGGGCAAAAGAATATTTGACTCACAAGATATTTCACGGCCACTGGTGTGCACTGGGTTGAGCTGTGCAGGGGATGGGGACAGCTGGGCTGTGCTGTGCTGCTACTGGGCAGGGGAGCAGCTCCAGCTCATTGCAGGGCTGGAGCTGCCCCGTGGGAGGGTGCAGGGAAGCAGGAGGCAGATGAGGCAACAGGCACAAATGGCAACAAGGGAAACTCCTGAGAGATGTCAAGAAAAACAAATCTCAATGAAAATAGCCAGACATTACATGGGTGCCCACAGATGTGGTAGAGTCTCCGTCTGCAGAAAGACTTGAAACTCCATCAGACAGGGGCCTTTTCCAATCTAAATTGTTCTCCAATTCCGCCTTTCATGGCACTATTTTTTTCTTTTCCTCTCCTCATCATGCTAGCATGCTCATACAGGAAATCTTTGATGCCCTACTGCAGGGGTGTCAAACCCATTTTCAGTGATGGCCTCATCAACCTTCTGGTTGCTTCAAAGGGCTGAATGTAATTTTAGGACTGTATAAATGCATTGGTGGCATCACAAAGAGTTTCAAGCAAAAGAGGAAAAATATACATGTACATAATTCGACACATTTATATTATAAGTATTTTAAAAGATAGCCTGTTTTCACCAAATCAATGTTAAAGACACAAAAAATCCCAAGTACTTAGTTTTATCAGGATTATTAGGCTTTTGTTTTAGGTAAGCCTTGTGTATCTCCACACTGTTCAGCAGCTGGTGTGTTCATGTCTGCTAATGCAAAAATGCATTATATTCAGGATGAGATTTACTGCATTGTACCTTTTGGCTAACTTTGGGTGTGCTATGCTTCTGTTTTGTGATATATCATGTTTCATAAAAGTACTGGTTGGAAAGAAAAGGAGAAAGAGGTAATGAGAACAACAGGATGTGACTGTTGAGGTAATTTTTAAAGTGTGATGCAGTCTGAAATTAACTCATAATGTTCATTCTCACTGTTCCACAAGAAAAATGGATCACAATTATGATCTGGTTTGAAATGGGCTTCAGTAGATCCGCGTGGATATAATCATATAAAACTGAAATAAAGAAAGTGATAACATTCATCAAGAGAAGGAGGAATTGAGTTTACGGGGGACGCAGTCTGCCCTCTAGCTCAGGCACTTAATCTTGAAGGGTATTTTTTTAATGTGGTGTGATTGCTAATGTGAGTCACAGCAGCACCCATTAGCTTTGTTTGGAAACTGTGAAAGATGCATGAAATTCAAATCCAGATGCAGAATGGTCACGAATTTTGATTCTTCTGTTTAAGAAACATAATAAATACCACCTCAAAACCTTGGACTCTGAATCAGATTTTATTACAAGAAGTCTGGTGCAATGATTTGGATCCAGCTTCAGCACAAATAAATGGGCAAACTTTGTACATTTTGAGATCACACTGATGGTTTTTAAATTAAACTCATTCAACAAAAGCACAATCTAGAAATGAAGGCTGTGACATGTCTCATTATGAGATGTTTCTGTTTGCTGCTTAATGAGTGGTATCTGTGTAGGGGTTAACACATATAGAGGTGCTGCTAACACACAGAGAGGTACAGGAGAAAGTGTCCTTGGGACAGAAATGGTTCAGGGAGGAGTGATGATTTGCCAGTGTGAGCTTTTGATGTTGCAATGCTTTTAACATAATATCTTTTTGGAAGGTTTTGGCAGAAGATTCTCTTGTGATGTCTGACAGCGCAGTTCTCTCCCTCCTGCTGGCAAGCACTTCTTCACTTACACTTCGTCAAATTAATGTCTTCCATTTAATACAGTGAACTGGTTTTCTAATTTCTTTCTTGAAGCCTTTAATACTAGTCCTGTAAACAACAGACAAAATCCAGAATTTGTCCCAAGGACTGATTTAAAAACCAAAATAGAGACAAAAAAGGTGAAAACGACCTTTCTGACCACTCGGACTTTCTTCCTGTACCAATGGCAACTTTCTTCTAGCAGGAGGTTATATTTTCTTGCCTTTTAATTCACTGCTGCAGTACTGTGGCCAGTTTTCACAGGACAGTAATTAACGTTTATTAACGTTGAGAGAAGTGTTTACTTACGTATGTATCATGAAGCCCCTTACTGACACTGATGAGCTGTGTAGATGTATTTGAGTTAAAACATAATTATTATCTTATTTCATGGCAAAACCACAACAGTTTCCAGTTACTGCTTACAAATACCAAAGCACAGCAGCGGCTGCAATTTACTTTAGGCATCATTTCAATTATCAATGAATCATCTCTTTTTTTATTAGATGAGAAAGGCAGGCATGCCAAGTCCCAGTGCACTAGCACATTACAGAAAACTTGTAATAAAGATGTGTACTTTTCCACTGAAGTCGGTGAACCTCTTTGTAGAACAGATTCCCAAATCAGTGAAAATATCATAGCCAATGAATTCCCACTTTCTCATGATATATTAAGTGATTAAACTTCTCAAATTCCATCTAGAGCAGTCCCTGACTTTTTCTAAATGAAATTTAAAATTGTATATTATTTCAGTCTGGAAAAGCAATAATGGAAAATGTGATCAGAAATGAAGTTGTGTGCACTGCGTATCAGATACTGTAATGATAAAATATTTTGTGTAGAAGTGGCATCTATCATTACCTCTTTAACAAGGCTCCCAGTTACCCCGGTCACAATAGGTGGATCTAAGTCTAAGCAAGAACCTTGTATTAGGGAAAATGACACAGCCAAATAGTGTTTGTTTATTCATTCATTCATTCATTCATTCATTCCTCCCAAGGAGTAAAGTCTGTCTGATTTGTCTGCAAAATGTCTGAATAATAAACCACAAGTAACTATATGGATTTCTGTCTAGTTTTCAGCTGTGAATAAATAGGCCTGCCAAATGAAAAAACAGTCAGTCTTAAATTTTGCAGCAACAAGGAATGGAAAAAAAACCCCCACAACTTAAAAGCAGAGTTTTATTTATTTTCATAATTCAGAACAAACAGAATTAAGTAATTGTGAAAACTATTGTGGCAAGAAAATTTAAGGCAGGTTAAGGAATGAAGTTTCAGATTGTATATGGTACAAACTATTTTATTACTGACAGGATTTTATATGAATGGCAAAAACACCTAACGTTTTTCAAATGATAATAGTAATGTCATATGTGTTTTCATCTAGTCCTTGTCCACTTGCTATATGTATTATTACACATGATTAATTTCCATGTCAGTTACTGTAGGAATTAGGCTTGCTTAATTCCTTGGCCCTCCAGCTTCAGCATAATGCTGTAATAACACCCTTTTATGCTCTATTGTTAAAAATGATATTTCAGTTGAATAGAAATGAACAACATTTCTAATAAGAGATGTAGTAATTCTTGTACTTGGAATAGCACGATCTGAATAAAGATGTGGACTAGGAAAATAAACACAATTTCTGTTTTTTACCTTGTGTGTAAACTGTTGGAGTCCTTCCTGGTCTGCTCAAGTGAGCAATGTCATATACTTGTCCACTAGATGCTAAGGTTAGCTGTGATCTGTGAAATGATACTGCCTTTTGCTTTTTGTTTCTGTGAGTTGCCAGCATCTCTCAGGAAAATAAATGTCTAAAAATTTCCCTTACAAATTTAGAGCCACAACAAATCTCTAGAATATCTAAAAAGATATTTCTCTTCTGATAATGCTTTGCCTTTGTTCCCCTGTATGTGGCTACATATTCCCTCCTTTTTGCTAGAAACAGTGTGTATGTGGCTGTGTGCTCAACTGGTTTACAAAAGCCATCCAGGTAAACTAACTAAAAGGAAAAAAGCTAAGAAAAAAATGCAGCTGCACTGTGGGTCTTAACATGGTGTAGCTAAGTGTAAAGCTGAAACTTGGGACTATTGATCTGTCATCTCAGGTGTTCTATCACAGCCTTGGTGTCTTCCAGAGTGGAGGCTGTTTGACCTTATTGAGGTCTTTTTCTTGAAGACAAAATTATGTGTATTTCAAAAGAGTAGAAATCACAAGTAGATTAGGGTGGAACAGATTGGTTCATCTAAATAATTTCTTTCCAGATTATACAACCAACCTCATTTTAAATGACTGAATGATTTAGAAAAGGTCGAATTCCCGATCATGTTCTCCTTCGCAACACTGTTTTTGCACTTTACCGTAAAACCCCCTCAACTACTTCCTTTCCAAATGGTCCAAATCTAAGAGCGGATTAAGAAGTCATTAAACAAAATTACTCTGCAAAGCACAAGCCCACCTTTTTCTTCCTTTGGAGGTGACTCAGCCAGTCTCACTCTCCAGCCCTTCTGTGCTTTGTCCCAAAGCCTGGCAGCTGCGAGGGCCCTGTCACCCTGCGCTGTGCCTGATGTGCCTCCACCATGGCTGGTGCCACTCACAGGCCATTCCAGCCACACGCTGACGTGAATTTGGGAATTCCCTGCTTGCATTATGTCTGTCGCTATTTATTCACTTTACTTATGCTGTATCTTGGACATTCTATGTATTGTTATCTAATGCCCTTTTGGAACAAAGAAACAAACACTTAAATCATGTTTGTTTAAACTTTTTTGTTTACGAAGTTACAATTCAACCTTCTGACAGGCACAGCTAGAGACATCCTGGTTCTTTACGGTGTTTCTCTAGATTCCTCATTAGAGCTGATGACTTTTCAGCTGCTAAAGCAAGGGAAATCTCAGGATAAATATTTTTTTTCTCCAAGTCCTCAGGGTGCATTGTGATATCAGCTTGGATAGTGACGGTGTTCAGGTTAGCGAACTTGAAGGCAAGGTAATATATTAAAGATTAATTATAATTTAGAGCAGCCTTCTGAACTGCTATTGCAATGGTGAGGATTTGGAAAAAGTGGGACTAGTGGGAAGGTTGATATGATCAGTTTCTCTTTTTGTGGCTTATGTGCCCTGCCGCATGCCTATTCACTTGTATTTATCCACTTTTAGGGATAGAATCTCATATCCAGATTTAAACTGGAGTGGTCGCATGTTCCAGCTGTTCCCAAGAAATTTCAGGAGACAATGCTTTCTTTGAAATCAGCAAGAATTTCATCCCTCCTTCCTTCTGCCCCCAGCTGCAAATTCCCAACCTGATTGCCAGTGAGAACAGTCTGACTGGACATAAACAAGTGAAGGAACTTTCTTCAGTAGCTGCAAACCTGTTAGAGCTAGGTCTTGTACACATAGTCTCTTGAATATGAGCAGCTTCTTTATTACGAGTCTTATTTTCCTAGGTCATCAATGTTGCATGTTAATTGTTTTAAGGAAATAAAAATAAATATTTGGAAAAAATAAAGCTTTATTAAGACATTTTACTTACAGTAAGATTTGTCAAAGATAAAGGCTAGAAAATTGAACAAGGAGGGTCATAACTAGATTATCAGCTTTGGCCTGGGCAAACTACTTCTGTCTACAGAATTACCATACTTCATCTCTGAAGTGTTTTGAGATTCTTGAAAAATGCTCAGGGAGGACTAGGTATCATTATTTCAATAACTTCTAGGTTGTACAAATCTTTTCAAATAGGGATAATACTGACCTTACCCTTAGAGGGCCTGTGAAATGTAATATGTCCACTATTCTTTGTATGCCACTTTGGGGAGAGGTCCTGTGTAAAAGCAGCGTGTTGTTATTGTCATAGTGTACCAGAAATCTCTAAGGCTTCATTGCTGCTGGGACCTGTGTGTCCCTTATTGTTGAAGCAAAACAGCAGTTGGTTACCGACTCCATGAAAACTCCTGAAACCTTCTGACTTTGTTATTTTTGCTCCAAAATTTTTGTTGCTTAGTATATTAGGAAATATGATGTTCGGGAGGGAATTTGCGGATTTTTAGCTGCTTGTCTAAGGCACAGAAGTTCCATAGTAAGGGTGGTATTACATTTATTTAACTGATAGTTTTGTGTATGGACACATGTACGTTGTCTTAAGTTTGTTTTATGTCTGTTCAGATTGCACCTGCTAAATTGCAGGAAGCAAAAGCCCCCAGCAAACACTAAATATGGGTAAGAGAAAATAAGCTGTGAATTTGTTCTGTTAATGGGCTCCACATGTTCTCAGATTTGTCTTCACATTGTGTCTATTTCTCTCCCTGATCAGCAATTTGAGAATTGTACGGAAAATTAGAAGTGTTTTAAATAACTGTAACTAAACATGAAACAATTATGTCAATGAGGTGCCTTTGAATCCCCTCAGATTCAGAAGGAATGGGAGAAAACTAATTTCCTGAAGACTTTTCCCAGTCATTTGGCATCATCTCTGCTAAACCTTGCTCCTGTTCCCATAGGGTGACTTCCCCAGTCAGCACATCTGCAGAGGTGCGTGGTTGCTATGCTGGGCTGCAGACCAGAGCACCTTCAGCTGTGACTTCTACTTTGTCTTGCCCAATTTAACTGCCTCCAACTACAGAAGGCTAATAATGAGCAGGTTGCCATAACTTTTTAAAGGAACGGCAGGAAACATCTTAATGCAACTGTCAGTCTGTGCACGTACTGTAGGCGCTTGCTCTCTCTGATAGCCTGGAGCTTAAAAGCACTGTTCTCTGCCAAGGCAGAGGCGGCTATCTTCAATCTGGCATCTGAAAATGACAAAGAGATCTATCAAACAGAATTAGGAGCACAGATCCTTCCTGTTCTGTTTAGCTTTGTAATTCAATCTGAGTCAAACCAGAGGCCCAGCCTGAGGAGAAGTGCTCCTTCAAATCTAATGAAGCAGTCCTCCGATTTACCATCATGCAAACATTAATATGTAAACTTCCTATGTATATAAAATGTATAAAGGCATATTGTATATGACAGGAGTTATTTATCAAGGTATGCTAAATCTGAAGATCTCCTTCTGCTCAATTGTTCTTCACACTCTTTGCAGGCTTCCACAGCTATCATTCTATTTGTCCTTTCAGTGCTGCTCCAGATGTATATTCCTGAAAAGAGATTTAGAAGTGTCACAGGGAGTTTGTGAAAAACTTCTCCGAGCTGCAAATATCATGGAAGATTTGAAAAGTCTGCTTATGGCTTCATTGATTTTTGTTGTGATTGTTCTGTTTATATGCTTTTGTTCAGGGAATGAACTTAATGATGTTTTCTGTACTATCCTCAATGTGGCCTGTGATACGACTATCCAGAAATTCTGGTGTGTGTTGGTTGTGTGGTGTTTCTTTTTGGTTGGTTGGTTGGTTGGTTTTGGTCGTTGTGTTTTTGTTTTTAAATATATATATTCCAAGCTTGATGTGATACTTTGAAACTAAAATGACAAAATGTATGTACATAAGAGGTGCTAGGTAAAGATGTAAGAAAATATGTGCATGAAGGAGGAACTCAAAATTCCCCAACTCTGCATTGCTTTTCTACCACACTTCATTCTTCTTGCTGGAACACTGGTTAATACCCACTGTGCAGTGCTGGCATAATTGTGAATATGCTTGTGCCTACATATTTACTTAAGAGACTAGAGATATTGTTATTGGGATAGAATATTTAACAGCTTCCCCTAAAATGGCTTGTGCAAAAAATCATGGATGAAGGATATATTCATCTGACTTTCTTCACTTTATTTTTCATTCTACCTTGCTTTTCTTGCACCTTTGTTCATCTGTGTCATGCCCGATGTTTTGATTGTACATTCTCTGGTAGAAACTGTTTCTGTCATTTATCTATCTGGCATGTCACAAAAAGATGTTAACCTCTGTTGGGTTTTTTGGATAAAACTATTTAAAACATAGAAATCTTTCTGAGGGATAGTTTTGAGCCTTTACTATTCTGTGAATTTTTCACCATAAAAATGACAATGTGTAAAAAGTAGTATGTTTCACTTGTTAGAGTTCAGCATCTGGCAAAATATCAACTAAGAAATAGAAGCCTAAGCATGAACGGCTTCCTCCTGCGGACCCATTTAGAAGGTAAAACTTTTTATTAGGGCTTTTGGGTTTCTGTCTGTTTACTACACAAGACAGTTTTAAAGACGAAGACAGAAAAAGTCATGAGAGATGCAGAAACATTCCTAGATGTTCTGTAGCAATGTAGTGGTAAATAATGGTAAATAATATAGGTTGTTAATGTCTTTTAAAAAGAGGATCATTTGGTTGAAATTTCAGACTGGTAGAAATTACTTAGGGTTGTGCATTCTCAAGAGAAACATAATTGACACCATTTAATTGTTTGTTTTCCACTGAAGTTCAGTATCAGTGCACCACCTTAAAAACAGAATAACTCAAGCTGGCCTACAAATCCTAGTCTTTGGGCCATTTTAGTTTGAGAATAAAACTTTGCTATGGGGTTTTCTTACAAAAACGAAGTTCAAGCTATATTGCTCAAGGCATGTATTCCATTCCCTACTTTAACCTTTGCTACTTTCCAAACTCCTTGGGAAATGTTTTCCTGAGGCAACTGAGCTTCCACCTGGAATGAAACTGGACAGAGGAAGTACAAGCTATAAAGTCTTGCATACTAGTGCATTAATTTAGAGCAAACTTTCATTTTTCCGTAGTTCATCTGTGGCAATCTTGAACTTTTTTTTCATCTAATATTAGAGCTGGTAAAAACTATGATACATGAATGGGGTAATGTGAGTTAACTTTTTTTAGTCGAGAACACATATAGCAATGGAATATTCCTTTTCATTTGCGATGTGGGGGAAACTCTGGGATTCTCTTTTTTTACCCACGTCATTTTGCCTAGTAATTTTCCAGTAATTCAGGAGCTGGCAGCAATGAACGCTGCAGCAGGAGCAGCATGGTGCTCTGACAGCTGGATGACTCCAGCACAGGCAGTGGGCCAGTAAAGGCCACCGCATCACAAAAGTGACCTGATTACTCTCCTGAACGGCAATAGCAGGCTGTTTTTTCCTCTGTCAATTATTGTCACTCTGCTGTGATATACAAACAGCTCCACGTGCCTTTGCATCCCCAGTTGTCTTCTCTGCTGCTCATGCCTGCATAGGCATGTGCTGACTAAGCTGCCCAGAAGTTTGGTATGTTTGTGG
Organism: Columba livia; assembly: GCF_036013475.1. Taxonomy (NCBI): domain Eukaryota; kingdom Metazoa; phylum Chordata; class Aves; order Columbiformes; family Columbidae; genus Columba; species Columba livia. Next base: position 28,133,603 of record NC_088607.1, on the reverse strand, counting down.
CTGTGCTGACTTTCTAAATCTTCTGCTCAGGTTTATTTACCCGATTCTTGGAAACAGAGCGAGAGATAGCAGGAAAAAAGAAAACTGTTTAACCTTTTTTCTGTGCTGGAACTTTCTTTGGAGACTGCTTTTGTGATTTGAAGTAAATGTTAGAGTGCTGTGGTATTTGGCTGTTAAGTATTTTCTAGCAGTTACTCTGTGGGGCGTGTATATATTCAGATTACTTCTTCCTCGCAGATGCAGGAGTAACAGAGCTGTGATTGCACTGAAACTATGATTCACATTATCAGAGCACTGTACAAGGAATCACAGCTCTTTTACTTTCCTGGGTGGAGTAGATCTCTTAGCTGTTTTGTATTCTATAGTGTTTATGCCAGGAACTATTTCTTCTGTTTCTACACATACCTGACATGGCAAATCTGGTTCAATGAGAGCTGCATGTCAGCAGCAGATTCTAAGCATGCACACGTTTTAAAAGAAACGGTAATCGGGAATGACAAGTGCCCAGCGCAACAGCCTGCTGTCCAGCTTTTCGGTGCATGACCCTCGTTATCAAATCTGCCACACTTTTAGTGTCGCCATCTTCAGTGTAGGAGCAGAAAATGTCTCAGGTTGTTCTAGGAACTTTCATTCATTATTGCAGTTGAAACCAACAATTGTAAAAGATTCAGTCTGGAAGAATGACTTAATTGACCCAAAGCCCAGAAGTTTTCCGTCTATAGTTAGAGCTGAGTTTTTCTGCAATTTAAACACTTCTGTTTTATCCTTACCAGGGAGGTAGACACCGGTTGCAAAGAAGCACTATGTAGCAGAGTAAGACTGCTCAGGGTACAAGCAGAAAAGGCTTTTCTCTGTCAGTAGATACATTGAAATCATCACTGAAAACAGTGGCAGCATCTGCAGTGCAGTGTTGCTCTCAGTCTAAGGCAATGAGCTCAAGTCCAGAGCTACGTTAACTTGTTTATTTTGGACACCACAGAAAAAAAAAAAAAACCAAAAAAAACAAACACAGAAAAAACACAGCAAAACAACAACAACAAAACCCCCAAACAACCACAACAAAACCCCCCAAAACAGGCAAACAACAAAAAACCCACACCAACCTTTATTTTTTTTCTCCCCATAGCCTTGGCCTAGTATGTGTATGCCTATTAGGTGAGAATGATTCATATAAGTAGCAACTATTAACTGACAGTGAAGTCTTCAGTATGGTTTTTTTTGGTTCTTTTTTTTCTAATGTCCGTATGAAAACTGGGATTTTTTTCTTTTTTTTTTTTCCCTTCAGGTGCTTGTAACTTTACCACTTTTGGGGAATTTTCCTACATGCAAACATGAAGCACAAGCTCTGTTCTGCCAAAATTCAACTTCCTGCAGAATAAGGGGTAACAAAAAAATCAGTTAGGTTCCCATGTAAAACATGGACAAAAACATTATATTTCTCAATAAGCTCACTTTTGGAATGGTTGAACTTTCAACAAGAGTTGTTGAAGGCAGACATCAGCATGCAATATTCATCCCAGGTGGTGAAGGTATAAAAAGACTGAGACCAGGGGTCGTATAATAGGAAGCATTGAGCAACCTTAATAATAGGTGGTGCTATCAGACTTACCTATAAATAATCCATGTTGTCAGGAAACTAATGGATATTCTGCATTCAACATTCCTATAAGAGTCGAGAGTAAGTGGTTCACCAGATTTTCATTATTGATGTCTCTGCAGCTTTGTTTAAATATTATGCCTGCATTTGGGGCAGGTGAAAGCTGTAAGAATCCTTTCATCACTGGTGCTCTGTGACAGTCACCTTGCACAAACAGCTCAAATCCTGTGAGGACGTTTTCAGAACAGCAATTGCCACATCTTAGGGAACAGATGTTTTAGAACTTTTTGAGAGCAAAGGATCTCCACAAAAGATTGAGAGAACTGCTGTTTATTTTAAAAATAATTTAAAAAACATAGGTGTGGATTTTGCAATTAAAATAGTTTTAGAATGTAGGGAGAGTTTCTAGCACTTGCTGGCAGAGGGGGCTCTCTGTCCATGGTTAGCAGAACATCTCCAGTCAGCAAACCCAGCAGGGGAACTGAAGTCTCTCCCAACAGCAAGTGTGGTGTGCAGGGTAAGGAAGTGAGAAACACATCACCTAAAAGTGTTTCAGAGATTTTGTCGGGAATAACAGATGTCTTTCTCTTGGACTTATTGGAAGTGAAGATATTTGACCTCTTGGATCACTAAAGATATTTACTAATATTTTTTCATACAAAATATTTGTTAAATGCAGATATAATAGGACAGCATTGTAAGCTAACAGAGGTTGTTAAGATGTAAGATTTCAGCCATTGTAAAAGGATTAATGGGAGATATACATGAGAAATTTTGTTCTGTAATATTAATCTGTTTTTAAGGCAATTACCTGTAGATTTTGGTACACTTATTTGATTTTTCAAGCCTGTTCTTGAAGAATGCTGATAAGGGCAATTTGAAAGCAAAAAAACCCTCCAGATTCTTAAGTTTCTACTTGAATATTCCTGGAGGAATGAAGGTTGCATCAATGATATTAGACTAGAATATTCATTGAACAGGCAGAAGTTTGTCAGAAGAATGTCACGGAAAGTAAAAATGTTAATTTGATGTATTCTTCTATGTTACATTGGAAATGGAGAGGGGAAACTGCAAAAATACACACTTGTAAAGTTGTCTAGGTAATAGGAGATTAGAGGTGAAACTTGTCATAATCCTAATTTAGCAAAAAACCTTTGTGGCTAGCAAGTATTGTCATTTTAATGAAGTACTTTGTTTGGAGTGACCTATCCGTGCATGCATTCCTCTTAAATAAGCTAGTTCAGTCTGAATTTAAGACTGGAAAGAAGTATTGAAACTTCTGTTAGGAAGTAAAGTAGTCAGAGAGACTTCAAGTGCCCTGCTGAAGACTGGGCTGAGATTTGGCCGTGCTGAGAGCATCCCGACTGTGCTGCAGCATCCAAGTGCTCAGCGTGAGCTGGTTGCCCAAATATTGCCCTTTCAGGTGTTTCTTCCTCTGCTGCTGGTGCATGATCTACCCAGGCTCATGTGTGCTTAGGTTTGTGTGCAGAATTCTGTAGTTACAGCGAGGCAGTATAATTAGGCTGTTCTTGGCTTGCAACTGGAGTACTGCAGTTTGAAAAGAATCACTATTTTATTTATGTAGTGTTCACATTTCAGAAGTAAGATACACGATCTGTACATCGAAATACACAGTCCTTCTGTATTTCTTCTGCATGGGTTGTAGCCTCCCTCTTGCCCACCCCACATGTCTACGTTAACTGAAGGCTACAGGGAAACCTACATAATTAAAAGGCACTGAGGTCATGAGCTGGTTATGAGGCAATTTAGGTTTCTTGTGCAGGCCTGCTGGGTAGATGGAGATATGAGTCTGCTTTTGGCCAGAACAATGATCTTCTATTATAAAACATGAAGGAGAAAAACGTGATTTAGGAAAGTCTAGTGCCTCACTGAGGCTTAATTGGATTTTCAGAGATGTATATAGCATTCTGTTTCACTTCAGGATGCAGAGGGTTGATCCTGTCAGTGCTCAAGTATTACATCTGAGATGTATCACAGTTAAAGTAGCATCCCAGTTGAAAACAACATCTGAGTAAACGTTTACTCAACTGAGAGTCTAAACTGTGGAAAATACTGCTTGAAAAGCTGCTCATTGCTATGAAATATGACTGGGGAAAAAAAAAAAGACAATTTCCTGAAATTCTATTTAGCTTCACATCTCTGTGGTTCTCAAAAGTCTGGCAAGGAGTATGTTTTTGGTGAGAGTGTCAGCTTGGCTTTAGGGTGTGAGCACGTGTGGGATGGAACGTTTTACTTACCCACCTGAGCTAGGAGCCATTCTTCTCATATCATCAATATGTGTTCTTCATCAATCTCTAGAAGCTCTGTTGATTATGAGGACAACCTGAGCTGTATTTTTTTATCGATGTATCTATTCTATAATGAATGAAATATCGTGAGTAACTACACCTCTGTTTTTGCACAAGGATAGACATTTATAAGAAATACTTTCCTCATTTCTCCTTTAGTTTGGAAATCACTGACAAGCTTAATTTTGGTTTGAAACAAGGATAGGAAGTTATCAAGGCCTGAGGATTGTTTCTCTCTTACTCTTGTAGTGCCCTGTTCTGTCCAGTTCTCCTCTTTTGTTGCTGAAGTGCAATAAATGGCCTTTGTGTGACCGAGGACAAGGCACAAAGGCATCTTAATGTTCCCAATCCTAGGGAGATGTAGCATGTGCTGCCAAGAGGAGAAACTCACATTTATATTGACATTTTGCTTGGATTATTTTCTAAATGATAAGCCAGTCCTGTTTCGTAGATATATGGGAGCAGATCCTTTATTTCTTTATGCCAGCCAATAGTCCAGTGTGATTAGATGAAGTTCCTTGTACAACCTTAGGGACAGGTAAAAATTAATGGGGCAAAAGATACTTAAGTTATCTGGTTATGGTATGTGTCCATCAGAAAAGGGAGATGGCACTTCCCAGTTGCAGGGAAGTTAAATACAAAACTTTAAAAGTGTAGACTTCATGCCCCTAGTGATCTTTTATACTTACATTATAGCAGTTATAAAAGTGTTTTTTTTTAAGTTATTTATTATACAGTACTCACTAATGGAATTAGAAGGCGCTCCAAGGTTTGGTGTTGAGTCCAGGTGCAAGGCATCAATGAAGCCAAGGGAGAGCTGCTTTGGCTGTGCTCTTCTGAGTCACAGAATCTCCAGGTGGTTACTCTGGACCCTCAGGGGAGCTTTCAGCCTCATGGGAAAAAAAACAAAGTCCTGCTATGCACGGAGCTGGGCTGCCATGCAATGAGGGCAGCACAGCGGGGTCTGCGCCAGGGCCCTGCAGTGTGGGAGTGCTGTGCTGCGCTGGGGCCTCACGGCTAGGCAGCCCTGTCAGACACTGGCTGAAACAGCTGTGAACCTGTTTGTGATGCTCATTGTTCAAGATCCTCGTCCATTTTCTACCCCAACTTCACTATTTAGAAGTTAAAAATGTGATTGTGTCCTTTGAGATTAATAATTATGCCAATTTTTGCCATTCAGCAAACTTATGGCCCACTGCTACTTCCACTGGCATTAAGTGGTTTTTACTGTGTATGCCTCTGTAAGCAAGTTGGGTGCCCGGATTAAAATTACCTGGGACTTGAATAAGAGTCATAATTTTAATTTGCACATACATTTATTTACACATTTAAACAACTTTTAAAATATTTTGTCAATACATTTTAAGAGTATCAGGCAACAGCATCAGAATTCCTGAAAATTTTGTTTCAAATTTATTTTTATATGGAAAGTCAATTCAGATTTTAGGTAGTGTATCTCTTATTAGAAAAACAAACACAAAACCCCACCATCCTCCCTCCCCCTCCCCCCAAACAAACAAAAAAAGCAAACAAATAAATCGAAACACAAAACTTTGATCTTTTCCAAATAAAAATAAATAGCTGAAGGAAATACAGACTATCTGGAAGGTGAAATTACATATCAGTGTTAATTTTTTTAATTATCAAGGAAGCAGATGAGATCAGAACTTCAGTATTGTTGTTATTGATATCTTTCCCCTTAAATTTCTTCTATTCAAGATTTATATTCTCCATTTCAAATTTTTTTACTCTATCTCAACGAACAATGAATGTGCAAAAGACTAACATGAAGCCAATCAGCTCTGGCTTGTTGAACTGTTGGGCTGAATCTCAAGCTTAACCTAGCATGTGAATCGCAACCTAATGACGTCATGTGACACATATGTCATGATTAATTTTCTTTCAATATTTCTGCATAAGATGCATTTATCATTCTATACATCAACTGCTTATATTAATGTTTTCTTCAGAGTCAAATGTCACCCACCTATGACAGGCTGTGAATCATGGATCTTAATCTGCGATTCTGTTTAATGCAGCCTGGTAAAAGAAAAGGCAGTAAGTGGTGTATTAGCAGCTGATACTACTTGAAACTGCGTTACATGGAGGGGTGATGTCCCAGCTCTCCTGAATTCTAATATGCTTCTTCCCACATCTCTGAATGAGGTTAGAGTCCATCGATCTGTTTCTCATTTAATTAACATTTGAGTTCTTCTGCAGGTGCAGGATTTGTTTTGATGTACTCCCTTGATCTTGACCTATATCTGAATAATTGAGGATTGGGTAGAATCTTTTATAAATGAGCTAATCACTATACATTAAAACCTATTAGAGTCAATTTGTTTAATTCCCAGTAGAGCTAGTGAAGCCCTTATCTGTGTCAAAATCCTCACTACAAAAGAACTGGCTGCAGCAAAGAAGATCAGATTTGGCCCCCATTCCCCACCTCCTGACAGTACTTTTACAGAATCCTCTTATGGTAAGGGGGTTGTGTGGGACTAGTTCTTAGAGCGGTTGTCAAACTTGTCAATAACTAGCTAAGCATCAATAGTTTGTGTGTGTGTTTTTTCGTGTGCTTTTTTTTTTTTTTTTTCAATCATATAAATGAAGCACGGTAAATGTTGATATAAGGATGCTAATGGCAAAATGATTGTAAAAGCATCTTTGCTGATGTTTACAACTCTGTGAGCAGTAGTCCAGCAAAATTAAAGTATGTCGAATCTACAGCAGCACCAGAACTGTTGGTGCCCCACCCTGTCTTCAGAAGACATCAGACCTGTCATACACCTGCAGAACAGGGCTACAAGCAATGACACCTGTCCTTGCTGAGCTCCCTGGGTGCAGGGCACAGTGTTAACCTCTAAACCTACAAACTCTCTGATTTGTCTGGCAATATTTAACATAGGAATTGGAAATGATGTTGTAAGCATGCAAAAATTATGTCTAATTTTTTATGGCATTTCTTCTGTTGTTTGAAAAAAGGCACACAGAAAGGTTAGCATACCTATCATCTTGAACTAACCAGTTGGGAAGTGAAGATTTATCATAGAATAACTTTGTTGTCTGAAAATTTGGAAATACAGAGTTAAGGCTTCTGGATTTAGCAAAAACATTATGGTTTATGGAAGAGAACATGTAGCTGATGTAAATACAGGATATTATCTGACTGTCTCTCATGGAATTGTGCTCGTGATACTCTTGACCAGGTTAAAGGTGCAGGTCATTGAAGGGCACCTTACTTTTTGTTTAGCTTCAGTGTGAAATGAAGGGAAGTGCATATGAGCTCCAAAGTAGTACAGACTCTCCTTTTTCATGTTTAGTATTGAGGTTATGGAAGATGAGGAACAAAATGGTCACCTGCATTATCACTGTATGTGTGTTGTGGTCTGCTTGCATCCACTGCAACTCTTCATAGACAGGACATAAGTTTGTTAAGTCAAGGGTTGTTCACAGGGCTTCTAGAGAATGGAAGGAGTAGCAAAGCCTGACAGGACAGATGTAGTTTGCTGGTGCTTACCACTAAATCATCCCTAAAAGCAACCCTTGAGACAGGGGTCTTCCCAAGTGTGCCCTCTAGCAATCCCAGTAGTTTTCAGTGAAGTTCTAGCAAACTTGTTGAATTTTAGGATATTTAAGAAAATATACAATAAGATTTAGACTATTTGCAGTTTAACTACCTGATTTTACTACTTTCCCCTTTCAGTAGCTGGGAGCTCTTAGCTGGCATCCAAACTTGTTTGTACTATATATGGTCCCTCTGGCAGTGCCAGAGCTACAAGTAGAGACTACTTCCAGTTTGTCAGATAAGTTCTGTTCATAGATATTTAAACATAGTACCGAGTCACTTCTTACGTATCAAAAGTGCCTGCACATTTAAATAGTTGTTCACCATTCCATTTAAAGCTGTGCTTACAGTCATGCATGGGATACAGGGAAAGAGAAATGATCTTATGGTGTAGGATTTTACACAATAAGCGGTAAACAAATTGGGAGGTTTACTTTGCTGGTGAGGGGTTTTTTAGTGCAATATTAAGTAGTTATTAAAGGATGGGTTATCAGTGTATATTGTTGTAAATGGAGAAGATTTGGCAACTGATTAACTTTCTATGGGAGAGGATGTTTTCTTTGCAATATCCAGAATACATAAATAGTAGACATAGTTGGTTAGGTGCAGATTTCAAGTGCAAACATTTCTGCCAGTAACCTCGACCCATATACGAAGGAACTAAATTTGTTGAGTGAGACTGGGGTCATTTAGCCTCTGTGCTAATTTATTTCCTGTCCATTGCTAGGCAGACGCTGCCAAGTACAGTGCGTCAGATTGCATGGTGAGAACATGATATGTTTTGTCAGTGTCTGCCTGCCGAATCTATTCCACATAATATTTTGGGCTGCTTTCAAACTTAAGTTCCTAAGACAGGGAAGAGAATCTGGTACTCTTATCTTTCTCACTGGTGACTTTTTCTGTTACATATTTATTAAAAATATTTTTTAAATAAAACCGTATCTTCCTATTAATAGCACACATACAATATTATTTGTTTACATTTTAATCCTTTGATAGTATTTAGCCATGGGCAAAGTTGGAATTTTATAACCTCACTTTCATCAGACCAATGAGTCTTACTGGGATGATGTAAACCAGATTACAGTTTAAGGTGTGAGAGATTATATATTTTCTGCTTATTGAAGTGGACAGTGAAGTAAATAAAAGGAGAGTCATCTGGATTTAAAAGCATATGCAAGTTGCAGCAAGGCTCATGCCCAGAAAATAATATTTCATCTTTGTCTCGTTGGGACCAAAGCTAGAACCCTCACTCCCTTTGGCGTTCTCCTGTTTTTCTGTATGTAAGTTAAAACCTGTGACTTGTATGGTGGTTTAAGAGGGAATAGATGATACAATTTTTGAGGCAAGGGCTCATCAGGATTCACCACATAATTGCTGTTTATCAATACTTGCTGCTATAAACCACCCATAAAGATAGTGCCCAGTAAATACTTCCCAGCAGTGCGAGCGCAACTTTCGCATAAAGAATATTTGTCAGAGCTCTGATCCAGGCCTGCAGATGTGCCCTCTCTTGCAGAAGAGGAGAGGGCTGTGCTACATCCGCACTGTGCCGGAGCTGGACTCCCCCTGCGCAGAGACTGTCACAGATCATGCAGCTCAGCGCGGTTGCTCTAATTCATGTTGAGTTTATGGAGGTCAGCCTGTGACTGAGAATCAGAGGATTTGTCCTGACATTGCACCTTTCCTGTGTTCTCAGCCAGAAGTGGAGCAGAGAAAAATTGCATCTACATTAACTGAGGAAGATTTTTCTGAAGCTGTCCTGGAGGGCATTAAATCAGCTGTGCTATCAATTTTGTAGAAAAGACAACTGCAAAGCAGATGTAAGGACTTCAATAATAAAAATCGTTAAAACTTGAGATCATTTAAACTGATTTGTCGTATACCCAAACAGATGAGCAAACAAGGTCAATTATTGAATGAGTGCATAACTTAAATATCGGGTTTAGTGTTACATTTGCAAGACCTGACAGGAAGGTGGGAAGATGAATATGGTGTGCAATTGGTTGAGTTAGCTGGGTGAAAATTTGGTCCCATCCTTCTGTCATTCCCAGGAGAAGGGGGTGACTCAGAGCAACTATAACCCAATGTCCCATCCCCATCATGTTACCAGTTATAAAAGCTAGGTGCAAGCAGTATTTACAAAGTAGGGCTTTAATTTCTTTCTGTATTCCGTGCTGTATCAAAACCATGTTATTTCTTTTTACATTAAATATCATTTCAACAGCTACTTATATTTTAAATTAATAAAAATTAAAGTCCTCTCATAATACTAGTTATTGGAAGCTTTGCTTCCTTGTGTATCTTAGCATCTGTGCTTAAGGGAACTAAATGAGCCAGTTAAATATACTGGAACTTTCCAAATATGCGTCGCAGAACTGGCTTCACTTTCAGAAGATGGTGGCTGATTATGACTACAACACAGACAATGATGAGGAAATTATTTCACCCCCTATTTGCTTTCAAAATGGAGAGCTTTTCTCAAAATAATGTTTTCCATCTGTTCTGAGATTTCACCAAGCTGCTTGGTCAGGAAAACAGAAGTGACAAGTTTGATGTCTTTGCAGTTTGATATTCTGATTGTAATGTGAAAAGTGGGGAAAGTGTATTGCATTAGGCAATTCAATAGAATATACAGTACACTTGGCTTGTAGTCTATAGTGGGAATAAACATTTCAGGCTTGTGTTCTCATATGGGATATATGTTTTTAGCGGGTGAAAGGGAGAGCAGGACAACTTTCTAAAATGTAGATTTTGCATTAAACTGCTGTGTGCTGATCTTCCTCTGTATTTTGGTAGAATTTTCACAAATGCAACGAGCACTTTTTTGAAATCCCTTCATTACAAGTTAAGATTTGTGTGGTTTCTTGAATACACATATAGTATTGAGAAACTTTTGTACGCTGACAGCATGGTGCAAAATGTTTGGCTGTGTTTTGTGGCTTAGAGGATGACTCTGTATTAGATGGCACATAAGAACGTTCATGCTTGTAAAAAAGGTTTAAAAAATGTCAAATACCTGTGTCTTGAAAGTGGCAATCACAAGTAATTAGTAGAATTAGATCCTATGTAGAGAACAAACTGTATGGAGAGAATCAGTGAAATGACTCTGTCTATTAGAATTTTCACCTGGAACCCATCTTTTGTGGACAAAGTCTCCCAAATGTGTGGATAGTCATGGCCTATATTGCATTGTATATCAAGACTGAAATGCCAGTGTACTTGGAGAAATGCCTTCTAGCCACCCACAGCAATTCAGGCTTCTGTGACCTTATTCCCATTTCTCTCTTCATGAAAGCGAGTGATGAAAGTGCACTCAATAGATCTCTTACCATTATCCAGCCTGTTTCCTGTGATCTTCTTAAAAGAGTTAGGGAGAATTCCTAGCTGGGAAATGAATCTTAGGGTTAATGCAGTCTATCTTATCTCGGATCCCACTGGGAGAATAGGCTTTCTGTAATTCAGATGCAGGTTATCCGTTCTTCGTGCAGACAAGATGGATGAGAGATAGAACAACTCGTTTAAAAAAAAAAAAAAAAACAAAAAAACTGGTAGGTTTTTGGAAGAAAAGAAAAAATTTGTTTCCAGTTGGGCACATGAGCGGAAGTGTTTGAGTGTAATAAATGGGACAGTTTTAAAAATTATTATTTTTTTAATTTAAAGTAATAGATTTAGAGAAATATGAAATCCACATTATTGAAAGTGATAAAACCTTGTTGTCAGAGTCTGAATGTAAAACCAGGTTCTGCTTCATCCCTCAGTCATTACATCTGTTAGCTATCTCCTGATTAAATAAAAGCTTTTTTAGATTTAGTAACTTTGCTCTGGATATTGTGGCATCACTGTGCATGTAATGGTTTTAATAAATTTCATTTATAGAACTAAACAGAAAAGCAATCACTGGCAGAGACGGCTCTGGCTGCAATATGTTAACTCTTTGGAAACCCTTTGTCAGCCAGCATGCGTATTGAACCTCACCTACAGCACTACAGATAACTGCAAATAATTAATGTAGCTTTAGGTTGTTGTTGTTTTAACTGGAATATATGAAGCAACTCTACAGTGCCTGCAGCTGATCATGCACAATTGTGTTTGCCTTTCCTTTACAGTTGTGGCAAGAGTATATAGTTTATAATAAAGATAGAATTTCTTATGGGAAGTAGGTTTACAGCAAAATATTAATCCAAGTTCTGTCCTTTTTTCCAAAAATCTCAAAGGAAGAATCAGATGTATAAAATCTTTGGAAAATAAGAGCAACATGAAAGGATCATGTAATAGTGGACCTATGTTACAGAGTTTGGACCTGACCTGGAGCTGATTGTAAGCCTCTAGATTGTTCACATCTGTGTCTTAATTTGTTTTCAGGTATGAAAACAAGGCTCTAAATAAAATAAATGCATTTTTGGTAGTAAAAGGCAATTTTTTTTTTGTGATCCTAGTGAATGGTTGTTAAGTCCATTGTGTGTAAATCTACAGAGGATATGTACTGTACTGACTTTCAGCTGCTTGGCTCTAAACTCAGACTGAAACAGGACAGATGTGTAAGTCTGGAGGCTGCCAGCTCGAATTCTTCACGTTGGCCAAAGGCTTAGTGTCACGTGTGTGTGGAACAAGTTATACTATTATATCTTGTGTGCACTGCAGATAGAAGGGAATATATTCACTAGAGCAGAACCATTGTTTAAGAGGAACTTCATCATTTTGTGACAGCAGGAAATTGCAAGATATCAGTAACTCTTATTTGTAGGTGTCATTTTGTGCTGACTTTGTATAACAATAGCACTGGGAACAGCCCTGGGATAAGGCCTATTCAGTGTGTGTCAAAAAACCCAACTATCTTATCTGATTACTCCTTCAAGAACTTTGGAGATGGGGAAAACAGAAATTATTTAGAAATTATTTTAGGCAGTACGAAAAGAGAGAGCAGCTGGAATGTAAGAGACTTTAGTGTTCTTTCTTTTTCCTCGCAGGTTCAAGAAACAGAATCTGTACAAAAAAGATTGTTCGCTCTCATGTCGTCTTTCTCCATGCACATTTCCTCTTTGCCTTCTTTTGTGCATTGCATTTTCAGGGAGAAAAAAATACTTCTTTAAAGTAAAATCTACCTTACAGATTTGAAAGGGGAATTTTACTGTTGAATAGCTTGATTCTGTGCATGGGTAACGTTGATTGCTTTGGACTTGGACACAAAATCTGTACTTGGGGCAAACCCCTTTCTGTGCTACCATGGAACAATAATGTGATAATGAAGCTTAAGTGCTGCATGGTGCCTCCACTGGGAATGATGAAAACACTATACTTGCTTTTGTTATCTCTGCTATATTACACCTTCTGTCCACTGACGACAACAGATAACTGTGTGCCTTTTGCTTGCATTTAGTTAAGCTTTTGGCATGTACTTTTGAGATGGTAGGCTCAAAATTACTCTGCATCAGGAACCAGTGTCTTGGAGGGTTCCCCAGTTGGATCTGTGCTGATTGAGTTATAATCTTGAGGAACGCATAATTTTTTTTTTCCCAAATGAAATTTGCTTCAATGTATTTGGAGGAGAGGAACTCTGTTTAACAAGAAGTTACCTCTTTATTGCCCTCTTTGTATATTGCTTTTGATGAAGGAGATAAAAATGGTCATGAGAAATGGACCAGCCAAGTGCATTCCAAATAATTTTTAGCTTTCATTTCTTTCATGCAGGTGATATATTACAATATGTAATGAATGCTGTACTACTGGACAGGTCTTGTAGTCTAAACAATAGTAGTTTTTGCTCTCGTCCCCTTAAGTGGCAAGGGATTGGAAGCAGCAGTAAATAACTGGTGACTGCTCTGGCTTTCAGGAATCCAGGAGAAGCACCAGAGAGACATTATCACAGCTGTGAGGGACAGTCAGGAGAGGTACTTGAAGGAGAGTTTATTTGAACAGTGGATATCCTCTGACTTTCACTTCTGCAGGTGCCAAGCTACTGCTCTAATGCCTGGAAATGACTCCACTAACTGCAGTGGCTGCGGGAGTCCAGGCTGGGGAAAGGTAGTCCAGAGGCTGTATTCACAGTTCTGATTTCGTGTCTGCGTAAAACATGATTAAAACGTGGGTGGAAGAGACTATGCTCTGATTTTGCATTCAGTTGTTGTCTGCAGGGCTTTATAAAATGCAAGAAAGAGTCCTTCATTAACAATTTTGTAAATATATGAATAGGCCATAAATGCTTTCAGAAAGTGGTAGATGGAGGCAAGGAATGCAAAATGAACACAGTGCACATGCAAAGATCCTGTAACACATTGCAGTACTTCAGATGCCTAGATCTGAATTGACTTGATTTCAGTCTGAAAGTGGAGAGACAGTCTTTGACCTTTTCAGCTGTTTCAAATGGAGTTGCACTGTGACAGGGGTGTCCAGAAAAGATTAGCTGTGGCAAAGAGACATGCTTTGCCTATGGGCAGGGTCAATAGGCCAGCCAAGTCAGCCCAAAGCTTGTCAAGACTGATTACATGTCAAAAACGGCTCTTGGGTGCTATTTATTGCACCTTTTAAACAGTATTTTATGGTGTGTGTTTCTTTTGCTGATAATATGAAAAGCAACAAGGTTGATTATAAAGTGTTTTTTTTAATAATATTGCTATATTGACAAGGGTAATTAAAGCTTTGATTTGAGAATGCAATTTTTTTTTTTTGTGGGAGAAAACATCAGTGAAACAAAATTCATGTATTTTGATGTTTTTACTGGGTCGTCACCAAGTTAGGAAAGCAGCCAGTAACACTTTGTTTTATTTATTTTCATTTTTTGATTCTTCCTTTTCTGTTCTCATATCCTCCCCTTGTCAGCACTGCCTGGGTACTGCACTGTTATGTCACTTTGTCCAGGATGGCTGTTAATTTTTTAAGTCACTCAGGAATGGACTGAGCTGGCAGGTTCAACTCAACAGAATAAAGTTGTTTTCTCTGTTTTTGATATTCTGAATGGGATTGAATCTTATTAAGTACAATTAAGTAACACATTATCAAATAATATGATAAAAAGAAGTTAGCAGAGATCAAAGTTTAGTCCTGAAAGTTTGGAATCAATGCATAAATCAACTATAGGTTATTTTTTTTTGTATCCTACATTAGAGGTCTTGGGTAAAATTATCACCATGTTGCAAAGTCTTCACAGGTTCAAAATCCCACCACCAGCAAAGAGCTGAAACCAACCATATGCAGTTGGTGAGTCGTAGCAGTTCTAGAGCTAGGTTCCTGCTCTCCTTGATTCACATCATCTAAGGCCTCAATCAGATTAATAAGGTAATATACATACTATACACTTTCCTTATATTTCTTTTTGAAATGACAAATAGCTGTATTTGTTGTGCCACTGTTTATGAAATACATTATTCTTGGAAATGAAAAGAGAGCTAGTGCCACTCTGAACTGACAGTAGCTCTGTTTTAAGTTGTGGCACAAGATTCATTCAGATACTCCTGGTTAATGTGTTTGCAGTAGGCATATTTACTTCATCAGAATCACTCTGACAGAAAAATTGCTAACATCCGAGTTGAATAATTATTTAAGAACAGATGTAAACAGGCTAACCAACAGTTTCTGCATTAAAGGATTTAGGTTTTCAGTCAGTCAGAAATTGAACATGAATCAGCAACATCATGCTGTTGTGAAGATGGGAAACACTGAACAGGGATTTATAAACAGATGTATAATCTGCCTAACACATGATCTAATCTTGCCCTGCTCAGCATTTGTAAGGCATCAGTAGAGAACTACATATATTTGTGGGCCCACTGCTTCAAGAAAATGTGAGATGATCAGAAATCCAGACAAAAGTGGTGATATAAATGAAACACCTATTGAGAAATACTGAATTATTAATAAAAGTCCTTAGTCTACAGAGGAACATGATAGCAGTCCTCAGAGATGTAGGAAGTCTACCACCAATAATTTTTCTTCATATTTGTGGTGACAGAAAATGAGGGAGTTAAAGAACTGTGGAAAATCTGGGTTGAATTTTGGGCAAACCTTCCTGAAGGTTTTAATAATAAAACTCTGGCCTATGATGCCTCCACCATTGTGGATGTTCTGCAAACAGATTAGATAAAAAATAAGAGGGACAAAGGGGTGACATGAGGGACTTCACACCTTTTTCTAATAGTGACCAGATCTAGCACTGACTCCAGAAACTCAGCTGAGTGAGAATATAAGTTTTCTTAGTCAAATGTAGCTGATAATTGTTTTCATATTCTTTTATATTTCATTGTGGTGTACTCAAGAAGTCTGAAGTGACTTCCCCAAGTTTTGTGCATCTTTAAACTAAATCATACAGTTATGAGGCATTTAACTTTTGACGGAAGGGAAACCACTGCTTCCATAGTTAGAGCTGCTACTTGTGCGTTGGGATTGTGCATTACCCTTTAATTACAATAGTTTCTATCTAGAGACCTTTTTTCTTTAATGTTATCTCTGTTTCCTGTTTTATAGAGGAGTTGAAGGCAATGAAGGCATTATACAATGTAAAGTAAGCTTTACTATGAAACTTCATGCTGCCTATCAAGTTGTTTTGGTATTATTGAAGTCTGGCATCGTCCATGTGTTTAAGATTAATATATGTTTTATGTGGGTTAATGTTTTTTGTAGTTCTTAGGGATCTACTAATTCTTCATGTCTCCATATGTCAAGTTGGCTACACTCTTCATTTGTGTGTATTGTCTGTGATGCTGGGGGAAACTGGAAGACTAGAATTAACATAAAAACTTGGAGTATTTACTTGGATTTTATAGAAGTGCTGAAATGAATACAAGAGTAGATTATAAAGCCTATTTTGAGAGTGTTTCCAGTGCTACAAAGACCACCTGTGAGAAGATACATTTGCTTGCATTGTGTGTAAGAATGAAGTGGAAGAGAAGATACTGCTAAGAGGGGGGAGTCTCGATCTAATACTCTAAGCATCAAACAACAAAAAGGTTTTTGATCTGAAGAAATTATTTTTCTTTGTTCATGGTGGCGGTTAAACGGAAATTAGCAAACCCCATTTCTTAATTCCCCTTTTAAGATCTTGAAGAGAATTCCAGTGTTTTGTCACTCTGTTCTGGGTGTGTCTGTGAAAATACTGGCTTTCCTCCTGGCCGTAAATGATTTCCAGTGCATTAGATTTACCAGAGTGCCTAGTATCTAAGCTAAGTCAATGAGTTGTCATCATATGGTATGTTCTATTATTCAACAAAAAATGTTGAAAGCCTTTATATGATGAACTTAAGAAAGAAAGAAAAAAAAAAAAAGCCAGCTTTACATGGACTTTCATAGTCTCAGTCTGAAATTCACTTTGGGTGTTTCTCGCTGTGGACATGCTGATTGCCTCCTGCTTCATGCTGTCTCGTCCAGCAAATATTAATAGCAGTTTGTCTATATGTGCTTCTTTGTTCCTTAAAATTGATATCTCTGGCTGCTGCGAAGCTTTCAGCAAGCATATTTTACATTGCAGAAGCTAATGCTTCAATGATACCACGCTTGGTGGCTCCACGCTCCTTAAGGAAACCTGTAAAACTACTGCACTTACTGACTCTGCTCCATTTCAGCACTATCGTCTTTGGGGTGCAGCTCGGAGACTCTGGGAGCAGGAAGCTGCTGTCTGGGGATGCAGTGAAGAGCTGAAGAAAGCTTTAAGGAATTAGAGATGTTCAGGGGAAAAGACAGTGTACCCTGTATCTTCACAGTTGTTTTTTCAATATTGTTTATCACTTTCTTGAACGATAATGAACTAGAATTTGAGTGTTTTGAATGAACAGGACAGTTTGAACGAACAACCACAGCATGTAGGGAGCAGTCAGGATCAAATATCTTGTGCTTTCTATCCAGCATGTTTGCAAATTGGTTTTTATTCAAATGGATGATGGGAATCCTATTCCTGGAGAAATCATGCAATAAAATGCTGTCTGGTTCCTGCATTGCCTTTACACCATGTAATGCTTATAGTTCTTCATAATCATGTAACCCAGTGAGGGGGATAACCAGTAGTCTGCTCAGGTCTCTGAAATATGAAACCACTATTACTTCATTCTCTTTCTCTTTAGTAGCGCAGTTGGTTACTGTGTAACAAACTCAGTATTTATTTGATAAGCTAAAACAGGAGATGGTATGATGAAGGTTTACTCCAAACTAAGAAGTAAAAGTAGTATGTAACATGTTCCTCTCAAGCATTTTATTTGCATTCTGTTTAATGCATATGGAGAATATTCCTGAAACTATTGATTTGCTTTAATTATCAACAGTTTAAAAAATAATTGCTCCTGAAGCCATTTAGACCAGTTAGAAAAATAATTGTTCCTGAAGCCATTTAGACCAAGATTCAAGTAAGACAGGAAAAACAGATGATGAAAATTCTTATTTTAATTTCAGACATACAACCTGAAGAAAGAGCAAGATTTTTAGTATCAGTGTTTGGTTTTGCTCCTTAAAAATAAAAGCAAACACAAAGGATTGAGTGCGAATCCAGATGCAAGTTCAAGGGAGAGGTGGGCTCAATGTGAACGGTTTGAAAGGTTCTGTCAGATGCTTCTTAATGGGGGACACAATTGTCAGAAAGATCAAACTGTAGCTGAATTTATTTGGCTTTCAATAGGGGATAGTATTTCAGAGAGAAACATTTAATTGGTAGTATACAGTAAAAGTGACACAGTAAAAATGTCTGGCCTGTGTGTTAATTGCTCTGTCTGAATTAATACAGCCATATTATTTATTGGAATACAGTAATCAAACCAGCTGCTGTTACAAAAGGGGGCCATTTCAATTAACAGGCATTGCTCCCAAAGGGGCAGTAAGGAGAAGTAAGCAACAGATGTATGCAGGTATTCAGGGAAGAAACTGTGAATGAGAGAATGGCTTATTCTTGCACCTGATTGAGATGTGAAAGGACTTATGCTTGATGGAGAGTTTCAGTGATCACCAGGGTGGTTTCTTGTAACCTTTGTTCCATAGTTTACTAAGATTTCTTGTTGGCAGGTGGCCCATTAGTATTAGCAGCAGCCATCTTTATTTCTTTGTGGGTTGAAATCAAATGAGATACAGCCAAATCAATCTTTTGTTCATCCTTCGTTACTGAAACAGAAGCTCAGATTCTCTCTCTGACTCTTTGCAGGTAGGGAAGTGAATTTATGTCTCCTGTTGCTTGGCCATGTAATGTTTGTACAGCAGCGTGCACTGCACATCTTTGAGGTGATTCTCATTTTCATCCTCATTCACCTATTGCCTGGGTGAGACAGAGAGAGGAGAAGCAGTGTGCAGGGCTTTCCCCAAGGGTTAGAGGCTCATTTGTGCTGTATTACTTCTCTTTCCCACTGAAAATTTCCAAAATACAAGAGAATTCTGGAGCCAACATAATTACATCTAGGTAATGGTTTGTAGCTTAGATGTCTTGACCAAGAAATGGACAGCAATGATGAAAAGAAAGGCCTCTGACCTCACAGCATATCAGGTTGCTGAAAGAAAGGTGATGTTAGAGAAAAGGTTTCAGAGGATAGATGGTTGGCATTTTGGTGGCTGAAGTTGAAATTCAGCATAATGTATGGCAACTAAGCAATTTGGAACTGTAAAAAATCCACAAGAATCTGTTTGCAAAGCTGCTGTTTCATGTGAAGACACTAAATCCATATGTTTAGTCTAAAATCATGTGAAGTCAGTAATCTAAATATATAAACAATTTTTTGTATTTAGATTTGGCATCTTGACTCTTATTGCAATATTACTTTTAAACATACTCTTATTCTGTTGATATAAATTGTGTTGCAATCCTGTGCTATGTCCTTTCTGTTCCTTCTACAATGGAAAGCTGGCCCAAAGCTGAGGCTTTTGGGGGCTATACTATTGCAATTAAATGCTTGATGTAATGAAGCCATACTAAAGCATGGTTATGTCCATATATATATGGACATATACGTATATATATATATATGCTCATAATATACTCTTGCAAAAGCTGGTAGCCCATGGCTTGGACAAGTGTACTCTACGCTGGGTTAAGAACTGGCTGGAGGGCCGGGCCCAGAGAGTGCTGGTGAATGGGGTTGCATCCAGCTGGCGGCCAGTCACTAGTGGTGTTCCCCAGGGGTCAGTGTTGGGTCCAGTCCTGTTTAACATCTTTATTGACGATTTAGATGAGGGGATTGAGACCATCATCAGCAAATTTGCTGATGACACCAAGTTGGGAGGGAGTGTTGACCTGCTGGAAGGCAGGAGGGCTCTGCAGAGGGATCTGGATAGACTGGAAAAATGGGCTGATTCCAATGGGATGAAGTTCAATAAGGCCAAATGCCGGGTGCTGCACTTTGGTCACAACAACCCCCTGCAGCACTATAGGCTGGGCGCAGAGTGGCTGGAGAGCAGTCAGACAGAAAGGGACCTGGGGGTACTAATTGACAGGAAGCTCAACATGAGCCAACAGTGTGCCCAGGTGGCCAAGAAGGCCAACGGTATCCTGTCCTGTATCAAAAATAGCGTGGTCAGCAGGACAAGGGCAGTGATCCTTCCCCTGTACTCTGCATTGGTGAGGCCACACCTGGAGTATTGTGTTCAGTTCTGGGCCCATCAGTTCAGGAAAGACATTGAAGTGCTGGAGCAGGTCCAGAGAAGAGCAACACGACTGGTGAAGGGACTTGCACATAAGACCTATGAGGAGAGGCTGAGGGAGCTGGGGTTGTTTAGTCTAGAGAAGAGGAGGCTTAGAGGTGACTTCATCACTCTCTATAACTACCTGAAGGGAAGTTATAGGCAGGTGGGGATTGGTCTCTTCTCCCAGGCAGTTAGCAATAGGACAAGGGGGCATGGGCTTAAACTCTATCAGGGGAAATTTAGGCTGGATATTAGAAAGAAATTCTTTACAGAGAGAGTGGTCAGGCGTTGGAATGGCCTTCCCAGGGAGGTAGTGGACTCGCCGTCCCTGGAGGTTTTTAAACTGAGATTGGACATGGCACTTAGTGCCATGATCTAGTAAACGGACTAGAGTTGGACCAATGGTTGGACTTGATGATCTCTGAGGTCTTTTCCAACCCAGTCGATTCTTTGATTCTGTGATATGTATGTATGTGTATGCTATCAGTATACAAAGTTCTTCTACAAGAAAGAATGCCTAGTGGTGAGGAAGGCGGACTGAGGTTAATTTACAGAACGCCTCTTGTTGCACAGGAATGTGGGTGGAGGTTGTTTGGTAGTTGTGGTTTGTGTATGTGGTTTTTTATTTGTTCTAGTTTTTGTTGGTTTTGGTTGGTTGGGGTTTTTTGTGTTTTTGTTTGTTTGGTTGGTTTCTTGGGGGGTTTGTTAGTTGGCTTGTTTGGTTGTTCTCCTATTAAAGGTTTTGCCTCATTTCAAGAGATTAAGTATCCATCTATTTGACTCTTGTAAATCACTTCTTAGTAAAGTAAGATTTTCCAAGAAACTGTCACTTTTTAGCTACTAAAAAAATCAGTAAATTTAAGCATACAAGAAATTATTTGTCTGAAAGGATATAATCATTTTAATGTAATAATACCCCTGGGGTAAATGTGATAGGATTCAGACATTTGCATTTTCTTAAAAGAAGCTAAGCTTTAATTTTGAGTCAGTTAAAAGTAGAATCCGTTGGCCTTACAGATTTATTCTGAGTGCAATTATCAAATGTAGTTTGGAACCTCATGCAGTACATTTAAAAGCATCTTTATCGTGAGGAAATTCAATTTGAGCTGTTCCTTATCAGGCTGAACAATTGTTTTCCTGTAATTTCTTCAAACCTTGCAGTCAATCAAATCAATAGCTTAGAAAACTCAACAAAGTAGTATTTGAGTCATCAAAATATTATCATGGATTTGAGACAGAAGTGGAGCCATTTATAAACTTTGGACTGGATGGATGAAATGTCCTACTTGTCTGCTGAACTGGACCTGAATAGAGCGAGCTTAAATGGCTACAGTAAAGTACTGATGGTTTGGGAATACAACAATAATATTGTTGTATGCAAGGCCTTGGTTTGGCAAAAAATAATTAAGAACTTGACTTGAAGTCACGTACGTCTGGTATGAGGAAATATTGCTTTGTCAGTCTGATGTTGCAGAGTTGGGGAGAAGCTGATAATTCTAAAAAAAATATTCTTCATTAAAAGGGAATGAAAAGCATCATAAACCAAACAAAAACTAAAACCAAAAAACATAATAAAGCAGACATATCACCATTTCACTGTGATATCCTGGTTAGTGTGAAAACTGACAGAGCCAAGCAGTTCTTTCATACGAGTATTTGTGCAAGTTGAAACTTCTCCTTAAACTAATAGTAGTTCTGATGAATTCAGCATGTAAAAGAATGATGGTCCTGGGGTTTTGTTATCAGTTCTCTCAAGTTATCAATCTGAAAATAATTATAATAAAAAGGCAAAATTGAGGCGGTGGGTTCCTTTCTTTAATGTTTTGTTTATTTTGTGTGGGGTTTTTTTTGTTTGTTTTTCATATTAGGCTTTTGACTTGAGAGACTGAAGTTACATTTTCAGTTTTCTGGACAGACAGATTAAAAATAGCTTTTCTAAAAAGAAAAAAGCTCCCATCCTTGCAAAAGTTCTTGGAACGTGACTTCAGGACCTAAGACTTCAAAGCACTTGCAGTGCTTGGTGGAAGCTTCCAGAGACTTGTATTATACATTTGTTGGGGTAGAAAAGGCAATGATTTAGCATATCAAATGCTGTATTCTTTAAAAATAAAGCCTTGTTTTCATGTTGTTATCACTGGTTTCTGCTTAGCTGCCTTGTAATCTGTGGCGAAAGTCTACATAACTAACATGTAAATGGCTAAAATAAATTATTAATTTGTTCAGTGACTTGAAGCGTCTGGAAACGTAGCTTTTGTGGACACTTATGTTCTTTCTGCCAATTTTCTTTTTACAAATTACCAGTATTACGATTGCATCGAAGTGCTACGGTAGTTACCAAGAAAACTTAGAAGGTTGTCTGTAGAAATAGTCCTGGACTTTTCAGGTACATTTGTATATTTTAGAGAGTAGGTGTCTATTATGATTCCTCTTAGGTTAATTATTCTGATTAGCTTTTGCAATTAGCCGAATTGAATAATGGCTTTTCCTTAATGTATATTTTCTTCTTATGCTGATTTCACCCTCTTCTTTTGAATCTACTTTTTCATCAAAATGAGATGTAAAATAAAATACCAGTATAAGGATTATATGTCAGTGCATTTTGGAGATCTGTGAGCACATGAATGAGTTACTATCATAATATATTCTGAATTTTATTCACTTGGAAAGAAAAAAATACCCCAACACCCTGTATTAGTTTGCATTAAATTAACAATAGATTTATTGTTGTGTTTTAATGATAAAAATATAGACCCCTAAGAGTTTGGTTGGAAAAAATAATTGGTCTACCTAGGAGCTAGGAGAAGGTGATCTGTCTGCACAATTTCTTTTGCAATTCACTTGTTGCCAAGAATAAGAAAAATACCCTTTTCTCTTTGATAATAGTATTTAAGTAGACTCTGAGAGTCTGAAGTTTTCAGCTCAGAAAATATAGCTTACTAGAGAGAAAGAGAGTGTTTTAAGCTAAAGATGTAATCTTCTGAATTTCTTGTAAGCATGGAAGTAAGCCCTTAAAAAGTGGTTATTTTTCCTCACAGGTGAAGAGGTACTGTTCAACATGTGTCAATGAGAAATTTGAAATCTCTCTCATGAAGCTTTCTGATCTTGCTTAACTTTTTTTTTTTTTTTTTTTTTAAAATACCTAAATCTATCTATATTACACTGAAGAAATTGAAACTCTAATAATAATTCCAAAATCCCAAAGGAGTCCTCCCTGCTTGTTGTCTGACATGGAAGGCCTGACTTTTCCCTTATCAACCTGCCTATTTTGACTAATCAGATTGTAGTATAGTTCCACATGAGTGAGGGCTCCTTATATACATATATATATATAAAAGTTTCTGGAATGCCATATGGGGAAAAGTAGGTTCTACTTCTGTTGATCAAATGGTGGGATTTGTACAAGCTTTGACAAGGAAAACTATGTTTTCCAGTAGCCAAAGTTGAGATTTACTGCCATAAGAATGGTTTATTTAATTAGATATATAAGCCAGAGCAAGCTGACCGAAGTTCATTTTAGAGCTGGAGAAGTTCCTGCATTTGGGCAATTTTCTACCCTTGGATAGATCATACTTACATGTCTGAGTTTTAGGTAGGTGAAGTTCAGTTTGATGAGTCCCACTCTACTAGCTACTTTATATAATAGGACTTTGCCATTCTTCCTGAATCCTTTGAAGATAGTATTTCACTAACAGCATGGCAGAATGTTATACCACAGACAAAAAACTGCAATGCATTTTGCCATCCAGGTTTAAAGAGAACTTGCATTAGATAAGCAGGGGAATTTTGTCTATGGCGTTTTTTAAATTATTATTACTTTTTTATTTTGTTTGTTTGTTTTCCTGTAGGTATGTGGTGTGGTAATGTGTGAGACCAAAATGGCAAAAAGGGGGTGGGAAGGAGTGGGTAGTAATTCCTTCCATATTGGCTGTCAAGTGTTGTGATACTATGAGTATCCCACGGTAACGACTGTATGCTGGACCTCTCTCTTTTCTGCTTTCTGCCCATGCTGAGGTTTGGTCCCAGAGTCTCCTCACCTGTTTCTCTGTTTCTTGAGTTACACTGCATGCACTGTGTCCTCTTCAAAACCCATTCAATGTGCAGGATCCTCTCCTTTCTCCTCTGTGGCTGCAAGGTACTCCCGTAGTCCCTTGCTACATGAGCCTGGGTATGCTAGGTCTGCTGTGCTCTATTGTATTTATTTGGCAATGATGAAATTTAGTTTTTGCTGTCACGGAGGCAAAATAGGGCATATAGCTTCTGCATCTTCAACTGCTTTATGGAAAGAGATGGAGAAACAGCAAAGGAGCGCTATGGAAAATGGTATTCTTGTCAGTATCATGGTTACTGCCATAGCATAGTGGTAATCACCTAGAAATTATATCAGTTTCATTTGATATGGCACACATTTAGAATTATGATACTGTATTTTTTATACATTGAGCCATACCTGAACGATTTTGGTTCTTTGCTCTCTCTTCATCAGTTCTGCCCAACAGTAATTAAGCTACAGTGGGCCTTTCCAAAGGCAGGGGAGTTTAAATATCAGTAATTTGATCTGCCCTGTTTACTGATCTCTGCTGTTAGCTGGGTTGAAAGCGAAAGGTTTTAATTAAAACGATTGGCAATAAGTTGGTATAATGCCATAATTTGCACTGGGCCTCTTCTGGAAAATGACTTAACCTCTGCCTCTGTTGCTAAGGCAACTAATGGACATAATTGTAACTGGGTGTATGTAGAAAGCAAGTGGAGGGCCTAAAGCTTTTTTAAATTGCTGGGGTGTGATGATGCTAAAAGATTAAAATGTGATATTAGTAAAATATATCCAAAAGTCTCTTCCATACTTTAAGTTCAATCTTCACATTTGATCTTCTGGTACTGTCTCATGTTTCAAAACCTTCCAGTTTGGACTCTAAAACCTTATGATGTCATACTTACTCCAGTTCATTAATGCAGCAGTGTATGTATGATAACTTGTGATATAGTCTGGAAATGGCAATAGTTATTCTACTGGGATTTAGAATAATGTGTTTGATGGAATCTTATCACCCTTCTATATTGAATCAGCAAAGAGCTAAGAAGTAGATCATACATTATGAAGTATCCTGAATTGCATTTTTAGACAGAAAACATGAAAACCACTTTTTTCCTCCTTCACTTGCTGAACCTTAAGGTTCATAGTGAATCTGGGCCCTATGATAAAATGAGATGTTTTTCTGGAAGAGACGTAAGAGTTCTGAGGAGAGCTTAATAGATACCTTCGACATGATGCCTGTCACTGCTACCCATGTGGAATTTGATGAGGTCTTTTAAAAAACATTTAGACTCGATACTTCCTAATTTACACTGTTTCCCACCAGTGACAGGAACATAAAATTGAATGTTTAGTATGTTGTTTCTCTGTTGGAAAATATTAGAAATGGAATCTGAAGAAATTACAATTTTTACTGAGAAGAAAGAAAGGGTGCATTTTACTCTGTGCACTTTCCCACTGGTCTGACCCATCTCTAACATTTAGGCTCTTAAAAATGAAAAGAAAGAGAATGTAACCATACAGCATGAAAGCGCAAAATGCTAGTCACAGAAGTGTAGACTCAAGCTTGTGCAATCGCCTATATGGAGCTAAGGATTCCAGCATTTGAGGCGTTCCTCCTGTAGTATCTTCTTTACCTTTCCAATATTTTCTAGAAGTGTGCAGTGTATCCTGAAGGCCAAGACTGCAGAGAATAATGAAGTAGCAGAATAAGTCATACTTAGCTGTAGAAAAAAAGAGGCGCCTGAAATATCACACAACTTAATCACATAACTCCTTTGTTTTTTTCATTGTGCTTTTACTAATACACGTATTCAGACAGCTTAACTTGAAAACTTGTGCAATTTATGATTTAGTAGAATCATATAGAATGAAACAAATGACAAAGATTCTCTAGTTCTGTTTTTATAAATATTGCTGGAAAAAAAAAAAGAATTCTAACTCTACAGAATTCCTAAACTAAATATAACCTGAAAATTAAGAGTCTGATCCATTAAAAATTAAATTACTCTCCAATCTTACGTTGTACCTCTGTTTTCAGACAGAGGAGGTAAAACTTTGCAAAGAAAGAATAATTCACTAGTTTTACTGAAAACCTCTTAGTGCTATTAGACCACTAATTACTTAAGTATTAGCAACTTCTATTTGAAGTTATTGACAATAGTATACACAACCCAGCAAACATTTTAAATGAGAAGAAGCTAAAGCAATGATTGTATAAATAGTTTTACTAAAACACTTAAGTTTGGGGCCTAAGTCTAGAACTCTTAAGCACTTGAAATTATTGAACTTCATGGTAGATGGCCAAAAAAGTTTAACTTGCTTGTCTTGTGAAAGGCCACTGCATCAGAAAAAGATGTGAGGAAGGCTGCATTTTCACAGTGGAGATTTTAACAAATTCTGAAGCTTTATGGGTTTTTTCCTCTTTCCATTCCCCTATTCCCAACTTATATATGTGCCAAAAACATATCTGTGGAAAAATGTGTAATTTCCATTAACATTTAGGAAGCTAAAACAAGTCTAACAAAACTACATTAGGGAGATTGAGAATAAAATAAAGTGCTTTTGAAATGTAAATTTTGTAATGCAGTTTCTACTTCTGCATCTTATACCACGCTCCAACACCTGTCTGGAGTGTGGAAAAGGAAGTTGAAAACAGGCAAGAAGAAGGTGATCTCCCCAAATCAAGGAGGAGGAAATGCAAGGAGGAATCCCATGTCATGAGCAGCAGCCTCTTGAGACAAGCAGGTTCCAAAATACCTAGAGATGTACATGACCGTGAGCCAGAGAGAGATGGGAAGGGACTTTAAGGCAAATTTCATGTGCCTGTGCAATTACAGAAGCAGATAAAAAGCAACCAGATGCAGGAAATGGGAGGAATTTAGGCTGATCTTATTCCTTATCTCTTACATGTTTTTGTTGTAAAATGTGCTGTCCAGAAAGCTGTGCTGGCCAGCAGAGGATATAAACAGCACCAGGAAAAGGGCAGACATGCTTTCTCCCCCACGGATCCCTAGGGAAGCTGCGCTGCAGCTGTACCATGATGTGGTGATGTGAGATGTCTCTGGCCTCGCTTGCTTTTAGCTGCAGTTATGGCAGTGTGAGTTCAGAGCTGAAGGTCTGAAGTGGGAGAAACCGCACGACTTGGCTTTCCCAAGCCCGAAACCCAGACTTGTCACAAATCTCTGGAGAAGGATAGCGATGTCCCACTGCTCAACCCGTGTCACACTGGGCTCCCGGCACCGGCTGGGTTGTTCAGCCCCTTCTCCTACAGGTGCTACTGTCTACATGCAGTCTTGCCTCACTGAGGAAGTGTGCGCCATCTTCTTTACCTGCCTCTATTTCAGAATATGCATTTGCAATTGCTTTTCTGCTGAGTGTAATCTCTGATATTTATTACTTTTTAAGATAAAAATATCTCAGTTCCCTCTTAGATGACGTCTGTTCATAAAAGCCTCAAAAAACCATGAAATATACTTGCTAATCTCAATACAGTTGTTAATTAATCACCCTTCTATACATAAGAATTAGGTTAAGAACTTAACAACTGGTGCTTGCAAATATTTATTCTTATGTTTCTCATGCATGTAATGATACGTCCCTTGTGAAATAGACAAAGAAGGACAATCTGAGATGGGATTCTGGAAAAACAGACATCTAAATGAAAATGTTAATGGTTTTGAAAAAGAGACAGAGTATTCATTTGCTGGACATCATGATTAAATTGGTTTTGAAAGGAAGAATATCTGAAAAATTAGAATAGGGAAAGAAAAGTGCAAAAAATTAGAATTCAGCTAGTAAATCTCCCAGTCTCTTTAAATGAACAATTTGAGTTTAAATCGATAAAATTGTGTAAAATATCTACTTTTAGTACACAGTTTAATCTTTAGCTATGGAAAATTGCAACATACCTACTGAAATGAAACTGTGTGCTTATGCTTTATTGTTCCAGCAAATGTAATTTACCATATATAGTGAAATGATACCAATAGATCTACAACGTATTGGTTCTGAATGGTTAGGAATAGGTCATTGCTTTCAAGCCAGGTTGTGATAGCCGTTGTTAAATGGTCCTGTTCAGTGTGTGAAGATCACTCTGTAACTGTATGCAGTGAGGGTGCCTGATGGAAAATTAATTTAGGTGTCAGGGGCATTTACTTGCAATTCTTATATCCTTTAATCTTACAGTTTAAATAGTACGTTTGAGTGTGACAGTGCCTGTAAAACCAGGATCAGCTGATGGCCACTTTATATAATGGTATTACTGTTTGTCCTATAGAAATCTCGTCATCTCCTGTTAAACTACACTGAGTTTAATAATAAGTAGGCATCTATTCCCATATCAAATTTTCGATGCTGGCACTTAATAAGTAGTGGCTCTGCAACATATGTATTTGGCAAAGCAAAACAGAATACTGATATTTGGCAGCTTTGTTTTGCCCACAGTTGTCTTTTCTGCACATTGGAAAAAAAACAAAAAAGTGGATTAAGTCACCTGTGTGGTACTTTTTCCCATTTGAGTACAGAAATTCTGCATTTAGAAAAGTCCCGTTCGTTGGTACATAAGATGGAATGGCATGATTTGATTTAATGAATTTCCAAAAGAAAGAACCTGAGTTTTTGTCCAAAGCTGTTGAGGCACACCAGTGACTGGGGCAATTTGGAGGCTTTTCGGAAACCTGTAAGCTGAAACTTGAAAGTTTATTTAGTGCTATTGGTATGCTCTGTTGCTAATGCTGTTTTTTTCCTTTGGGGAAATGGTCGGAAAGGCTTGAGGAGTAGGGTCTAATATATCCTAGAACAACCAGCCGTGTGTGCATCAACAGCCAGAGAGAGAGGGAGAGGGATTCCTCTCTATTCAAATAATCTTTCCTGCAAGTTTTAACTTACCTTTGCATGAGAAACTCAACAGAATTTGAATATTCCAACTTGGGCTTCTTATTAATTCCCACCAAAAATCACCACTGCCTACACTTGTGTTTCTCAATTTTTTTATCATCACAGTTCATAGCTCTAAAAATTTCTCTGCAATAGTGTTCCAAATAGATGAAAAAGATGTGTTTTGTTTTTTAATGGCAAGGCGATTACAGCATGCTCCTGAAGATTTTACATGCTGTATTGCTCTGTGGTGCAACTGGGCACAAATGTATTATAACCATAGGTGTCAATAACATGTTAAACTGTTCAGCAGAATGCTACAGTGGAACGTAGCATGTGTATTGGAGGGGGAAGAAATATTTCAAGAAATGACTAGCTGGAAATGTTTTTATCCTTCAGTTGTTCATTACCCTAATTGAACAAAGCTTGCAGAGAACCATGTAGGAACAAATTATAGTTTATAAATACAAAAAAAATGTATGGCTTATTAAGCCCATTATTAGGGGGATTTTCCAGGGTAAAAGCCAAAGTATAAGAAATTGGGTCTTTTCTCCCTAAGAAAATGTGAAGCCTACTTTTCTGTATTAAGATACGATGCCTGACTGACCAGTAGGCTGACAAAACCATGCCACTATTGCACGGCTGAAGTTCACCCATTCGAGGCCTTGGGGAGTATCTGGAAAGAAACCACGTTTGAAAGCAGATTGAAGAAATACAGTTCGGGAACTAGCTGATTATTGTCTTTTAAAGTTTACAGCTGTTTTAAATTGCTTAAGGGGATAAAATAGTCGAGTCCTGTAGGAAATTCTTTAGAGGGCAGAAAGCAGGCAAGGCAAACAAAAGAGGATATGAAATACTTTAATTACATAGCTTTTCAGCTTATCGTGTGTTCATCACTGTGACGTATGTAGGTAGCATCACAGAAACACAAGCTGTGAGAATTGTGTTTAATCTGTGTATTTGCTTTGTGGATTCACTTTAAGGGAATCAGTCAGTGACTCACAGTTTTTTTATGTATTTTAATTACAGAAAATACCTAGTAACATGGTCACAAATAAAGCATAAGCGCACCGATTGAAGGTCTTATGGAAACCCAAACCAGAATGATCCTGTAGCCCTGAAACGAGGAAGGTGGCTTTGCTGAATCGTATACTGTTGTCAGTTTCCAGGAGAATACTGTATAAAAATTGCTAATTTGAAGCTACATTACTTTGCCAATTTAAGAGAGTACTGTGCTGAAAGCTGTAACACTAAGAAGGAAGGTGCATCCTTCAAACCAGGCATGTTCCTGATTTGCCAGCTCTAGGCAATAGTTGCACAGTCTCAGAGTCAGTCAGAAGGGTTTGTTGTGCTTGAGAAGTCCATTTCTGACCTCCTGGAGAGTTAGCCATGTGATTGTGGGTAGGAAATGATAACTTGTAGTTTGTTTATGACAGGGCAGAGATATTTAAGTGCTATTGATGATTATTTTGGATGAATACGTTTCCCCTGGCACCTCCTCTGAATTTGTAGCTGCTGCTGTTGTACTAGATTTACCTAGTTTGAAGAACAAATCCATATCCATGATGTTACATGGCTGGAAAAAATATCTTTTGTTCAGAAAGGACTTCAGGAAATATGTAATGGACTTAAAATAGTAGAATTTGTAGCTCAAAAAGATGACTGGTACTAATTTCAGCAGCTGGTAAAATTACATGGAGGTGCTTGAAGTCCACAGCCTGTTCTACAAGAATTCTTTTACTAGGTTGACTGTGAGTCATCTTGGGCTACAGGCAGTGGTAATAACATTAAAACCCCCTTATCTAGCTAAAAATGCAGCTTGAAAAGACAATTACCAGATGGCTCCTGATAAAATCAAAGGCAAGTCTGGAAAACCTGGACAAAATTACAGGAAACCTATGTTTATGGAAGGACTGTTGTATGACTTCTTCCAGATGCAGTATCTGCTGTTAACAGTTACAGGAGATTGATGTGCCAGGCTTTCTGGAAGACTATCCATGAATTTTAATTTATGGTCATCCTGCCGCTCATCCCCGAAGAGACTGTGCTGGAACTATTTCCTGGTAGGATGCTCATACAGAGAAGATCAGTATAACAGAATCACTGCTGGAGTTGCTAATAATGGTCGGCCAGGAATAATCGCATCTAGACTGTCACTTCTTTTGTGTTTGTTTCTAGATATGGCTTGTTTTTTTAAGTATGTATGAGGACTTGGATGCTCAGCATGGTTAGAGCTCCTGGGTGGTGTTCAGCTGCAAATGATTCTGCTCCACTGGGAGAATATAAGGGTCATTGTCCTCTTCCTGGTTCTTACTCAATCCTCTGCTTTACCAGGTGCCTTCTCCACCTTTATTCTGAGTGTGATGTTTCCTACACGTGTGCACAGTATTTATAAAGGTAGTGAAAGCCAGAAGCAGCCCCCCCTTCAAAGAATATGGCACAAATAACATAAAGAGAATGAGTACACAATAAGGAGGCAGGCCTAGGGCACTTATTATCAGTAACCTTTAAGTTGTAAAAATAAATTCATGACACCACAGGAATATACACAGGAGGAGAGTGCAAGAGAAAGGAAACTTGGAGGCCAAGGAGTCAGGCACTGGAGAGAAGAGTAAATAGTTTGTGAGCCAGTTATATTTGTATGGGAAAGGCTACGAAGAGTACACAAACTGAAGATGGCAATAGGAAAAGAGATCTTGAACAGACTAAAATGGTAGGCTCATTGAGAAGCTGATGTAAACCAGAATGTATCAGGCTTTGTTAGTGAATTTTCAATACCTGTGACTGGTTGTCATCTTGGAAAAGAAGGCATCAAAAAATAGTCCCTTTCAGGCTGTGAATAGGTGCTACTGTGAATGAACAGAAGGACAAATATATGAAGAGAGAAACAAATGTCAAATATGTGGACAAAGTGTTGAGGATGCTTTGGCCTGCTCATTTGCCATCCTGCCCTAGTGTGTCTGGAGATGGAAAGTGGAAGCACCCATGTGAGAAGCTTTTGACATCAGTCAGGAGTTCAGGAGAAGGTAGCCAAGTAATCTTAGCTGCTCATGCTGGAGGAGTGAGGTGCAGAAAACAAGTCCATGTAGATTTTTCACAGGCAGATTTTTTCCCACATTTTTATAGAGCCCATGTTGACTACATGATCTGTAGTTTATGACAACTAGATTTAGTTCCTCCTGTAAGAAAAGAAAAAATTTCTGCAGGTTTTCTGAGAATGGACTTGTATCAGTGAATCATAGAGCATTAATGGTGTTGTTCATATTTGGATCTATTGTTGATAACGAATACAGAGAATTCCCCAAGCATTTCACAAAGATCAAATCAGAATGACTCATGCTACTTTTCCTTTGCTTGGTTTGAGTCTTGTCATTATCCATTAAGGCTGACTGCCCCAGTCTGGGACCGCTTTAACTGAGTAGAGGCCACCTTCCCCATGAACAAATGGTATTATCACTGTTCACTGAGCACATGGAAGACAGGATTGGTCCTCATTTACCTTGAAAAGACAGTTCAGTAGTAACTTCAGGGACAAGTCTCATCAAGAACTAACTTTTCTGTCCCTCCCTAGCACCTGCTTTTGGGGGGTATGTTGGTGATAGGTAGGTATGAAATGCGTGCAGAGATGCAAAATAGTCTTCCTGAGTCACTTCTGCCAGCAGGTGCTTCCTGGTAGCTAAAATCTGGTGATGCAGAAGATTCCCCTGTACCCTGGGCACATCTGGGGGCAAGAATTGAGCAGTACAGTAGGAAAAAGCCTTAAAAACATTCAATAGAAACAGAACCTGAGATTTTAAGGTACATATTGAGGAACTGAGTTTTTCTGTCAAGGTAGATGATAGTGTTGTGAGATGACATTTTATCTTTGATGTGTAGTCTGAGCAGTTCAGCTTTCCCCTTTCTGCTTTCCCAAGTAAAAGCACTGATTTAATCACTCCAAATCCCAAAGGGCGATGTTTTTCCCTTGTGGTTCTTGTGCTATTATTCCAATGACCTTACAGCTCTAAACTCTGACATGGCTGTCATTGCAGATTCTCGTAGCCACCCACTCGTACAGATTCTCGTAGCCACCCATTTGTAGCCTTTTTTCTAGCCCTTGATTGCAACTTCTGTTTTGCAATAGAGGACCCAATAATTTGCCTGTGCAGAGTTTACTGTCAACCAGCTGTGCAGCAGCTGCCCCATCAAGGATACTCCAGTCTTTCTGTCTTTCCCTCTCTCTTTTTCTCCAAAAGTAACTTTCACTTTTAGACTCAGTATATGCCATCAGTGATGGACTCTATTAGTAAACCATTGCTAATGTGAGCCTGTTTTCAGCATCCTTTGTGCAGCACTCTGGAGTTATTGTGTGCTAACCCTTGTTATAGAAATAGCCTTTTACATTCCTATATCATATGAATGCATGCAGAGGCTAAGGCTGTTTGAGTGCTATTTTAGTGTGTTACACTTCTGTTACGCAACTCTTCTTAAGTGACAAGTATAAAAACCCTCCAATTAGAAATGGAGTTTGTAACTGTAGTTTCTCACATGCTGTTGATATTTGAGGTTAGAGTCTGAGTTAGGGGGCTGTAAATATGTGACCATAATTGCAAATGCTATGAAATATAGTTTTAAAAATGAATTGTCAGTGTAGTGTCATTACTATTAAAATAGGAAGCATATTCAGTACAGTTAGGTACTATCATGTCACCTGAATGTTTGAGGATCAAAAGAAATATGTAAGATTTCTTCAAGTGGCTGCTTAAATAGAATTTACAGGCTATACAGTGGCAGGATACTTACAACTGAGGCTGCTTTTCGCATGAATCAATATTGTATTTCAGAGCAGAGCATTTCTAGTCCATCTCAGTTACAAAAATAATGGTATTTTTTTTCAACAACTCTGCAAATTAATTAATGCCATTTATTCTTCTGATTCTAACCAAAGGTTGTCAGGTTCCCTTAGCCTGTGTATTGATCTGTAATATAACCTTCCATTTCCTGCATCTGCTATTAAGTGGAATAAAATTCATAATGGTTGCACTCCTGAGCAGCTGTTCACCTACCCAGTATTGCCAGGTCACCAGGGAAAGTTGCTAATACTTGAGGAGGACTTCACTGGTATACTGATATTTTTTGTTGTTCAATTAACATTTCTAATGTGGAAGGATAGAAGATAGTATTTAATATATCAGCTGTCCTTAAGACAACTCTGCTTCCATTTTCTAATGCCAAAAACTAATACAATGTTTATGTCCATTAGAGTTAAAATACTTTCCTTATTGTCTGCCTAAGTGCATTTTTCCAACAATAATAATGAAGGGCATTCAGTAAACTAAAACTAATTAAACTCCTCAGTCTCCTTTTTGCATTTATCTGATGCCAAAAGCAATATAATTTTTTCTCTAAAGCAGATTAAAACTAAACTGTGGATGGTGCCTCCTTCCTAAACAAAACCTGCAAAATTATCAATTTCCGCAACTACAGCTATCTCTCCTTTCAGAAAGCTGATGCTCATTACGGTTGGGTGTTTTGGTTTGGTTTGGGTTTTTTTTGTTTATGGAGCTATCTGCCAGCAAAGGTTAGGCACTATTTGCTTTATTGCTGGTAGAAATCAAGGAAGCCGCAGGGATCCACAACCCAGGACCCGCCATTCATACAAGAGAGAAGCATTTATGATTCTTACACAATGTATAAGAGAGTCTTTTGTGTCAGACTCTGCTCCAGCCCACCTGTTAGGGCAATTTTGGGGCACCTACACGTTCCCAGAAGGCTTAGTCTACATGAGTTATAGGTGAAACCAAGTCATAACTTCCTACTGCATCAAAACTTAATTGGAAATGGTCGAATAGAGGCAAGAAGCCAGAGCACACAGTGGAATATCATAAAAGACATTTCCCTAAGCATCTACTATTGACTTGTACTTCCTTAATCCAGTTCAGATTTTTAAGAATTGTATGGGACCCACTGATGAAGGCAAAAGATTCCTGCCTACCTCAAGGCAGTGTCTGCAGTGCCAGGGTCTTTCAGAAGGAATTGGTGCGTTTACCTATACAGGACGCAGTAGCCCATATAGGGATCTACCAGGCACACTGAGTAATAAGCTTGTGTTGAATTACAATTACTTTTTCTTTTTCTTTTTCCCGCCCCCCCCCCCCCCCCAATTAATAATCACAGTATCACAGTATGTTTGGGACTGGAAGGGACCTCAAAAGATCATCTAGTCCAATCCCCCTGCTGGAGCAGGAACACCTACGTGATAATGAAAGGAATAAAAATATAATTGGCTTGGTTGTCTAGATATGAATTTATTATATTGTTTTGCTGAATTATTATGTATAAATACATCAATATTTTAATGTATTAACCAGGTATTAGTTAACATAGAATTCAGATATTGCAAATGTATTAATGATGTAAATCAGTATTAATAAAAACCAGGCTTTTTTCTGCCTTCCTTCATGCTTCAACCAATGATTCCTTTATCATTCCATTTTTATTTTTCAGACTGAGTTTGGAGTGCAAAATTTGTGATTCAAGGGAAAACGTCAATGCTCGTCTTCTCTTTTTATTGGGACTATATCCCTATTTTAATTTTTCGACTATGGATCTTTTCTATTGGTTGGCAACCTCAGGTTTGACAAAAAGCACCAATTCGAAGTGTTCCTTTCTGGTTCTTTCCTTTTTTTTTTTTTTTTTTTTTTGTTTTTTTTTTTTGTTTTTTTGTTTTTGTTTTTTGCACAAAAGTTGATTTTTAAATTTCCAGTCTTCTTCTGTGAATGTACTCACACAAAGGTCCATCTGATCCAGTATCCTGTATGTACTAGGGACAAAACCACATGTCTTGGGAAGAATAGAAGATCAGGGCAAATATATCTGACAAGTCCACTTGAAACTCTTCCAGCTTCCAATCATTTTTTTTGGCAGGATTTCCTGAACTCAGTTAAACATTTTCATTTAATAATCCTCCGTTCCCAAAGCAAAAACCTCAAGTCAAATATATGTTCCAAAACCTGAATTATTTTCTAGATGGTTCATGCTGAATTTTTTTTATGTTTTTGAAACAACTGCTTTTTGTTTTGTTTGGGTTTTAATTTGTTCAGGACCTTCTCCAGGGTTAGAGGAATGGCCTTTTCCTGTTTTACTTCAGGAAGTAAAGATGTGACCATTTCATGTTAAAATAACTCAGAATGAATGATGTCATTAAGCTAAGCTTTGAATATACTTTCTTAGGAAGTAAGAAGAATGATTTAAGAGTTCTGACAAATTCTTTAAGATTGCAGTAAAAGAATAAAAAAGAAAAACTATGTTTTTCTTAAGTTATCTTAGAGAATAAGACACTATGAAAATACCACAAGGTAGAAAAGTAGAACTGGATGTGATAATTCCTAAATGTTGTCTTTAAGGACAGTTTTAAGAAAAACTATATGTTCATTGGCCACAGATGCTCTCTTACTTCAGTGGCTAACTGATAAAAAGAAAAAAGGTGGAGATTTTTGTTTGTTTGCTTGTTTTCTATTTTTTTTTCTTTTTGTCAATAATCTTTTGTTTCTCGTTCTCTTTCAGAATGGAATGTAGTGATCTGAAAAATGTGTGTCTTCACTTATCTGATGAAACATTTTAAAGATGGTACAGATAATATAATTTTCCTTAGGTATTTCTCAAGAAGGCAGCTTACTCCAGGATGCTTAATGCCAGCAAACATCCTAAAGGATTCCTCCAAATATTCTAGAGGACTTTAATCCTCTCTACACAACTTTGATCTATGCTTTTGAGCCTGAGTCTATTCTGGTTACCCATCCACAAGTATAGACAATTTCCACTATTGATACTCTTTCTCCAAATCACAGTCTTCTCTGTAAGAAAATTCACTCCTGCTGATTTTGTAGTATATTTCATTTTGGAGTCCCACATGGTGAATAGGGCTGGATGGTACTGGACAGTACTAGACAAAGACACAACTTTTAATCTGTATGGTGACTGGGTAATGTCTTCTCTCCTTATTTCTCTCCTACCACTAGCTAACAGAAATCATACTGGTATCACTTTAACACTCAAGAAGTGTCCTTTTGCTTCAGTGTCCAGGCTTATACCTCCACCCTTACAGTGCACAAGTTACACTGGGAAGATGGACTTAACCTAGGAATTGTATTCAGGTATGGGTGCTGTCTGTCATGGTGAACCTTTATTTACTAAAATTTGTAAGGAAAAAGTTTCATATTTGGTTTTGATTCTTTTCCACGTTGTCACAGAGTGTCAGGATCTTTAAGTATGATGGTTTGAGTTAAAGAGCCTTTCAGCACGTGCTGTAGTGTGGTAAAATATAGCTCCCATCTTCCTTCCTTTTTTTCCAAAGCACTTTAAGCAAATCGGCAGTCTAATTATTGATTTATAAAAGGAATGGAATTAATACAGCCTACCATACCCTTTGGCGGTAAGAGTATTTAAAAGTGAACTATGCTTAAATTTCATAAAAGCCTCCTCAGCAAATCAGTAGAAAAATATTGATCTTGAAATAAGTATCTGAATTCTAATTGTGTTTTGTCTTGCCACTGGAGGACCATTACTTTATTTAGCTAGAGTTCATTCTTTAATTTTATAGACTTGGTGTGTTGTCTATGAAGACTGCCTTTACATTTGAGCAAGGCTTGTAGTCACCCAGTTTTGCTGATCTTTTGTTTTCAAAAGAATGTATTGACATGTGAGAGCTAAAGACCAGCTTTTAAGATCAAGTTACCATCACCAAAAGTCTCAGCAACATATAACTATGGTTCCTGGTACAGGGCTGTCTGCTAAATGAGTAAGTAAGATGCTAAGTACAATAATTACTTCTTACTATACTTCAGACTCCAAATCAATTTATTCTTATTATAAACCACCATCTTCATAACATACACTGTAATTACATATATATTTTAATCTTGGGAAACCACATACATCTGTAACTTAATCCTGCTACTTTCACAAGTTGAATTTGACTGGTAAAATGGAACAGTCTCAGCTACTTTCTAAGTTTTGAAATATTCATTTTTTTCCAGCATTAAAAGAGTTTGGAAGAGAGTAAGAGAAAAGAGGCTCTAACCATTACACAAGTTTACAGCATTCAAAGGCACAGGGAAAATAAGGAAAAGACAGGAAATCTGAATGCTTAATTATGTCTTTGTAATCACTAGTTTTGAAAACAAAATTTTAAAAATATTTTTTTGTTTAAATTGAAAATTCAAGTCAAAATCTAACTTAAACATTTGCTTTGTAAAGCCAAATAGCTTTTGACAGAAACCTCTGTTTCTGTCTGAAAAACTCAAAACAGCTTTACAGAATGTAACAAAGGAAAGTTTCAATATGGAGGTGATACTAGAATTTGCATGTTTATGCGTCTGTCTGTATTTCATGCCATGTTTGCATTTCATGAAAAACATGTTGCAGCCTAATTTCAACAAACTGACAACAATTAGCAACTGTTGGGCTGAATTCCAGTTTTTTCAGTTTAATTCCTAATTGATGTTTTCCTGACTAAGAACTGGATAATCTCTGTGTACACAGTGAAGAAATACTTTCCACAAATCCAAATTATATTGGGTAATTTAGGTGCCTAGAAGCTTAGCGTAATGAACAAGTTACTGCAGGGTAAAGATTACTCAAATTACTTTGCATTACATTTCAGTAGGGACTTAGTAACAGTTAGATTTAGCAACATCAGAATCTCATTTTGTGTAGGCAGTTATGGAAAAGTTACTTCAAGTGCAGTAGGAGAAATCTCTATATCATGTGGAAAGAAGACTTTTGTAATAAGCTAACAACTCAGCATCAGTCAGTCATTTCATAGCGAACCAGCTCGGGGGAAAAAAAAAGTATGTCAGGGAGGGAGAGAATATCTGGATATTTGTATTCATCAAACCGGAGGAAAACAGCTTGGTTCATTACTAGAAATAACAGCTAGGAAAGAATAATGTGTAGCTGACACCACTGCTGCTTCTTCTGGCATTTGCCTTTACTTTTTTGTGCTTATCATTAGAATTGCAACTCCGAAACACAATTTGGAGACTCAGTGAAGTGTAATAAAACAAAAACGGAAGACAGGATATATTTTTTTTTTCCCCTTGCCCATAAATGCTGCAGCTATTTTAGTTGGGATCTTCATGTCATGGAGCTGAAATCTTTATGGGAATATATTTTCATTTTAAATATCCACAGTTAATATTGGGTTCCTATTATGTTGAACAGTGTATTAATATAAATCTTGCTTGAAAAACCTTAAAACTTGATGAACAAAGCCACAAGTGAGAGTAGTGAGGAAAAACATTATCCTCATTTTAAAGAGGAACAACTGACACATTAGGAGAAAAGTGGTTTTGCCCAAGCCACGCTAGAGGGCTTGAGGACAAAAAATTGATGCTCTTTCCCCTAGCAGCAAACCCTGTTCCTAGTCTGGTTTTTTTTTGTCTTCTTCTCTCCACTGCTGTTTTTCAGATTTGTATTTTGTACTGGGATTATTAGTGTGATTATAGTCTCTCTTCAAATCAAGTGGCAATGGCATCCACAGAAAGCAGAGCAAACTGCGATAAAGGAAAGCAAAACCACTGTCTGAGGAACTCGGAGTTTGAAATGCTCTTTGGCTGACTTTGCCCCTGAGGGCTTGGGGAGTTACTGAATCAGTCTAGGTCCCAGTCCAGTGCCTGACCACAAGCTGTCATTCCTGTGTAGGAGGTATAAGGAGCTCAAAAATCTCTGCTAAATGCATCTATTGAATGCGCAAGTGCGTGCTGAAAAGAGCGCATGCATGGTCATTTTGTTACCAACGTTTGTTTGAAAAATTCCTGCTAAGTGGCACTGTGAAACAATGTCCAGGGTTTACTCCTAAGAGATGTTGCAGTGACCAAAAGAACCATTCCAAAAAATAGAGGAATGCCAGGTGCATTCAAGTGTTTTTTGTCGTGTTATATTTTGATTTTTCTTGTGTGTGTGTGTTTTTTTTTTTAAGTTGTCATTTTTTTTTTGCATATTTTAGATTTTGTGGCTTTCATAGCACAGCATCTTTTCAAAACAAAACAAAAAAACCCAGACAGTAGGCACCTAGAAACATACAAAATGGGCAGCTTTAGGATGCTGATGGGAATACTGCCAGCAAGGTAAAAAGAAATATTAAAAAAATGCCAAACATGCAGTCCTGTCATCCTTTGCCTTAATGGGCACTTACAAATGTGCTACTTGCAAGAGATGTTCTTCCACAATATGATTGTGGTTATAAAACAAACAGCATGGTCAATAATATGATCTAATCTGATTGAAGAGGTCAGTTAGAAAATTATTACCCACTTTACAGCCCATTAACATCAAACCTACATTACAGGAATGTATGTGATAGATTAAAAACTTGCTTACTTAAAGCAAGAAGGTCTAAATAAACTCCATTATAAATGTTTTTTTATATTTGAAGCAAAAAAGAATTACCCCCTTGGTGATTGGAATGCAATGAGGGGAGTCAGAACAAGTTGCTGAGTTTACCTTTTTAATCTCTTTGCCTGAATCCTATTTCGTAGATGTTTGGGGAAGCAGAAAGACATTTTTGGATGAATGGCTTCCTCTTTGTGATTGACACATTGAGGAGGCTGCAAGAAAGCAATTCAAGGGAAATTGAAGCTGTTGAATGGAGTTACTGGAACTGGGGAAGGAAAAAAAAAGTGTCTCACTTGATATGAAACAAATTATTTGCTATATCAGGAAAGACCCAGTGACCTTTCTAATCTTGTATGCTGCCTGTGATGTTGATTTATGCCAGATGCTTCAAATGAAGATATAAATCCCCATAATACATTTACCTGTAATTGTATAATAGTGTGCAAGGAGGGCATGTTCTTTCTTGACACCAGCCAATGATCAGCGTATGCCCTGTAGCATATGTATTGAAAGCTCCTGTCTATTCCTAGCTGA
Organism: Columba livia; assembly: GCF_036013475.1. Taxonomy (NCBI): domain Eukaryota; kingdom Metazoa; phylum Chordata; class Aves; order Columbiformes; family Columbidae; genus Columba; species Columba livia. The sequence continues at coordinate 28,092,732 of NC_088607.1, read as the reverse complement.
TGAAGTTGCAAATGCTGATGGCAGTCATATAAATTAACGCAGGTGGGTGGATAAGCATGTTGTGTGGAAAACCACTCATGCTCACTGAATAGCCTGAATGTCAGCCGGTAAATTCTATGGCAAATTCTATAGGCTGTTATGTCGTGAGGTTGGGAGGAAATTCTGTTTGGCTCTGTAGTGTTCTTTATAACATGTAGCATCACAGGAAGACGTTAACTTTGGAGAAGAAGACTCACGTCTGGGTCTAGTTTCCTGGGCAATTATGCAGGATCTACATGTACCTGTATCATTTGCTGGATCAGATTTTATACAATGTGAGCTGTTACGTGATTAGCTCATTTCTTGTCTCAACTGGCTTAGCTAGATGCCAACATATTTTTGGGGTATATTGTCTGATATACTGGTTTGCAATAAAAAGATGTTTCTCAGAGAAATCTCTGTGGTTGTGTTTGCCTCCAAGGTTCCTGGGGAGTAAGGTGAGTTGGAAGGCAACACTTGTGTGTCTCATCCTCTTTGTTTCTAGTATCCCATTTGTGTGCAGGCCACTGCATGCATCCTGACCTGTAGTTAATATTACAGCTAGTGACAGGTATTTTTCATATACCAGTGGTGGGAGTGTCCTGTGTTATTTGCACTTGATCTTTGAGTTTATCCAGTAGCTGGCTACAGTATCATCCTGACATGTTTTGCTAGTGGTGGTAATATTCATACCGGCTCCATGGTCTGCAGAACTTTTGTAGGAGGTCCAAGAACTTGAGAGTGACTTGTGACAGTGAACCATGTTGTGAACGTGAGAGTACCACATTTATGTGCTGTGTTCAGGATGTTGAAGAAATAATAATGATGGCTTGTCTAGAACAGCCCAAGAGAAATGCTTGAAACCCCCCTCCATCAGAACAATGAAAACATCCTAGGTCACGGGGGGCGATATGCATAGAGGCTTCCCCTTCTGTGCTGGTACTATGATGTCCGTGTCACCATTATTTTCCCTGTCTCCAGGCTGGAAGCAGCTCTTTAGCAAAATCAATTGCTTCTGTACTGCGGTGTTTCCAGCCATAGATCAGCCCGCTGTACCTCTCTGCCTTAAATGTAGGGTGGCCTGTGGAGGTTTGTACTGCCAGGGATTTGAATGTTTCCAGGCTGGCCACGGCTACACTACAGGCCTATTTATGTTTGGCACAGAGCCTGTGAAGCTCGGAGGGAATCTGTATGCCATCATTTCTGCCTGGCATTCCTACCTGCCTGTGTTGCTTTGACTCAAAGGCATTTATAGGTGACCTGACGACCTGCCAGGAAACACTTACTTATCTCCTCAGCGGCTGCTACGTGTCAGTGGAATGTGCTTTTTGGCTGCCTGAGGAGGAATTGGATGTCCATCAGGACCAGACTTGAGAGTGACTCAAGGTTTGTGAGCTGTATCATATTCACTTGCCATATTCATCAGAACATCTGTGAGAGCAAAAAAGGGGAGGTGGGGTGACCCGCACTGTGCAGCTGCAAGAATCGGAAAGTCACTTCCACACAGGAAGCTCCAGCTGAGTCCTTCATATAAAATCCATTACTGTGTGTCCACTGTTTCAGTAATGTAGTTTCCAAGCTGTTTTCTTTTTTTTTTTTTTCTTTTTTTTTTTTTCTTCCTTAAGTGATAAGAGGGAGGGAGAAAACCCTTTCCTGTATTTCTATTAGTGCTTATTCTGAAGTGCTATATGCCTCACCTTCTGCATGCTCTGTCTGGACGCCTGGCTGGCTGTGCAAGAACAAACCATAAGCCCTGGGCAAGCGGACAGGTTCTCTTTCCATAAGCATCCCTTCCATATTCTTTGTTCCTTTATCCCTCTCCAGGGATGGAATGGGTTGTGCCAACAGATAGAGCTGTAAATGAGAAATTTTTCTGCAAGCTGAGGTAAGAACAACATTGCAAAGCTATACCACTAGTAAAAGAAAGCAGAAAGAAGCAACAAAAGTAGTCGTTAGCTATTAAACAGGTATGGTTTTAACTGCTGTAAAAGTTCAACATTTAAAATAAGAACAAGTGGTGAACTACTGACAGTTTTTAACAAAGGCAAATAGTAATTCAGCTGTGCCAGTGTTAGAGCTGTATCAGCAGTGTTACAGAAACAAACAAATAGGGGTGCTGGTGGCTTCCATCTCCCCAAAAAGGAAGAGAATCATGATCAGGAAAAGAAGATGCATCTTCAGAGCAATATAGGTGACTTGCCTCTTGATAACCAGTTTGGTATGGTACAAGGCGAGAATTAAGAGCTTTAAAGCACAAAATTAGGTAAGGGGAATTGTACAAAGGTGAAATTGGTCTACATTTGATGTTAATTGAAAATGGGTTCCTTTACAATTATTATATTTGTTTAAAATATGGTGAAAAGAAAAGGTTTCTGAAAAAAATGCTTTAGTTCTCTGTTCACACGTCTGAGGCTTTTTTTTTTTTAAGTACTGAAGTTTCATAAAACTCTCTGGTACTTGTGTTTATTTGTGAATAAAAAACATAGAGCAGAGCAAAATTGCTTCTATACTGTGGGATTTGCTTTGGTCATGAACCTGAAATCTCTAAACTGAAGGAAAAATGACAGATGAGACAGTCTAGCTGATGCTGACAGGTTTTGTTTAGCACTGGTCAGTTTTCATCACAAAGGCTTCATTGACGCTGGCTTTTTATCAGTGTCAAAATGGAAATTACTCAAGTCCAACCAGTATGTACATAGATATGGGGGACAGTAGCGTCACTGGGGACCAGGGAAGCCTTCCTTCCCAGCAGAGGTGGCTGTTGCGGATATTGTGCCTTCTCTGTGGCCCTGGCCACATATGTTCATGGCTGTGTCCATCAGCACTGGAAGGAGTGAGGCGAGAATGAGCACAAACCCATGGTCTTCTCTAGTGTAGTATGGAGGATTTTTTAAAAATTATTTTTATTTTATCTTCATTTTGAATTATTGTAGGTTCATGTTTGCTCTACTCAAATAGGTAACTCGAAGTTTTGGAGAGTGTTGTTCAATATGACTGAATTCCTTTTTCCATTCTTATGAATGGAGTTACTTATCAGTAAGTGGAACGTGAGCAGAAATTAGTTGAAATGGTAAAAAGGAATGTTGGTGCAGGAGGGAATTAATATTTTTATATTTCTGATCCAATTTAAACCTTATGCTGTCCAAAGGAGATGTGAATTGAGACTGTTTATGTTGGAGTAATATCAATTTCCTAAAGTTCATTTTACAGAATTGCCTCGACCTCAGCACCTGGGGAGGTTGGAGTCACTCTCATATTCTTTTCTGAAAACTGGAAGTATCTTGATTCTAATGTCATGCAAACTAACACTTCAAACAAGATTGTTAGTATGGAAATACATTTCTATCCAGTTCTAGTTAGCTCTTTGAGTGCTTTATGCTGTTGGGACAGTTCAGCAGTATCACATTTATCTCCATATATCCACTTGAAATAATGATGTTGAAACTAATCAAAATGTACTTTTGCATTTGAAAGTATTTAGAAAAGATTTAAGATGATGATGTCTTATGAACCTGGAAAAGTGACACTTTCTGCTAAAGAATAGTTTTTATTTCTCTTTTTCCGTGCACTTGAAGGCCTACTATTAGGGGAAAGGCAGTTTTACTGAGAAATCAAAGATAACTCTGTTGTTATGCTGAAAAAATACCTTAAACATGCAGGTCTAGGCTTTTTTTTTTTTTTTTTTTTTTTTTCATTTCTATATTAGGACTGTAATTTTGTGTCTGTTCCTTTAGGTCAGATCAATTTTGCCATGAGCTTTCTTTGGAGTCTTACCATTCTGGAGTCCAGAATTGTGGGATATTTTGGCTTAGTGGACTTGCTTATCAAGAGAATGTGTCCTTTTGCATTTTAGCAAACTGTGGATTTGGCTTTTGTTTTCTCAGTAACTTTCCTTTATATTGTGGCTGAGATACTGTTGCTTGCTAGAGGACCACCAGTGCTGATATTTTTAAAGGAATGGTAAAAGTTCGACCACATACATAACGCACATATTTTACTAAAATCCCTGCATTTTGCTAAGCATTCTATTAGGCAAATTCATAATCAACATTTTTCCTTTGCAAGTTGCCATATGCTGCAGTGGACAGTGGGCAGCATTTACCAGCAGCAGAGCTAGTTATTGTCTGTGAAAGCCCAGGCATTTAGTGCGGTGAATATCGTAACAACAAGCTATTAGCACTTTGCTGCTCCCAGCAAGAATAGCTCACTAATTCAGTTTAGTAAAATACAATGATACTTTTAGTGCCAATAATCAGATCTGGAGACTTTCAGAAACAACAATTATGGTGTATCATTTCTGCTGCCCCCATGGCAAAGCCTTTAGGCATTGAAACTGTTTTGGGAAACCAATATCTGTAGTATTGCTAATGTTAGTGGTTCATTTATCTACTGAATCATTTCTTTGTTTGCTGTTTTGCTCAGTTTCTGTTGTTCAGCCAAGACAAAGCCGTTCTTTTTATGGAAAGGAAATGAAAGCACATAACTAGGGTAGGATGTAAACCACAAAACTTCTGACAAGCAGGAGGCAGATGGCATTACAGTAGTTATGCATAAATGCATAGGTTGTAGTAAGTTGTTGTAGCTGAGAGTGCAGCTACAGCTGGGATTTGCTGTGAGTCACTTCTGGTACCTATGGAGGGCAAAGGTAATGGCTAAAGCATCTGAGCAATGTGTCAGATTTTATCTGAAGAAACCTATTAGGAAATCTCAAAAATTCAGCTTTCCTTGGTGTCCCTCAAAATGCAACTTGAGATTATTTTGAGGAGGAGTGAGGTGATGCTGAGGCACAGATATGACCCATCCCAGTTCCTTTAGAGAAGTGTATATCAGCTGTTGACTGACTGCAGTGATATGTGACTTTCTGCCACTGTGTGTGCTTGTTCTGTAAATTCTCAGCTGCATAAGCTACCAATGCCAGTCTGCTGCAATAGTAATCCCACTGAGCTGAGAAAGGCACTTTCATTACTGCACACTGAGTGACTTGGACAGTCTGGTTTTGTGAGAGGAGGCAGTCAACAAAAGACAAGGGTACCCAGGAGATTAGTAGCTCCCGTGGCACTCTTTATAGTTCATATATTGGCATCTCTGGATACCAGAAGCAAACAAACTCTGACTGGCAGGAGAGGTTTATATTGAAGATGTGGGAGAACTACTAATGCAAGGATAACATCAGAGGATGTTGCTGAGAACATGTACAGACCTAATCAAAGAAGGGCAGGGAAAGATATTTTGTGTTGTTACACGAGGAGGATGCACAGATATGGAATCTAAGGCTATATGATGTTTGGGTTATTAACTGCTCCATACAAGTGGGCTTTCCTGATAGTCCTGAAGTGATAGAAAGAGTTCATATCTCCTTTCTTTGTTTCTGAATTAGGCACCCCACAGTGAAGCTTTCTCCTGCCATGTTAACGTGACTGGTTAACCGCTTGTGTTTTGGTCTTATGGACGAACTAAGCTGAAAAAGTGTCTGATATTAGAATTTTTAAAAATTCCACTGTGATTTTCTTTTCAGAAGATAAGTTTTTCTGAGATGGTATTAGAATTAAGAGCAGTGCTGTGATGCTCCATCCATTGATACTTGACAACCTTGCTTTTTACTGTGGTCTGTGAAACCTTGCCACTGGGCACTTTAGTTGAAGAGAAATGTGATTTAGACCTGTGCTGAAGATCTGTAGGTAATAACTGAAACCATTTTTTTTTTTTTGCTGAAAGCTCATTTACAACAAATGTCAAGACAGCTGCACCTCACCACAGTTTTAGAGGTCTAAAAGAGCAAGAGTGAGGATTTGTCTATGGATGTGGGACATGCAGCTTTGTGAAACAGTCAAAGTTCTGAATCCCTTGCAGTGATGATCAGCGGATATGCTTCATGGGGAGGATTCACCGCCTTTTCATTAAGATGGTAATAATTTTATGCCTAGCTTTTGTGGCAGATTAGCATGAAGACAGCTATGAATGTGCATGCAAGAAAGCAGCATGTATTCTTTGGTTTAGGCATTTGTTTATGGAGGATGAGCAGCTGAGGATGAGCAGCTGGGGACATGTTCAGAGAAATAAAGAATGATCGCTTGAGTTAGTGATAAGCTAACAAATGTACAGGCAGGTTAAAAAAATCCCAATTAGTTCAAAGTAAGGTTACACAGGATCTAGTTGGTAGTTAGAGTAATTCTGACCAGTGAACATAGATAAAGTGTTGTGGCAAGTGGGCTCTGCAAGGAGATGGGAAAGAGTAAGCCAAGCTGAACCTTTCCTCTTGCTTTACCTTTTGCTCTGTCCGGTGTGCTTTTCTGAAGCATCTATTTGAAATGGTGCCATGTGTGAAAGAGAGCTTCAAATCACTCCACAGATATCTCATACCACAGTTAATTTGTATCTGCAATAGCTGTTTGAACAGCAAAATCCGGGCTTTGGTGAGAATCTCATATAAGGAAGTTTTGGATGGACTTTCTCGTGTTTCACATGTTTCAGTCATTTTGACTATGGGATAGAGAGATGCTAAACTTCCAAAGACTGAACAGTTTGCTTTTTTCCTTGCAGTGCATTGCAGTGGCCACAGGTGAGAGGAGGAAGTTCTGCATTGAGGGAGAAGCATCAGTATCCCTGATATTGCTGCATCATGTACAAGGTAAAGTACACAAGATGTATGTAGGTTGGATCTGACTAACTGATTCACTGGCTTCTGGAAGAGAACTCTCAAAGAAGCTGTGTTTAGATTTTGTTGAATTGCAGTTATATTTCTGACAAAGACTGTATTTATAGATTAGGTATTTTAAGTAATGAAAACATGTGTCAGTATTGGAGGCAAAACAAATTACTATAAATATTCTGTATTGTACCTTTTTTTGAGATGTTTCAGTTATATTTACTGATACTTAAAGTCTTGAAGATTAATGTTTTGAAGAAGAACATATGTTCTTATGTGAACTTTTAAATTTGGATTGCAGAATCAAAAAAAGAGCAAGGATATACAGTAGCCTCCTTCATAAACCTAGCAGGCTAACGTAACTCACCAGGAATCAAACCTACTTGTTCCTGTCTGAGCTCTGATACTCAGTTTGGAAAGCTGCATAACTAGATGCTATAAGCAAATCAAAGTGTGATCTGACGCAATTACAAATTTCAAAATGATAGATAGTATATAGCACCGCTCAATTACTTGCCTCTAATATCCACATGCTATTAACGTCACTTAGAAGAGTGACTGAATTAGGCTTGCCTTGGGAAATTCAGGACGTTGCACTGTTTTCAAGGGTGCAGCCCTGCCATGGATGGAATTCACTGGTACAATAGCCAGCTAGTATGTATGGCCTCTCTAGGCTTGGCATACTAAGTGACTCTATTATACAGTTTGCTGTATGACACTTGTGTAAGCAGTGCTGCATGCTCTACAGATTTGTGCACGCTCCATTTCTCCAGCAATTCTCTGTTTTTACAGTGCTCTGTACTATTAACATGTCCTGGAAAAGTCTTTCTCCTCTGAGCAAGCTGCCAGCTGTCCAGTAGCTAATACATAGGCATTAGCTGCCACTGGGGAAAATCAGGGTGAATTTAGTAATTTAGAATACTTTGGCAGAACGAAGTGCTGATACCCTGGAGAATAGTAGTATGTTTAGATACAGTAGTGTTATTCTACCAGTTAAGTGCCAAAAAGTCAAGTGTTCCAATGGAGACTTAAAGAAAAGTGAACCCCCTGAAGATAAATTACATTGAGAAGAGCTGACGAAACCCTGCTAGTGAAAGGGAAAAATTATAAATGACGTAAGCATGCCAAATATTGTGTTAAATGTTACAGCACTGGTATGGCACAAAATTTTTTGTACATATATTTCTCAGGTTCCTGAATTTGGTTAAAAATTAGCTTGAAGAACTAGAAAAAACATGTCTTCTCACTTTCAGTCCTTTCCTCCTGAGCATGTTCCCAACAGGGATGTTGCTAAGTATCATGTTCCCAAAGTGAACGCTAATGTAGTGACATCCCAACATATTGTAACAGAAATTTCATAATGCAATGGAAGTTAGTAATCTGATGTAATGATTTATCTGAATTACTCTTTTCCTTATTTTGAAGAAAATATATATATATATATATATATATATTACAGAATGAATGCCATGAGCCATGTTTGTTCTGTTTGTTCATACAGTTGCTTTTAATGCTCAAGTTAGTATTCAGAAAGGCGTACGTTCTTCTTTGGGGAAATAAATAAATAAAATTATTTCTCTTTTGAAAGTGTTGGTAACTGACAGACCTACAGGAAGACATTTTATAACTTTTTAGGATACTTTATGTGTTAAATCCAGATGCTATAGTGTATGAGCTCTATACTCTTCATATATCCAACTAGTCCTTCTGCATAATTTCAGTTAAGATAATTCCACAGAAAAATCCAACTTGTGTTCATACAATAAAGTGGTCTGCTGTAATACAGTATCTCAGACAGTTTCAGACACATGACTACATTAAATAACTCTTATTTATCATGAAACTAATAGGGAGTCCATAAAAACTTAGCCAAGTTGAAATAGTATTGTGAAGTTTCAACTGAATTTATCGGGCCAGCTGGTAAGGGGGAGAACCGTGGAGCTGTAGTAAAGAGATGTGTTGAACTAGAGACATTTTCTGAAGAACCTTCTTCCCCCTTTACCTGATGGTAACATGAAATTTAAGTTGTGATCTGAATGATCTACAAGGAAGAGAACCCTGAGAGTGTTCAAACTTTAGGAGATTTTTTTTTTTAAATCTGTTTTGTTTTGTTTTATTTAAAATTAGACTATATTGAGGTCATAGGAACAAAGGAATATTTCTCAATTTATTTTTATTGAGTGGGCAAGATACATATGGATAAGACTGCAGCTGGCTGCCTATCATTTATTTACCTTTGCTCCTGTGCTGCAGAGATTTATGCATGGGTCATATGCAAGTGGAATCCAACTGGTGCTGACAAAAGTTCATCTGCTGCCCAGCCTTTAGGGCCACTGCTTGAGAAGTCTTGGTAAGGGGTGATGGAGATCAGATGCCAAATTCTCACAGTTCACATGTAGAAAAACTGGAGCTCCCTGCACATAATGCAAGGTTATCAGTTGTGTTTGAAGTATTTGTTATCTTGTACAGGAGCAACAAAACTATGTGCAAATGATGGTGGTGTTTTATTTTCTTTTGTGTCAAAATACTGGCATGTCTTTTCACCTAGAAACCTCATTTAATTCTTGACATTCCAGATGAAATCTGAAGGAGGTATTCGAATGGATGCCTGAGGAAAAAGCTACACAGAAAATAACCAGGGAAGTCTGGGTTATTTGTTATAAGTAATATTTCTTGGTTAGTCAGATACCCTTAACACTATTACTCCGTGCTTTATGAACAGAAATTCTTCTGTATGGGAAAAAAACTAGAAAGCAGGATGCTGTGAAACATCATCCTCGTCCATCTTTGTCCCCTTTATGCTTGCACAACAAAAGCTTAAGAGTACATTAAGAATGAATGGCAGTAATGTACTGATGGGAATACTTTCATTGAAAGTGGACAATGCAGGCTGGATGAAGCCCAACACTTAAGGGTATGAACCCTGTTGATTAATCCTTATGTTCTCTTTCTCATATTTAACATTGTATGCACTTTAAAGTCTAGGAAGGTAGTTTGAAAATGGTGGTAGCTCTTATGCAATAAAGATTTATCAAAAGGTGTGCATTTGCTGAGCGGGAAGTGACAGGCACCGGGAAGTACTGAGTTGTCAAATAACTCTCTGGCACTTGAGGGCTGCTAAGAAACTGCATCAGGGAGAAAGGCTTTCTGTGAAGTTTTGGGGAACATGGGAACAAAGCTAGGTGAAAAGCCAGCATTATCCTTTTTGCTTTGCTGGGGAAATTCTTCCAGAGCCTGCAAGCTGTGCTTTATTTTTTTTTTTTTCCCTTCTTCTTGGCTGTGCCATCTTCAATGTTTGTTTATTTTTCCAAGGAGACAATATTTTAGGATAGGGAGTGTCCTTTTGCCTTTGATTTCTGTGTGATGTTGGTTTACTGTTCAGATATGCAACTTGTTAAAAAGTTTCTAGCAACTTATGTTCATCTGTAGAAATGTTGTTGGCTACCAGTATCCTTTGCCTTTTACCGTTGCCATTTCCAATGCTGACAATTTGTTGTCTTTCAAAGATATTTTTTTTTTTAAGAAAATGAGATGTTTTAACCTGCCAACGTCTGATAACTGATGGCTGTATTTTTCTATGTTCTATGTAGTTATTTCTATACTAGTTACAGTATTCATTACCCTTTTGGATTCTGAGCTACTATTCATAGAAAAGACAAGAATCTGCATGAGAAAACCTGTGGACTTGATTAATATCCTTAATTACACTGCACTGAACCAAAGGGTAATATTTCTTACTGGCTCCCGTTAATAATCAGTTATGTCTCAAAGCAGTTGGATCAATAACCTATACATTTTTTTTTCTTGGGCACTGTGCATATTGTATTAGTATGAAAGTATTAGGATGAAGAAGGCTTCCAATGTTAACTAAATTCCTTCAGAAATCTGCTAGTGATTTACTGAAAGTTTGTCAAATTGGAGAGGTTCAAACAGCTCAGCAGTTGGCATTTTTTCACAGAATGTTTGTTAGAGGACATCAGCCAGCTCTGCTGAGTGCAGAGGACATTAAGCAGGGAAATATTTTATATGGGCATGTCTTCAGCTCTTTTGCCTGTTTGCCTGGTAAAGCACAAGCTAATTCCCACTTTGTGTTCGAGCAGCTCTTGCAGCACAAGCAAGGGAGCACACTTATATATTACTTTAGGTACAGCACTGTGTCAACAGCGCACTGGGCTGGGGCAGTGGGATCTTAGCCTGTGTGTTGTACCCACGTAATAGACATGATTTAAACTGGCTGTCCTTTGGCTTCAACTGTAAATTCCAGGTTAAATGTGTTGCGTACAGCAGTCTTCCGTGTACGCTTTGTGGTGGCCTGTGCTCCTGCTGGCTCACTGCACTGGGGTTCCTCTCATTGTTGTTCATCCTCTGAGTTCTGTCCTTAGAGCCTCTACAACCATTGCCAAATGAATTATCAATATGATGTGTCTTTAATTTATTTGATAGCCTCATGGAGCCAAGGCGATAGAGGATGAAGCTTCTAAAGGCTACCGTTCATCTGCATGACTTTCAGTGCTCTGCTGAGTGCCTGTGTCTATGTGGGTTTGAAACTGTCCCAATGTAGAATTATTTCACTTCATCCTCAGTCCGTAGCTGTAACTGTGACCTAACTGCAGCCATAATACTGACAACTGATAGGCTGAGCTTTGCTCCCTGCAGTATTAAATCATAAAGGCAAAACATTGTATTGCTGTTAGTTCTGTAGAGAGTGGAGGAAAAAGAAATCCCTGAAGTGAAAGTGATAGGATGTGGATAGCAGATTTTAATTGCTGCTTTCTCAGACAGTTAAGTCTGGTTAAAACAGATTTTTCTGCTGATTCGCATGAAAGAAGACAACATTTTAAATATTTATGCGTATGTGAAGACTTTCTAAAGTGCCCAGATGGACCTCTCTAACTGTGTTTCTCTAATAATATTTGTTATGTTTTTTTCTGATTGGCAGCCACTGGGCTCCAGTCAGGGACACCATCCCTCCTCACCATTGCCACTAGCCAGGCAGTGGGGCTGTCTGATATTCTTCCTGACGGCACCTGAATATTTCAGGTATGTCACTAATGTAAAACAGAAAGTATCAATGATCTTTTTTTTGGGGGGGGGGGGGGGGGGGTGTGTATGTTGTGGGTTTTTTGTTCAGTGTTTTAGTGCTGGATGAAATATTTCATTTTAACCAGGACAAAAGCATTTTATTTTTAAATCATGAAGATGTCCAGCAACTGGGTTTTTCAAGGTAAATGAAGCAAAAAGAATTCCCCCTTCCTTCTCTCAACTTGCCCAGCCCCCTAACCATTTGATTTCAGCAAGACAAGCCATCTCAAGGCTTCTTGAAGTAAAGACATTTTAAATAAGTTCAAAGGGTTAACACACAGGACAAGAGAAAGGCTATTTCTGTATCTGAGATTTCAGTGGGAATGATTTACTGTGAACAGAAGAACATATCTCAAAAGTAATCTTTTTATCTGTCTCTGCCTGCAGAAAAATTTATGGTGACCCAAGAATATCTATAATGGCACAATTTACATGGCACCTTTTGGCTGATGAGAAATAGCAGTCTCAAAATGACTGAAGTGATTTGGAGTTTTAGTCTTGTTTTCAAAAATAATGTACTTATAGAATTGCTGACAATTTTTTCTGCTTTAATCATTTCACCAAAGCATTTATTACTTGTGTGTCACAACCCAAAATAATAATGGAAGCCTTATCAATCAGCTGGTTAAATGTTAATGCTCTTTTGGTTAAACCTTCTTTGGTCTCTGAAATTGTTTTGACAGCTTTATATATTGTTGTTTAACACAGCCCGAAGATGAATGTTTCCTATATGAATCATGTCAGTCTGGTATAATTGGCAAAACTAAGTGCAAAGAAGACAGAAATGTAATTTTTAGAGTATCAGTGGTACATTCTGATTTAAATCCTATTGATATTTCCCTCAGACTTCAGGTCCTAAATGCCCAGGTTTTCTGAGTAAGTGGCACTTGAACTTCCAGGATGCTTAAATGCTCAGTATTATTTCCCTTCTTTAGTCTGAATTCAGTTCATTATGTATTTTAGATGTGAAAACCTAAATCGTGATCCCATGCATAGTTAGTACAGTTAATATTCTGAGGTGTTAACAAAGAAATTTTTAATGAAAATAAAGGAAGGCACTTTGGAGGTGTTTGATGGCCTGGTATTAGGACACTCACACAGCAATGGGAGTCCTTGGTTCAGTCTTCCTCAAGGCAAGCAACCCAGCACAGCTTTCCTACCATTGTGGGGGAATATTTTCATCACAAAGCACTTGATCTGGGGAGTGTCTCTAACTTTTTGTTTGTTTGTTTGGGGATGGGAGGAAAAGGAAAATGTGATTGGCAAGAAGACTCTGCTTTTACACTAGTGAGCTTTTTTGTTCTTGTTTTGTTTTGTTTGTGATTTTTGTTGTGTTTGTTTGTTTATTTGTTGCTTGGTTTGTTTATTTGTTTTTTGTTAAATCAATACATACCAGATTTTTTTCCTCCTGTACTTCTCCTAGTACGAATAAATACATGGGCATTCCCAGTGAAATGGCTCTTGTGCTTTAACAGTAAGGAGACAAAATGTTAACCTATGTCCATGTATGCCCCACACAGCAAAGCCATACTCTTTTATTTCCAGGGTTTCATAAAAACAGCCATAATGTTTTTATACTGATGTATTCCAACAATATGTTTTCATGGAGTTTTCATTGCTGTGACTCCATTACTGATGTTCAACAGTTTTGTGTGTGTCCTCAGGTGATACATCCTTCAGAAAGGCAATTATAAATATCAGTTATTGTATCCCATGTGACTTTTTGGTTTATCATTTTAAATGACCTGCAGCAGGCTCTGCCTGAGGCGTGCAGTTGCTTTGTGGTGTAGTGGTTTCAAATGTCAGTATCTGTTCTCATTCTGCACTTATTTTGCATGTAGTTGTTTGTTAGCTTAGAATAAAACATAATGATGACATTTCTTTTGATAGCCAGAGATGGCAACAATCTTGTTGGCTGACTCCACATTAGAAAAATGTTATTTCCAATGGGGAAATGGTTGAGGGTGTTTTTTTCTGTTTTTCTTTTGCTTTTCCCCAACAGGCTCCTCAAATTATTATTTTTCATTCATTTTCTGTTTTCTTGCCAGAGGTAATTATTTTTTTACAAATCACTGTATTACTAACATGTAAATTCATCTGTCTGGAGAACACTTAGACACTTACACCAAAGAGGAATTAATTCACACAGGTGGAGAGTGTAGGTCTGTGGTGCTCTCTTTTCCTTTCAGTATTTGCTGTATGCCCCTTGGATTAAATTGCATTTTTGCTGTATGAATATATTAATCTTGTTCACATTTCTGATTTTTTTCACCTAATTACTAAACCTATCATTGATTCATTCTTCTCAACATGGAAGTTTTAAAATGTAGTGCAGGAACATTTTTGTATGTACCCTTTTTACTGGCACCTGATTGTGTTCAGTGAATCAAAACAACATTGTATGGTAGTTATTTTTTGTTTATTGGTCATTTGGTGGCTGACTTTTAAAAACAAAACAAAAAACCATAAACAAACCAAAAACTGAACAACCCCCCCCCATCAGTTGGCAATAATCCTTTTAGAACTGTACTTGCTCTTTAGAATCCTGCAGTCCCAGGAGAATGTTTTATTTCTGAAGATATGGTCTTAGAAAGCTTTATCCTTAATTTCTAAAACCTCTTTTTAGTCTGTTTTATTGTTCTTGTTTATTTGGGTTTTTTTTGTTTTTCAGGGGTGAGAGGGGTAAGCTCGTATCCCTTTGAGAAAATATTACACATCTTTCCTATAGAAAATAAGACCTTGTTTTATAATGCAAAATGCGGAAATATTTACACAAAGTATTTTAGCTCTGCCTAATTGGTAATTAGCTAAAACCCCTTGATAGTCACCAACGAGACTTGCAATGCCTTTTTGTAGAGGAAATGCTGCAAACTCTGAAAGGTTTGGGGTTTTAATTCCTTTGCAGAAAAACCCTCAGAGTAGGTGAAAAGGCAGTGTAACACTTGGGGAAGGTCATTAAAGTTTTCAGTTTAAATTGATTACAAGGAAATGATATGCCAAAGGAAAAAACAATAGATGAAAAGAAGTGTCCTAGATGGCAAGAGAAGATGAATGCTGTATGTTTTCCTCACCTCAGATTGTCCACGACAAAGTATGATTGTCTAATATCTCAAGATGAGGAGACTAATACAAGGCCATAAATCACAGTGAACAGCCTTTCAAATAATAAACCAGTTTGCCTTCTCGCTAATAGGCCACAAGTTAGGACTCAGAAATGTTGAAAACAAGGCCAGCGTTCACCTTCGTGTGTGTGACAATGACTTTTGTATATTTTGTATCCATAGATTGCCTGGGGAGAAAGCTGGGGTCTCAACATATTGTAGATACAGCAGACTTGTAGCCTGCTTGTAAGTTGCTTATATGTAAAGATTAATAAGAAAACTATGGAAGATGTGATGTTTGTGTATAATTTAACTAGCATTTGTTTAAACTTATATAACCCATATTAGTCTAGAACTCAGTTTCTGGGGATATTGTTTGTTGTATGTTTAGATTGTCGTGCTTCCACAGAGAATTTTAAAGTTGAAGCTGATGATGGTCACACATGAGACGTCATTATTGGAGTTCTCTCTTTTTCTTCTGACTCTTCCTTTGCCCAGCCTTGTTGATTCTCTGTGTGTGAAATAGAAAACCTGCTTTTTCATATGAGAGGAGCGGCTTGTATGACATATAAGAGCACATATAAGCTCTAACAAGATGTATGCTTGAGACTTTTCTTCCCATAGTTAAAATTTGAAAGAATCCAGACTGAGAACATGAGAAGAAATACCTATGAGAGAAATATGTTCATAATCTATGAGCATTTTGAGCTGCATAACTGTGAAGGAGATTAGGTTGTCCCATACTTTCTAAAAGAATTACACCAATATTGGGAGAAAATTAATAGCCTTGTTTTAAGCAAAATCAAATATCTTGTATGATGAAAATATGCACAGCCAGCACATGAATATTTTCCCTGATAGAAAGAAACAGAAGAGGCCCAAATATCAGGTATGTGTTCTGTAATTTTTCACTAGTGGATTTAAGTCAACTTGGCAGGAAGCTGTGGAATCAAAGTACAATGAAAGTTGCTAAGAAGAAGTTATAATTCTAGTAACAATACCTGCATTAAAAAAAAAATATATAATCTTAGTGATAGAATACAGGACAGAATACAGGAGTAAACAGGCACTTGAAAAAAATTCATCTCTCTTTTTTGTTAATCTACATATAAATACCTAGTTAAATGGAAACATTTTCCTTTCAATTACAATGGAAAATTAAGAAACAAAAAGCTTAATTCTGACACAGTTTTATTTTTATGCCTTTGTTTTCATTGGAACTTGGAGTTTGAGAGGCTGGGATTAGTTTTTCTTTCAAACACTCTAAATACTGGAATATAGCAAATTTGCTCTAATTTTTTTTTCAGTCGTTGTGTGTTTCTGAAATAAAGAATTTGATCTTGAGTCTAATGAAGAATGTAATCATTCTCCAGGAATCAGTAAAATACACTGGATGCTCACAGATAAAAAATATTTACAAAGTAGAGTGGACAATTTACAGAAATCCGAATGTTTAGTACATCCTCACTGCAAAACTGAAAATATGAAATATCTTATATTAATGTAAGCAAACCCCTAAAATAGAACTGAGGCAAATTATCTCAGTAACTACTGAACTTTACAGCAATGTTGTCAGTTAAGATACAAAACCTCTGAAATCTGTCACTTGATGAGCTGATCAATGTTTGACTTTTCTTAAGCTAGTTATGTGTTTGTAATTACATGTGATTAATATAAATTGAAATTATTTGATTGACAACTTACTGGGAAAAAAAGGAGAACTTAATTCTCTTCTGAGCCCTGCTTCTATTTAACTGTTCTGCTTTTAGTACATTTATTGCATCTAAACTAGAATAATTTCCATCAGGTTTTAAGATTTGAGATTGCAAAGCATGGTACTGAGAGTTGTTCTTACTGAAAGATACTAACATGTTACATGACTAGATGAGCCTGTGTATACCTCCCGAAGTTTCCTCACGCCATCTTACTTCTTCTTGAAGCCTTCTTCATTTTTTTCTACATATATTTCTCAAAACTAACAAACAAACAAATCCCACTTGTTACATTTGGGATAACTTAAATACAAAAGAACACATGTTGTTTTTTTTTTTTCAGAAAAGAAGGGAAGTGAGAACTTAAAGGACCAGAGCTCTGAAGTCAAATTTCCTTTGCACAGATTCTAGGAAATATGGAAAAGGAAATTTACCTTTCTCTTTACCTTCTGTTACAGAAGAATTAAACAAAAAATTTAGTCCTTATGTAGCTGTTACACTGCTTGAAAAACTATTTTTCATCCATTTTCCATTCTTAGAAGTGGTGCCAGCCTTTGGTCCCTCTTTCATGACAAGAACATGAAAAATAACCGTACAAAACCAAAAGCTTTTTCAATATAAATTTGGAATAATTTCACAGAAAAGTACATGTAAAACAAGAACCTCAAACTCAAACTAATTCAAAGAAATCATTGGTTCAATTGAGCTAAAATTTCTGTTTCCCAGAAAAAGTAGCCCTGAAGAACCTTAAGCCTTATAAAGTAAAAAATGCCTATTGATTGTCTTGATCATCAGTGATCCTAAATTGTTTAAGAAGATGGGAAGACTTGTTTCATGTACAGTTCATACAAGCAGCAAAGGGAAAATTCCATTTGCATGATGCTTAAATGTCCCTGTCTTATCCTTGTCCTATAAAAGAAAATCTTTTTCTTATAAGAGGTACACAAGGAGACTAGGACAAAATGTCATTGATTCACTGCAATTTAATCCTCCTACAAGGGAATTATTTATGTACAACAACTTCAAAATATTCTCTTTAATGTTACTCCTCCAACTGGTTTGCCTTAAGTTTTAAAATTGTTCTAGTAGAGAAGCCCCATCTATTTCAGATGTGAGTTGTCCTGAAAACATCATTTTTCTATAACTAATACAGTTTGCAGGGTTCAAACGATTTTTCTGGAGGAAATCCTATGGTCTACATGGGCCAAAATAGTCTCAAGGCTAGATCAATTTTAACAGCCTAATTTGAGCTAAACTAGCATGGACCTCAAACTTGCATCTCTGAACCACATTTGGTTTGGTATGTGGACTGAATGAATCTTACTTCAAACTAGCAAATCCACTTTCAAATTTTAAATATTTTACTTGAGCATCTAGGTGAAAGAAATTGAAATAATTTCAAACTACTGAGAAGTTACTTAGAACTGAGCTTTCTGTGAGTCATCTGTACAGGTTATATGTGTGAAAATTATGAGTGAAAAATACCTGCTTTCAGATAATTCCTCATCTAAAAGCCACTTGAACTCACTTCTTCAGTGGCTAGCAGATTAAATTCCTATTTCAGACTCTGATGAAATAAAGACCTACAAAACCTATTTGAGGTAGAAGAAAACAAGACAAGCTGGATTTACCAGCAGCAGCTCCACTGAGTGTGCACGTGTGAAACAAATACTGCTAGGACAAAAATTACTCTGTATTCTAATCATGATCATATCTCCTGTTGTCAGCTATGCAAAAACAGTGCATCAAACATCCAAATGAGTTGAGATGTGTTTTTCTGATTACTGCAGCAGATGGTATATCTCAATTAGGGAAAAATATTTTCTGTTGGCTTATTATGCTTTTAAATTAAATTCAGTTTGAGTGGAAGATCAAACATAACAAAACAAAGGATTTTTTTATATTCTTTTATTGTCAGGCTGGATATTGCACAAAATAGCCATGTATTACTTAAGTAGTAACCGTGAATGGCAAACAACGCTGCTTATTCTGTTTAAACTTTTCCCTCTGTAATATAGATATGATGTGACAAAATCTGTTAAGAGATGGAACCTGGTAGCTGAAAATAATTCTGTTTGATTTGCACGGAAGTTACCTGGGATGTGAAGGGATGATGAAAAATACAACTATTGTGCAAGAAAAGCAGCAGGTTGTTCAGGAGGGGATGGTACCTACCACTGCCTTACACTGAAGGTCAATTGGTCATGTCTCTGAATGTTACAAGAGGTGATTTGTTTTGCCTCTAATTTTGAGAGAAATACCTTGTTGGTACAGTAAAACTTCTTAGCTCACTTACCAGATGTGGCAGGCACACTATAATGGGAAGAATAGTAATCAAATATAAAAATATCAAGTTCTTGCTGTGTTCGCTTATTTTGCAAAAGAAATAGTGCCAGGGTCACAAAACTGAATTGAGGAAGTACACTTCTGTTTCATTTGGTCCAAAGGGATGTGGAATAGAGTTTTTTATAAATTGCATTAAAATATTTAGATGTGAAACAGTAAACTGAAGTAGTATTTCATTTCAAACTACAGGCTGGCAGAGAAAACAAAAAACTAGGAATCCACTCGGCTAAACCCTCTCAGCCAAGTAACTTGAGGATATAATGTTAACTGCTGCAATTAACACTGAATATACGTCAATGACTTGAGTAGCCTTAGAATTATAAGAAAAGGGATTAAATAATCTTTGATTTCCCAGTTTCTATCGAATGAATGGAAACACAAAAATGTGTTCCTAAGGTTGAGATGTTTACTCAGGGAAACATATACTTTGGTAACACTCCTTTCATTTGGAGTAGATCCTCAACCAGTAAAACGGTAGCAGTAAAAGCATTTGGCTGCTTGGAAGGCTATTCTGTCTTATTGTAAAAGAAAAAAAAAAAAAAAGGTGAGGGCATTTGAGGAATTCTGAAGCAAATGGGTCACATTTATTCCTGCTGCAACCTCTTTGTCAAGGGATAATTAATTACATCAAAAATGAGTTGTACCTTAACATTGAAGATGAATCTGACCTTCCTTTGAATAACTACAAATTGGTGAAAATGGTTTTCTTACTAATTTTCTACGTGAATGCTAAGCATTTAGTATGGTATTTCATTTATCATTCTAAATATTTAAATGTAAGACAGCTCTTGTTTTAATCTTCCTGTTGCTATCAGCTCAATGTGTTTCTGCCTGGTACATTTGGAACAGGCAGTTTTGCTTTTTGCTAAACTGGTTTCACTGACATATATTTCTCAGCTTCTTTCTGTATCAGGGTATTTTAATAGAATAATTATAAACAATTATTGATCACAAACAGGTTTGGGAGTGTAGCATGGCTTCCTACAACAGCTCCAGGGAAACCATGAAATTGATAAATTGTTCTCTATCTACTGTTCCTGCCTGCGAAACATAGTAGTGTGAAGACTTCAGATATTTACACCTTAAATTATCTTTGGTGTTGTACAAAATAATTAGCTAATAGAATATGATTGAAATTGAGACCATGGAATATTTTGGTTTTGTCCATTTAGCTGAAATTCCATTTAAGTGTGTTTCAGAATAGCAAACTATCCCACTGTACTTTGTTTAGCAAAAATACTTGAAATCTATATGCAAATGTTTAAACATTATGTGAAATTTTGGGACACTTGCTTTATTCCTGGAATATGGTCTGTATCATTCAGAAGGTTTACTGCGAAATATGGATATTTTGATGATGGTCAAAAGCTTTAGTTCAGCAAAAAAAATATTGCATGCTGTTTTTCTGCTAACCTCTGCGTATGTGTTGGTAGGCAAGAAGCTCAAGGTTTGCCATCCTTGCTCTCACTACTGGAAAACCTTTTTGATGCTTCAGGTAAAGAAGTCAGAGCTTGGATGAGCTGTAGAGACTAAATTATCTCTGTGCTAGAGCTGAATTTTCTGGGCCAAGTTCAAAGTATGTTGGTAAATCTAAATGACTCAGTTGTTCCTTGGAGAAGGAGAGCACAGCTCTTCACAGATGGTTTGGCAACCTTTTACTAGTTTTTATTAGAGCGTTCTGGTCACTTGGACAACAGTTTTCCTTGTTCATCATTAAAGACAATGAATACTGACTACAATGAGAGTGAATACATTGTTGTCTTAGGATATAAAATAATTAGAAGTGAAAGCGTAGTGACATTTTGCTTCTGTAGAAATGTTTGGATTGACAAACACACTTCAGGAAAAAGTGATCATGAAAGTCAATATTGGTCAGGACAGCAAACAATGCTTTCCTCTCAGCCATTTCCCTTGAAAATTTAGGAGAATACCAGTGGGCTTCTTTCATCTCACTCAAACCTACTGGCAGCTTTTTTTTTTTTTTTAAAGTTGTTAAGGCATGTTAGACTTATAAAAGACATCAAGAAATGTAAAATCAAAAGTGTAAAACATGAATGATGGTGTTATTTTGCCTAAGTTACACCAATTTTCATGCATGAAGTCAGTTATCTATTATGTAAGAAGGTTCAGAAATATGAGTACAGCACAGTGTTAAAAGAAATTGCTCCCTGTTTGGTTTTAATTTTAGCAAGTGCAACTTTGCTCTCGCATATTTGGCTTAAAATTTTCCTTATATTTAAAGGACCTCATTTTGCTCAACTGTTTCAAGTTTAAATGATGTCAGCTAAGCCAGAGAACCTGAATGTCTGTCCTTCACAATGTCCTGTATTTTGGCCTTGATTAGTGGTGTTGCTTACACTGTCAATAATTAGTAGATGTGGCTGCTGCTCTGCTCTTTGATCCTTTCAGCCCTGCATGCTGCCACGCCTGGTGAATAATGATGATGGGGGGAGCAAGGTCTGCTTTGTTCAAGGATTGCAGGCCACTTCACATGCATTACTTCTTTGGTAACACTGTCTGATATTTATGAATGTAAAGCCTGATTCAAAAGCAGTGTAATGTCAAATGAATACGAATCCAGAAAATACAATGAGGTTTGGGTGTTCTCCAAAGCAAAAAGGAAGGGTCAGTAGCTTTCAACAGTAAACAAGGACACCTTAAAAGCTGGAAGCAAAGAATGGTCTGTGTCTTCCAGCTTTATTCATCAGCCTACTGAGTTCTTTCAGCCATCCGTGAAGATGGTTGTTGGTCAATAAACTATAACAAAAAGAAGGAAAAAAGTATGGAGCTACATCTTAATTACCATTGGTTTTAGTGTTAGGCACAGTTAGAATTATGTTTCTGGCCCCTGCTTTGCTCTTCAGACATTTGTCTGAGACAATCCTTTGAGAGTGTTTCTAATTTGAAAGGAAAAAAAGAAGAAAAAGTCACTGGTATACTAACAGCCAACAGCAGCAATGGGCTTACTTGTCCTGAGAGGGGGAAATTTGGCCCGTGTCCGCCCTGCAAGTCTTGGAACACTCGCTGGCTGCCAGCCTGCCTTCCCTTGGCAGCAGCAGCTGGGACAGCAGGTCCTCGGCCCGGCTCGAGCTCTCCCACGTATGGGGCAGGATGTGGGTCTGTGCAGATCTGCTGAAGAAAGAGCAAACACGACCTTCATCTGTTACTGAAGATTTTTAGAGTCTCATCCTGTGTCATGTACAAGCAGTCTAGCAGGTGAACACTCTCATCCATTAAAAATAACAATAACACCACCTTTTCCCCCATCATTCAGTTAAAAAAGCTTAAAAGTTTAAATTTATTTGTATTATTGTATGCCTTTTTCCATTATACATTTGGATATCACTATATAACTTTATATATTTAGACTAACTTTGAGGCATTTTTATCTATTGTCAAAACTAGTTCATTCTAAATCGACCCAAGCTTAATGATCCAAATTGGCTCTAGCTACTGCTATAACAATTTGGCCTTTGTAATTACATGAGGTCTTTAAACCAGTGATTATTAAATGTTAAAAGTTGATATTAAATGTGTGTGTGTAGACACAGCAGGAAGTACAGAAGGTAAGTTGATATTTAAATGTGTGTGTTTGTATAGAGGGAGCACAAAGCACAGAAGGTAAAAGAACTGGAAACTGTTCAAATGCTTGCATATGTTTTCTGTTTCCTCTCTACTGCATGAATGCTTCCAACTACCAACAAAGTTAATGTTAGCTAAATGTAAATTAAAAATATGCTTGTGTCCCACCAAAGTAGTAGAATTAGTACAGGAGAAAGAAAAGAATGAAGTATAAAGTGTATGTTTAGACAATGGCATTAGCAGAAAGGGACCTTAAATAAGCTTGTGTTTAATCCTCTTTGTCATTAATTTGTATACAAATATATCTTGTAAAGGTAGCTGAGCTGACTAAATATTTCCTAATGTCTTCTTTTTTCATAGTTACAGATTTCCACTGCAAGTGCATCATTGTGTTGGCTTAATACAAACAACATGTTTTTTTTATTCTTTGTTGTGGGAACAGAGTAGAACTGCAGAGCCTCGCAGAGCCTTTTGACCCTGAAGGTGTTTTAGGTAGAGTCAACTCCGCTTTCATGGCAGGTAAATGAAACCATTACCTTTCTCATTGTCACTCCTATTTATAAAAAATTATTTATTTAATGAAAATGATACCTTTTCCTTCTTTACTTTCATAGTCTGGTATAGAATATGAAATTGCTATTTAATACTGTAAGTCTAATGGGAAATAAGGTAAAGATTTAGAAAGAAGTCATAGGAAGGGTCATATTTAATAATATTGATGGCTAAGTATCCTGTTTGCAGCATATTAAAAGAAAAAGATGCAGCTCCCAGCCAGCCTGCAATGCACCTGGCCTGTTGAGCAAAGATCCCCTCCCTTTCCAGCTGCTTCAGACTTATTCCAAGGCTTGTCTGTTGGTCTTCTGTGTGGCTGTTACTGAGCAACAATAAGTTCATACAGTTTTTGTTGGTGTTGTTTTTTTTTTCTAATGCTTCCTTTGTCTTGACTCTCACCAGACTTATGAGAAGAAAACAATATAAAAGCAGCGTATCTCTGATAGAAGAATAGCTTTCTGATTTTTTTTCAGTCTTCATTTTGAAGTAGAAAATCTTTAAAAATTTGAGTATCTATAGTTTACAACTTATAGGAATAAATGACTCACCAGTATCCATAGTTTACATTCTCCAGGAATAAATAAGAAAACAGAAAGAGACTAAAAATCTGAAAAACTTGGAAGATTCCATAAGTAGTTTTTGATCTCTATTCAATTAGTATGTTTGGTAAGTTCCATTGTGAATTACAGTCTCTTTTTCCTCTAACAAAGACCACGGTTTTAGCAGATGTTACATTTTATTGCTTAAAAATATCAACATTCATGATAGATTATTTTGTAGGCAACTATTCCAAAGTCATTACCCAAGCTGGTAAAGAAAAATTGCTTTGCAAATTAATAGTTAAATACATTTTTATTTGCTTTTTCAAAATTGTGTATCTCAACCTGTGCCCTGTTGTATGTGTGCCAAGCTTATGTGAGGAATTAGGCAATTAAATATTATGATAGAATGTGCTTTGAATTTGGATTTGAATGAGTATTGTTTCAAAAAAGCCCACAAACTTAGTTCCATTAAAATGCACTTGCAGTGGCAAGGTCAGTTCTGAAAGACTTTCCATTAAGTGTGCGTTTGTGTGCTGGATTTTTTGTCTCCTGCCAAGAGTTGTGTATATACTTAATACACTACTGAAAGTTGTTTTAACTGTTTGTACAGTGTATACTCATGCAGCACATTACAGCTATTTGTATTCCAGTTATGCTGACAACACTAGGAAAGCTCAGATTGTCTAAAGATTGAAATACTATCTGGCAGTTGCATTTGTCATCCAGTGGAAAGGCTATTGTAATCTGAATTATTGCCATAAATAGAAGGATGTTGTTTATCTCTTAGATTTAAAGCAGAGACTGAGAAACCAGAATCCTGATAGAGCAGGATTTTTTCAGTAAAACATCCATTTTTGCTTAAGGAATAAACAGGACTATTTGAGGGAAAATAGTCTAAGATTCACCTGCCTATCTCCCCACCTCATATGGGAATCTCAGAATTAAAATGTAATGCAATTTCAGGCAGAGAAAAAAAGTCAGCACCAAGGCTGATTTATGGGATCTATATGTTTAAAGCTTGGCCAATTGACAGAGAGTTAAGAACATAATTGTTAATAACTATTTGTGAAGGATAAACATTAAAAATTAAGAATAATTTCTCTTCTTGCAAAAGAACAAGAGGTTGTAACCTGGAATAATGTATTGTCATTGGGGAAGGAGAAATTTAGGCTGAACACCAAGAAAAGTTTCCTGACTGGAAGTTTTATTAGACAGTGGAACTGAACCTCAAGAGAAGAGATAGAACCCCAGTAGGTTCAGCCATTTAAAAGGGACTGAGAAAAATATCAGGAAAATGTACTCTGGGGAATCCTGTACAGCTATTGCACGCCTGGATATTAGCCTAATATGTCTCTTTCCTTTCCACCTTTCATAATTCCATGGTTCATTAGCGAGCACCCTCTTTCCTCTGCCTTCTGGTACCTCCAGGTCAACTTTCAGGCAATTTGTAAAAACATGTTTCTTACAAAGCACGTGCAGCTTTTGTTCTGTGGCAGAATACTGCCCAGCAACCCTTTATTATGAGGCCGCTTATCTACCCAGACTTCTGTTGTTTCTGTTGTTTTTTCTTTCATAAAGCTCTGACAAAGGTGTAATTACTTTCAGTCCCACAAACACTGGTTACAATTTTTTTTTTTCCCTCCAAATAAGGAAATTCAACCCTAATTAGAATAATCCCAAAATGTACTGCATTGGGGCTTTTAGAAGAAAAAAAAAAGTGTGATCTCTCTGCTTCCAGGCATTTTAAGACCTAAGCTGTTTAGCAGATGACTTGTTTCATGAGAATGTGAAACAAGAGACCTGTAACCTCTGTCTAAAATTCTGAAAAAGAAGATTCTGATTCTTAGAAGAGTTACATTTTAAAAAGTTTTTATGAGTCCCTCACTCAAAGATGAGTTGCCAACAGAATTCATAAGCTCAAAGCCCGTGCAATTTTATGAGACTCCTGTTCACTTATTTTATAACAACAGTTAATTTTCAGCCTTGTCTGGGGTGTCAGGGCTGTCAGCTGTGAGGAGGAGGATTAGCAAGCAAGTCAGAAAGAACATTCTCCCCAGCGTGTCTCACGTGTTGTCAGTGGCCTTTCAGCAGATCTGCCTCTTGTACAGCTGCTGTGTGACATCATGGTGTGCGCTAGAAATCCCCCCAGACGTTTGCTGGGAAATTGTTTAATCCAGCTTGGTGTCAGCTTTGCACTTTTAACTGTTTTGTGGCTTTAAAGATTAGCAAACATTTGTTTAGAAATATGGAATATGTATTTAGTAGATTCAAAAACCTGCGATGATTGGCCTGTGTAAAACTTTTCCGAGATACTCCATCATTGTACGATTTTATGTCCTCCTAAGTTACTAGTCAGTAATAAACTATTGCTTCAGTGTGGAATTTAAGGAAATGTGGAGTTCAGAGAACACTGTTCTTTACCAGGTGTTTTTTTTCTTCTCCTCTGGTATGGGCACTCTTGGATAATGCAAGGATTTTGCCCTAGAAAGAGATCAGAATAAGGGTTATTTACTGCTAACCTTAGCCACATCCATTTAATAAAGTGCTCCGTTCACAGGTTACCTTGACAATTGGCTGTGGACTGGGGCTAACATTTCTGTTTTTTGCCCTGT
The DNA here is from genome assembly GCF_036013475.1 of Columba livia. NCBI lineage: Eukaryota > Metazoa > Chordata > Aves > Columbiformes > Columbidae > Columba > Columba livia. Next base: position 28,066,539 of record NC_088607.1, on the reverse strand, counting down.
GCCCATGGAGGTTGGTTGGTCTGTTAGAACTAATTCTTTCTTTGCTGATCTGCATCTGAGGCAGCCCTGCTAAAATAATATGAACTCTTTGGGTTTGTTTTTTTTAAGACAAATTGATAATCCTAATAATGTTTTAATTCTAATCATTATCTGCCTCCATAGTACAATGGAAAATAAAAAGCGTTGAACATACCTGGTTGGCAATATGGATATCACGATGTGAAAATGGCCACGTTGCTCAAATTAAACGGGAAAACTCTGGCGGTTTTTGGTGTTATTGTTCTGTTTTTGTTTGTTGTTGTTGCTATTTTTCCTGGCACTTAATATTGATTTGCACCATTGAAATAAAAGTATGTGTTGAATCAATCTGCCTGAAGATTTAGAAGTCGAGAGGTAGTTTTTAAGGTCTCTTTTAGATTTTGATTGTAACATTGAAGTTGCAAACTGCTGTAATGACATTGCAAACACCCTACTTTTGTGGTGTAGCTACAAGGCAGAGGTGGAAAAAGTGTCCCTGCAGGTTAGAGAGCATGCAAAGGGGAAGGACACAAAAGCCTCTGTGCTAAGTAAAAGAACAAAAAGTATCAGCTTACAGAAACCAGTGACAGACTCGGCTATTGAGAAAAAATGCAGGTGGTGACTATATATTTCATCAAAATACTTCATGGAACTCAAGAAAGTTCTGCTGTTGAAGACTGGTGTCTCCCTTCTCCTTGCTGCCCTGAGCAAGTGTCCCTGGTATAGCTTTGTAAAAGGTTGCTGACTCCTAGTTCCCACAGATGTTTCTTCAAATATTTTAGGCTGCTCTCTGGTTTGTTGGTAAATACAAATGAGAGTGGAAAGCTCTCAAATCTCTATGCCAGACTTCATCAGAAGTTATAAATTAATTTAATGACTGAGAAAAGGTAAACCTTTAAATTTAAACCTGAACCAAGATATGGTCACCTTTCATATCCAAGAAATTCATTAGGCTTTGGCCAAAAATAGAGCTCTCATCTTGGCTATGAGCCATATTTTAACCATGGCATCTCTCTAGAAACACAGGAGTATGACTCTTCCCTAATGCCCGCTTCCTGCATTTTTCATAATTCCTGTTTTATGAGGAAGAAAAGACAATCTAGACCTTTGGCCCCATGCTTTACAATGCACCTGAGACGTTCATTAATGGTCCAGAAATTATTTGTGTGCCATGTCTTATTGGTTAAATATCACTTACTTATTTATGGCTTTGTGCTTTTTCCTAGGGCTTTAGGCATTTTCATTAACAGGCAAGGGAACGCTCAGTATAACATTATTTGGACAAATCAGATTTAAAGCAAAATTATAAAGAGCTTGCTAGTGGAAGTCTCTCTCTTCCCTACCACTCTTTTCTTTTTTAAGGTTATATCTTCAGCCAAATGGCTTAAATTTTTGAAATTATTTTAGATTATTGTTTTCTCCCATGCATATGTGGTAAAGGACCCACCGGTGCTGTCATTTTTTTCTGTTTTTCTTCTCCCGGTATGGAAAAAGACTTGTATTTTGTAAACTGAGACCCCAGCATTATCGTATAATGATAAGCCACTTTGTAGTGTCTCTGATACTGCTCATCCTGAGTTCTCATCGGGATGTGAGACATAAACCACCAGCTGCCCTTTGCAACTCACTGATAAGGGTCCAGGCACACACATTAAACTAAGTGTATACCCTAATGCAGGTGCTTGTAAGCACTGTTCATACTCATTAATAGGTGTAGTATTCATTTTAGTAGAGAACAAACTCCTGTTTTGGGCTGGAAGTAGTTGATTCATGTGTGTCTGCTCCATTTAGAAAAACATGTAGTTTGAGGAGAGTCTCTAAGCCACGTGCAGTGGGATCACTAAATCCGGACAGGGAGCTGCTGTATTTCTTTCAGAACTTTCTAAGAACTTCTGAAGAAACTTGTTTCTTTTTGTACTTTTACCAAACACTGGTGCAGTCACACTTCTTGGGCCAGTGCAGTTGTAAGTAAGACAGTGGGGTTTGTCCACACTTTTGAATATCAGTAAAGTGTTTTTACAAACTTTGTAATGAAAATCTCCCTGGCCTTTCAGTATCAACTCTACCCTAGAGCTGAATTAGCTCCCAAGCATTCTTTAAGTCTGTTGTTGTGCCTTTCTCTCCTTCTTTTGAGAAACCAAACTCACTTTTCCTAAAACCTGTGAATAGGAAAAGCTTTCCTTCCCTCACAATTTAAAAATAGAAAGCATGGAGTTGCAATATGTAAAGATTCAGATTTAACTAAAAATACATTTTGAAGTGTTCTGCCAAACTGGACCTTTAACACTTCATCCAGATTTAGCCGCTTCATTTTTTTAAGAAAGGTTTATTTCCCCATTTACTCCTAATCTTGTTTGTTTACTTAAGTAATTTCATCTTTGAATGTGTTATTTTCACAGTAAATATTGAAGTTATTAATGAATCTTTGTCATTCTGAACTATTTCTGTAACAAGCTGCTTTGACTTAATTTACTGTTAATGACTTGACCAATTGATTTGAAGTTTTAATTATATAACATTAAATTTTAAATTAATTTTAGTCAAATTTTAAAAACTAATTTTAATTTAATTGTAAATTATTTTACTGATCAATTTTTGAGAAAGGATATTCCCCTCCCATTGTGTCTTAATATTGCCTCATTTAGTGACAGTTGTTTTTAAAAAAAGTGTTTCTGGTTGTATGTATGAACATGATGGTGTTGAGCGTGATTTTTAAATAGTTTAGTTACTGTTACTGATTTTGGTGCTCCAGTAGGAAGAACAGTTGATTGTAAGTTTTCTTCACAGCATTTTTGTAACCCAACAAAGGATTTGTTTCAAAATCTGTTAACATTAACATATGTGCAAAGCATTAGCTGAAGGAGTGGTTAGGATTTCCATCCTAACAAGCATTCAATTTCCTACACAAGCAGCATTCTATGCCTGTGTCTTTTGTCCCTTAGACAGTGCTGAGTCTCATGCGAGTGTCCAGGCTCCTCCTGAGTGACTAAACAGTTACTTTAGGAGATAGCTTAACAGATTAACTTCACCATCTACTTATCTTATGTTTTTTTATACTAGCCTGCCTGTAACTGAGACTGGCTCTGTCTTCCATCTGTACCATGTATATTGGGAATGTCCCTTCTTAGGCTTTTAGGGAGGTATTTCAGTTAAAATTTTGGTAATTTGGTGTCTCAGACGATGAACTTCAAGTCTGCACGTATTATTCATTTGTTCATATTTAGGTTATTTTTGTGTCCTATTTTAGTGTAAGTAATGCATTTTCATTTTTAACTGACTCGAGGTAGAAATATCAGTAGTTTACGTTAAAATGCACATTACATTTGGAAAAAACAAACAAACAAAAACAACCAATTAAATAACCTACGCTGAGTTAGCAGCACTGTGGAGCAACCTCCTTGGAAAGGCACAAGTCTTCTACAGACCCAGGAGCAGGGGCCATGTCCCTGTCATTTACATTATTTCCCAGCATTCTGAGGCGTCCCTGGTCCTGCCCAACTTGCGGAGTTTCTATCTGTCTCTGGCCACCAGCTGTTCACCAGTTCCCAGTTGAGACCAACTCTCTAAATCCTTCTGATCCCTTTCTCAACCAACCTATTCACCTCAGAAAATGGAAAACAGTGCAAGCCCTCACTAGGGATTTCAATATTTCTTTTGATTTTACATTGAGGGTGCACAAAACCTGCAGATCAATGTAAAAGAAAAAAAAATAGGGAGGAGAAAAATGGTCTCCTCTTTCTGTCCATTGGTGTGGATTTAATTTTGTGGTGATTTTTTCTTTACAACATTGATGAGACATAAATTATCATGAATTATAAATGGAAAACCTGTTATCTAACGTCTGCAGAGAACAGCATGCAGGATGAAGATGTATTTTGTTTAAAATAAAGCTGCCTGTTCCTTTTGTTTTCACAGAAGGATCAATTTTGGTGTATAAGAAACACAGGTTTTGCCCTCCTGAATAAAGTTATTGAACAGTTTATTGTCAGTATTTTGGAATGTGTGCTTTAAAGCAGGTCAGCAAAATTAATCTGTAATCAAACTCTTAGGAAAAAAAATAATCTTAAGTTTAGAATCCATTCAAGAAAGTGATAATCTTTGGTTTTTAACAAGAGTCCTTATGAAAAAAAAACTTATCTTGCAGGAGAATGTCCAGGACTATCACGTGTCTGAATAAGCAGCCTTTGGATTTTATTGAAGGAGACTTCCATGTGTTTGTCAAAATGTTGTCTTTTCATGCCCAGTTACTCTGTGATGGTGCAAACTGCTTGATGCATAGATGCAGTTTGCATACACTTAATCTAGTATTTAGGTGTGCAGCTTGACTTAAAAGTTGTTTTGAATTAGAAAAACCACAACCCAAACACTGACAAATAAACAAAATAATGCCAAACAATTTTACAAACTGCAAATATGAGACTGCATGCAAATCTTACATCTAGAATTACCTATTTGAGGTAGAGGTGGCCAGGGAAGTTATTACGCAGTTAATCTGCATGTCTCTTAGTGGTGACAGTGGAAGAATGAAAAATTTCACTTGCTTTTCAACTTAATGTTAAAATGTTTATGGTTGGCTGTTGAATGTGGGTGAAAATTCTTAGTCTAAATACATTATGAAGTCGTCTTTGTCAGCCAACTTATTGCTACAAGTATGTACTTTCCTGCTAAAAAGAAAAGGAGATGTGACATTCTCTTGAATAGATTGTTTTAATGGGAAAAAGGCATAGAAGAGACAAAGACAAGATGTAAATTTTTTTTTATTTAGTGGGAAGGAAAAACGTCTCCCATTAGGTTGGCATTAGTTCCATGTCTCGGTCTCTCGCTGCAGCAGTTGTGTAGGGACTTTGCAGTTAACAACCAGAGGCACCATTCTGAAGTCCCAGTTTAATGTCAGTGATGGGATACCAGCTGCCATGTGTTTTACCTTACTGTTTTTCTCTTTTTCCTCTGGTTCCTTTCTCTTGGAGATGCGGAAAGCTGGTAAGGGGAGAAAGAAGCAGGCTGAAATGTATCACTCACCACACTTGTATTAAAAAGCCTATTAAACAATGATTAATTGCTGTTTTGGTTCATGCTACAGCTTCACAGAGAGCGAAAAGGCTCCTACTGATGGATGATTTTGATTTTAGCCTTCGGAGGAGTCCAATAGACAGTGACAAGCTGGCGCTGTGTGCTCCCACCGCCGTAGGAAACCAGGTCGCTGCATGCTGAACAGAGGTGACTGACACTGTAAGTTTGCCTGGCTGCATTTGATATAGATTTTCCCAGAACTATGAACCCTGTTATTAACGTTTTGCATTACTAACTGGCAAGTCTTATTTTTGTTTAAGAAAAATAAAACAACACTGAACTTTTAAAGTCTTGCATTGTAATTATCCTCACTGTAGCAGTGAATACTCTGCTTCAAGTCACAAACATGAAAGCTCCCATAAACATGTATAAAAAGCTGTCCAAGAGAAACCTTAGCATACTGACATTCTTGCCATGTCTGAGACTATCCAAACAGAAATTCAGTGACAGAAACCCTGGGCCAAAACTGAACTGATACCGCATTGCTACCATACAGTCAGTTGGCAGCTCAGCTGAGTAAAACTTAGCCAAGTTCAGCATTATTTCATCTGGTAATATCAACCGAAACAACCAGTTATTACTGTAATCATCTCTTTCAGAAAGCATGAAAGTACTGAAATGTCTTAAAACCACATCTTGTTCCTTTTGTGCCCATTGTCTTCTGCTTACAATGAATGCTCTGGCTACATGACTATTACTTTCCTTGGAGTTTGCCCAGTTTATAGCAGCGCTGGTTCCATGACTGGACTCCCATGTGCTGTGGTAACTCAAATAGGTTTTAAGTATCTTTTAAAGCTTAACAGATAGCAAAATACAGTTATATTTTTGTTTCTTGTAAACTGAATATTTTATTCAGCTTTAACTGTATCTCACCTCCTCATTTCAGTATTCCTCTCTGTGCTTCAGTTTGTTTTTATAGACCCTTTTCTTTGAATTACTCTAGAATTTGTACTATTAGTTCTGTTCCTGTTGAAGGGCCATAATCATTCTTATCCCAGTAAAAATTTCCTGATGGAATATCCTATAATTACGTTTTTCAATTATATTATTTGTTAACAACAGAATCTTCTCAAATTTTGTGATGTTGTGTCTTGACTCTGAATAAAAATAGTGAGAACCCATTATTATTCTGAATCAATGCTGCAAAAATCCGATGTACTCAGAAAAAAATCAGAAATGTTTAAATCTTAAATTGATAAGCAAGTGAAGTAGAACATTGCTGCTGTGTAAAAACAGGAGGACTATAAATTAATTTGCCAAGATGTATACGGGCTCCCTTCACCTCTCCTCCAGTTTTAGTGGAAGAAACATCCATTCTTGTCCTCAAGTTTGTGTTCACTAGAATTTTAGAGAACATAACAAGAAAATCCCATTAAAGAATAAATTAGTATATTTTTCTTTTAAAACTTGTATTTAATTCACTATTTACATTAATGTCTTTACTTGACAATTTTTCAGTAGGACTGGCAAAATTTAATGCTTTCTCTATTACTTTCCATCGAGAAAGCACCATATTCTCAGATAAATTTGAGTTCATTTTCTGCCAAACAGTATGTTTCCTGTAAGTTTTTTGTTTTGCAGGTCTTGACTGATTCCTATGTCCATTTTGGCCCATTGGCACTTCTAAGTTGAGCTCATTAAATCTCAGAAGTTTTCTCAGAAAGTTAGTTGGTGATAGGGTGTTGATTAAATTTCTTAATTGTAGAAGGAAGTTGAGTCAGCTTTGGGTTATGTGATCTACAATGGAGCTTATAGAACTCATTTTCACTTCAATTCATGCTGTAGGAAAAGATTTTGTCTCTGTTTCCTGATTCACAGTAGATGTGGTTACCAAACATCCACATTTCCAGACAGGCCTCTCAAGCAGTCAAAAGGTTAGTGTCTCAAATTAGAGAGAAATATATATAGTAGAATTTATTTTTTCATGTGCATGACTGAACTTTGGTTTTGCTATGGCTTTTTCGTGTTGATACTTTACCTGGCATATAAATGGAAGCGGGGAAAGAAACAGTATATGCCACGGGAAACAGATATCACTTTCTTGTATTAACATATATCAACTATTTTTTATTACTGGCTTCTAGATGTCTTTTATGTTGCTTCTTACTGTTCTGTTCTGTCTAGTCCTGGGAATGTGTGCCTTCATAGATACTGTCATAATCTTTGATAATACCAGCTATTTTGCTACCAATATGACATGACTTTTTTTGTTGCATGGGAAATCCAAACAACCTGCTGAATTGGTTTATGCTGCAAAATGATGGGAGGCATGTAACCATTGCAGACAAATTCTAAAATGATAATTTGCATAGATAAGAGGGCTAGCACTCTTATTCTGACAAAATATGCACAAATAAGAATGGGTTTAATACTGCAGTGTGCTTGTAATTTTACTTATCACATTTAAAAGGTAGTGAAGGCTTTCCTTTTTATTTCTGTGAGTGAAGTTCTTTATAGATCATAGCACAGGGAAGATTATCACCTACCGAGTGACTGAAACCACCTTGTTCACAGGTATATGTTTTTCAGTGTTCACATGGAGGGCCAAGACTTGAGCTTTGCACACCTCATGAAACTTAAGCAAAAAAAAGGTCTGATACATCCAGTAACTGGATGTGAAAGTAGGGAGAGCTGGATCCTTATCTGAAGCAGTGATCACCAATTCCTGCATATCTGTTGTTCCTCTGAAACTCCCAATCCCTTTTAAAAAATATGCAGCTCTCAAAAGCTTGAGGTGCAGGCTAGAAGTTTGTGGGAATTGGCTTCCATCCCTACCTCTGCTGTGATCTTAACATATGACTTTGAGAAAATTTTTCTTGTTTGTCCCATGGTGATTTAGGGATGATGTTCAGCACTATTTATTTTGTTTACAGCATCCAAGAGAACCAGTAGGTCAACAGACCATATATTACCCCTGTATTTAGTTCAATCTGCATATATTTACTGTTCATCTGAAATATATGAAGCTTCTATTAAACTGATAGAGCTGCTAAAAAAAAATAAAGAAAAAGCCTGACAGTAGCCAGGTACAGAATTTTTATATTAAGATAATTTTTCTAGTTAAGAGTACAGTGTAGACAGTACTGTGCACATTACAGTTTTCATGTCTCTCTGCGTGCACGTGTAGAAAACACTAGCAACTAGGACAAGTCTGCCAAAACTTGTGCTTTTCCAAGGCCTGAGCATCCAAAATGGAGACATGTCTTTAATTAGACATGTGATGACAAAATTAAGAAGGCAGGTGCTTATTTTTACTTACTATAGTCCCACAGCTGTTATGGGCAAAAGTATAAACCCAGCTTTTTTAGGAAAAAAAAAAAAGAAAAAGAGAGGGTAATAATTAGAATTGAATTCCTCTACTTACAGCTGAACAGGTATATCAGAATACTTAAGGCAAATCATTTGTGGGAGTAAATTGCTATAGATTTGTTAACTGAAATTAAAATAATTTAAACTTGCTGAGAATCTAACTACTATGGTGAAACACACAAGGGAAGGCCAATGAGATTTTTGCCATTTATTTCATTGAGGAGGGAATGACACCTTAGGGTCTTTCTTCTGTTTGCCATGTGATGAGGCAAATCTGTGATTATTTCCATGCCTATAAAATGCTGTGAGTTTCATTTAGGGATGGACTATCTCAATAAAATAGTCCCTTTATTGACTTTTGAGAGTTAACCTTGGTTTGGAACAGTATTATGTAAAGAACTTGGGGATTACTGGATGAAAGGTGGCATGGAGATGCAGATGATTTTACATTAAAAAAATATAAATATTAGTACAGTATCAGTTGCTTGTTATTACATGTCAGCTTTTAGATCTTGAATATCCTCCTTCATAAACTATATAGAAAAAAAAAAAGTTTACTCATCCTCCCCCCCCCCAATAACTGTCTTTGAAACACCCATGCAAATATCTAATTTCCTGGCTACTCTGAAGTTCAGTTTCTACATCTTAGTGCTGTGCATGCACCCTTTTTTTTTAATCTGTGCTGGGAAACTGTTGTAAATTATTTTCTTTGGCTGGGTCAGGAAGTATTTTTCCATTTGGCTACTCTTTATTCCTGCTTTTCATTTACAGAGTAATTTTGTAGTTAGGCACTAGGCAGCTGCTCTTCTAATGTGTGGACTGGCTTAGCAAATAATTTTATTATGTCTACAGTGCACCAGGTTACATTATAAAGTTTCAGACAAGGCTATCTCCTTCCTCTCTCATTCATAGCTTTTAGCTATGCCTATGCAATTAAATGAGGTAGCTGACTCTCTGCACATCTTGATAGATACAAAGAGGAATAGCCTCTTTGGGTACTAAGGGTATTGTTCCAAGATTAGTTTAAGCCAATCTAATTGCAGGCTGCTCCTGTGACCCTCATTGTCCCTGTTTCTCCTCCTCCTCAGCTAATTTTCAGCTGAATCAGTTCCCTCAACCCAGTTCTTGGCATGGCTATGGTGCATGGCAATGGCAGCGAAAAGGAAAAGTAGGAATAAATAGGAGGGAGGAGGAAAAGTCTGGTGTAGTCAGGACTCCAAGCCAGGACCAGAGTGATGCCCTCAGCAGTGTGTACTCATCAGGCTGGACACCTGAATTTCTTTTTACTTGCGAAGGTGACTTTCGTGAGCACTCTCATCTCTTCACTTCTGCTCTGCTGGCACACCATACAATAACAGCAGTTTTTGTTTTACCTTTTTCCAGGTTTTGAACCTTGTAAGAATCTGTAAAATTTGGAAGGTATGCTAAGGTAGAGGACAGGAGTACAGCTTTTTAGTTTTATGATTCCCACATTTCTCTTGAAGACTGATTAAAGTGCTCAGTTTGAAATACAGTAAGTAATTTTTAGCAAGTAATATAGCAAATGTATTTTCTGATACTGCTTTTGTTTCTACAAACAGTACTGATTTAAAACACGGTGGTACAAAGACAAGACAAAGAAAGTCATCATTGTGTTTCATTGAAGAATTTGCCTGGAGTTTAGGAGGGCCAGCTCCAGCATCTGCTGTTCTCAGTGACAGAGCTATTTTAACTTGACATAGTTGTTCAGACAAAACAAATAAGCTTTACTTAACAGATATCAAACTGAGGCATGTAGATATGCCTATCATATGTAAAGAAGACAATTCCAATCTCCTTAGTAACAAAATGAAGCATTTTAGGCATATGTTCAGAGAAAGCACATTCCTAGTCTTAGAGCCAAAAAGAAACACTGGTCAATGATATTTTAATTTGTTTTCTACTGTACAAATGTTTCTTGATGACTCACTTGAAAGAATCCTCACTAAACACCATTGGGCGATGCTGGGGACCAAACTCTGGAATCTGGCTGTTACTTCTATCACTGTCTTCAGCAGGACTCTAATATTTCTGAGTCACACAGTATCACAGTATGTTTGGGATTGGAAGGGACCTCAGAAGATCATCTAGTCCAATCCCCCTGCTGGAGCAGGAACGCCTAGATGAGGTCACACAGGAACATGTCCAGGTGGGTTTTGAATGTCTCCAGGGAAGGAGACTCCACAACCCGCCTAGGCAGCCTGTTCCAGTGCTCTGTCACCCTCACTGAGAAGAAGTTTCTTCTCAAATCTAAGCGGAACCTCTTGTGTTCCAGCTTGATCCCCTTACCCCTTGTCCTATCATTGTTTGCCACCGAGAAGAGCCTGGCTCTATCCTCGTGGCAAACACCTTTTATATACTTATAGACATTAATAAGGTCCCTCTTTAGCCTCCTCTTCTCCAAACTAAAGAGACCCAGCTCCCTCAGCCTTTCTTCATAAGGGTGGTGCTCCACTCCCTTCATCATCTTTGTTGCCCTACCCTGCAGCAGTTCCCTGTCCTTCTGGAACTGAGGGGCCCAGAACTGGACACAATACTCCAGATGGGGTCTCACCAGGGCAGAGTAGAGGGGAAGAAGAACCTCTCTCGATCTACTAACCACCCCCCATTGGCCTTCCTGGCCACAAGGGCACAGTGCTGGCTCATGGTCATCCTGTTGTCCACCAAGACCCCCAGGTCCCTTTCCCCTACACTGCTTTCTAATAGGTCATTCCCCAGCCTATACTGGAACGTGGGGTTGTTCCTGCCCAGATGCAGGACTCTACACTTTCCCTTGTTAAATTTCATCAGGTTATTCCCCCCCCAACTCTCCAGCCTGTCCAGGTCCCGCTGGATGGCAGCACAGCCTTCTGGTATGTCAGCCACTCCTCCCAGCTTAGTGTCATCAGCAAACTTGCTGATAGTACACTCTATTCCCTCGTCCAAATCGTTAATTAATATATTGAATAATATTGGCCCCAGTACTGACCCCTGAGGCACTCCACTAGACGCTGCCCTCCAACTAGACTCCGCACCATTGACTACCACTCTCTGGCTTCTCTCCTTAAGCCAGTTTGCAACCCACCTCACTACTCTATTGTCTAGACTACACCTCTTCAACTTAGCTGTGAGGATGCTGTGGGAGACTGTGTCAAAGGCTTTACTGAAGTCAAGGTAGACCACATCATCCACCACTCTGCCATCATCCATCCACCTTGTTACATTCTCATAAAAGGCTATGAGGTTGGTCAAGCATGACTTACCCTTGGTAAAGCCATGCTGACTGTCCCTAATAACCCTCTTATCCTTGATATGCCTTGAGATGGCACCAAGGACAAGCCGTTCCATTACTTTCCTAGGGACAGAGGTGAGGCTGACCGGTCTATAATTACCCGGGTCCTCCTTCTTGCCCTTTTTGAAGACTGGAGTGGTGTATTACTGTAAGGTTCGGGGAACATGCATACAATTACTTTAGAAGAATCATCAGTTCTGGCATATGCAACCTCAACAAATTAAAATATCCACTAATAAGATCCAGAAAGAAATTATAACAGCAGTCTGCAAAGCTGTGACTCTGCATATCAAAGTGATCAATTCCGGCTTTGCGAGGATGATAATGCTGGAAAAAGGTTGGGTAAAGCATAAGTTAGGAGCTTATGAGAAGGTGTTGTGATCTAGAAAAGTATTCCCTTTCTGTTCTTTATATGAAAGAGCTCTAAGTAGTTGTTATATATAAAAATTCGCCTTTCTGTAGTCCTTTGCCAAGGTAGTTCATTTGCATAGCTGCTGTACCTGTTCACTGTAGGTTTGTGGATACCCTTTCTGTTGTGCCATTAACAAAACATGCTTAACCCAATTAATTTAATCTGTTTCCATCTGGAAAGCAAGTAGATAATGTGTGGGGCGAATGAACTTTTAGCAAGGCATAACTGAGAAATGCATTAATTCTTCTTGCCTAGCCATTTTCTCTCTCTGCAATTCTTTCACACTTTTGAAAAGACTGGCTTTGCCTTTTCTGCTGATAGAGACAGAAGTCATTGTCTCTCTCATTTTCAGAAGTGCTTTAGGATATACAGTTGATGCATGTATGCTGGAACCTGTTCCCTATTTAACACTGCTATTTATCTGACTGTAGCCTTGGAGAAGATCAGGTGCCTACGCTGAGGCTATATAGGCAGCTCCACTGGGCATGATTCTGCAGTGCTGTTGAAAGGGACAGTCCCACTTTTGCTCCCTGTCCCTGCCAGGTGCTCACCTTGTTCCTCCTGTGTGCTTGCGAAAGTGTCCCTGTGATCGTTCCCCCCTAGAACAAGGGACCTGATCCAGCCTGAGAACTAATCCTTTTTACCTGGCATGTTTTTTGTTGGATCAGGTTCCTGATCCAGTGCATGTTAGAGCAGCGTGGTCATTAGTGTCAACCAAGGCAGAAGCAAAGACCTGGAAACAGAGGGTAAGGCCACACTTTACATGGCAGTTTGTAGTGATGTTTTATTAAGGTGACTATATAATTAATTTCCAAATTTTTCCTTTTATATTTTCCTTGCAAAAAAACCTTGTTGAGTACTGTAAGAGGTAATTTTGCTCGTATGTTGCAAAAGCCTTTTATTATCATTGTGTTAATGTGTGTTTAAATAAAAGTAACAACAATGCAGATGGATGCTGTGAAAGTTCCTAGTGAGAGTGGATGTATGATCTGTTTCGCTGGAGTCCTACATTTCCCCTGTGCTCTTTACTTGCACTGGTGAGACTGATTGCTTCTGCTGCCTAAATCCACATACTCAGAAGGGTCTAATGCGTCTCTTTCTTTCTGTCTTTCTGTCTTTTCCATTGAAGTTGTTTATACATTCATTCAGAGATTATAGCTGAAATTACTGAATTTTTCCTTTAGGAGTTCCAGTGCTCCATTGTAAATGCCTGAAAGGAAGCAAGGATGGGCTGCCTCTCTTTGGAACACACTGCTTGGTTTTTAAAAAGTTTTTCCCTGACCGCTTTCCCTGTGATTCCATATGGCAACAACCCAGCATTGGGCTGAAAAGCAATTTCATATTTCCTTATATTTCCCTGCCAGCACTACCTTGGATTCTGACTAATGCTAACCAGTGTAATTATCTGTGACTTCCCTCCTATGCTTTTCATTTCCACTCAATCCACAGAATGGCATTCTCCAATCCATAGCAATTATGGAACGATATACGAGATAGCTGGAAGAAGGTATTGAAGATAAAAAAATGAGATGGTGAACTAAACAACCACTGCTAAATCAAATGCATAATTGATCTGAACTTAGAGCCTCTTCAAAACTGCTTTTAAAATCATTGAGGATTCTGCTTCTATGCTTGCATGTCCAATGCTTTGATCCTTGTTCTTGGAAGTCTGTGTTTGAACTTACCTTATCTGTTAAGGTATTTGAAGCACACAGTGCTGAATTGTCTTTGCTCTTCTGCACATGAGAACCAAGACCAGCCTGGTTTTTCCCAAACAGATAGAAAAGAAGTCCATGTTCATACAGAGATGTGTGGAGAACAACGTGAAGATTCTTGTGTATATCCTAGAATGACAACATCCATGTGAGATAATCTTCCTATTGATAGTAGGGATGTAAGTTAGAAGAGGTAATAGTAATAGTACTCCAAGGAAAACAGGGCTGAAGGAAAGGAGGTCAGGAGTCCAGGGTAGCTGGAAGAGTCTCGAGATACTGTGTTTGCAAGACGTGAAAAGTGCTCCTGAGCATCTCCTGCAGGTCCCCCTCAGCTCCATCTGTTTCTGGCAAGTGATGTACAGATCGCACAGGGCTGGTTACCACATCTCAGACAGGCAGTACTCTTTCTTGTTTTCATTTCTGCTGAATTTTAAGATTTTAATTCTCTATTTAATAGAAATATATATGAGAGATTTCTCAGTTTCTGTTGTTGACCTCTGACCTTCGCTTTTGCTGTTACCTCCTTGTGGTTTCTGATGTGGAGGAGTCCACAGGCAGATGGAAACACAACTTGAGCAGACAGGCACATTTTCCAAAGAGACTACATACATACTGCATGTACCAAAAAGTTACTGTATAGAATTTGATGATTCTACAGAAAATACTGGGAATATGAGTAAAAGGTGTACACACTGAAAGAGTAGTAGCAAGTAATGGAGAAAGCAAGTAATGCAAAAGACATGGTTTATTGACGTAAATATCTTCATTATTAGTCAGATAGGAATTTTTTTTAAAAAAGGAAAAAATATCTCAAGTCTAATGTTGATTTTTTGATATACTGAATAGTTAAGCACATGATTTTCTCTTTTTCACATACAAAGCTTTATATTATATTTTATATTTTGACTCTTTTACTTTTTTTTTTCTGTGTTACACAGGATATAGATACAGTAATTTAATTGTTACTAGTTCTTCAAGCAACCTCATGCTGTATTTAGCTGCATATCTTTCTGACCCAGAAGTACAAATATGTCCCTGAAAAAGTTCTCTGTATTTTTGTCTGTTAAGTGCATTTCTTTCAGAATTACTGGGTATGCTCTGTCATTATCTTAAAAAAAAAAAAAAAAAAAAATATCTTAGAAGAAAATATACATTAAAAAGAGTGAAACCACAAACTCCTTATTGTTAAGACATGTATCTCAGAAAGAAAACATATCCTCAAATATATCCTAGTCTGTGGAAAGACCTGGAGCTGGTCAAAACATTTCAGATAAATAAGGATGGTGTCCTGAAAAAAAAAAAAAAAAAAAAGCCTGTTTTGTTGTATATTTCAGGGTTTTGATTTTGCCGTTTAAATAGCAAAATTACATGGCATCTAGTGTCCACGTCATTATTTTGTATAATGTTTTAAACAACATGAAAATACATTTGAGAGAAATTATTATATCTTTGTATTTTGATTCTCAGTTTCATTTAAAAATAACAATAATAAAAAATTTAGACTTCTCAGATTTCTGTGGAAAACACAGGACCTTGAATGTTTCCTGTGCAATCTACTTTATGTGAACCTGTTTTAGCAGGTGGGTTGGACCGGGGGTCACATCATCCTTGCAGTTGGCTTCGAAGTGCCAAATGTAATTTTAGGACTGAATAAAGGTAGGAGTAGTTACATACATACTTACTGGACTAGATGACCTCCAGAGGTCACTTCCAACCCTAACTATTCTGTGTTTCTGTTTTTATTTGAATTTTATTCCCCACTCCTAGTCTTCAAGTAATACATGCTACCACAGTGCCTGCCAGTTTGCATTACCTTTTACACTCTGCGGCAATTGGATCAAGGTTTTAGGAAACATTTATAAATAGTAATGTGTAGTTTCCATTTGTTTAAACTGTGACACACTGCAATCATCTTCTTAAATAGCTACTTTTTTAGTGTCTTAATGATGTTGGTTACCTTTCTGATTCAAAGGAGATTTGAGGATGCTTGTAGTGAGGCCAAATGGTGTAATCAGAGCCATGCTGTCTTCCTTTGATAAACCTGGCGATTCTCGGTTCAAAAAATATTGATGCTTTACCTACTGCAAGATCCCCCCAGGACCTCTGGTGTGCACACACACACACGCACGTGCACATTTCACCTCTAACCCTGAAAATGTGCCTCCAGCCATGATGGATAAAGACATTACTGTAGAACTGGTGATGCAGGGAAAACAAATGAGCTGCTGAATGAGGCTCTAGAGTCAGAGGGTGCCTATTCAGAGTTTTCCAGAAGGCTACTGGTTTGGGTTGCCTGCAGAAATGGGGAGACTGCAGAACATGCAGTCGTCTTCTGAAAGTTGTTTTGCAAATGTCAAACCTAGGAACTGAAATTCTGCTCTTTCATTTGTCATGTAAGCAATTAAATGATCGTGAGCTGCAAAAAACTTCTCCTACTGATCATTTGTAGCTTATGGGGCTGAGAGATGGTATCAGAGTGTAACAGCCATAAAATAAAATTCTGTGTTTAATGGTCTTGGAGACACAAAGGACCTATTGTGTCGTAGTCCTGTTTTAGACCTACACCTCAGTTCTGCTTTTTAGCACACTGCAAGTTAGAAGAGTGATCTTGTTTCTACTGAAGCAGAAGGTTCCTGAAAAATTTTGTGGTTTTTACATTGGATTAATAGGGTACACAAAAAGTCAGAGTATGCAAAATTATATTCTTGATTTTACTCCATGAAACCTAAGGGGTTTTACAACTAAAAAACAAACAACCAAAACACCACCTTATTCAGTTACCCCAGATTTTATTGTGGGGAGAAAAAAAAAAAAAAAAGTAATAGTTTTGTGCCAATTATCAACCAATTAACCTTTGCTTTTTCCTGAACCATGTCTACTAATGTCTGCTTTGGTTTTGTTTTCTGATTTATTTTTTTTTTCCAGGCTGGAAAGAATATCCTGTTGCACTGTAAACAATCACTGAACCTTCTGAAGAGATTTCTCATCTGGGCTGTTTTGCTGGTGAGTTGCTTGAAGCCTGATGCTATAAAGATAATAGAATTAGCAGACCTAGCAGGCCTCATTATTTTTAATTACTATTACTGCTGCTCACACACTACATATAATTCAGTAAAGCTGGAGTGGAGCGAGGGGGGAACCCAACAGCTTATCATTTCAAAATGGGCCCTCATAGAAGTGGCTGTTGTCAGATCCTTCTGTGAATTATGTGTTTTTCAGATTTGTCATTCTAATAATATTCCAGACAAATCTCAGAACTTCAACAAAGCAAAGAAGAAAAGGGAATGTGGGCCATAAATAGGTCAAAACCTAAGTACCTTCAGCTTGCATTTTGGTTCATTTGTCAAAACAAAATCAATTGTTATTATTAGTCTATTACCATGATCCTTCCAGTGAGCTGGCTTTATTTTAATCAATATTTCTAATTAGACTACATCAAATAAAGTTTTAGATTGTAGCAACCTAGCTTGATGTAGGCTAAACTTATATGTCTATCTGTAACTATTCTTTTCATTCTGTCTTCACTAATAAGATGTTTCTTTACAAATACGTAATAAGCAGCTGTGTTTCAAACAGATTTGCAGCAGTTATACATCAGAGTCAATAACAGACGACCTACTATGTTGAGATACTGTTTGTCTTTTACTTGTATGAACTATATGCTTTAAAAAGCTCTGAAGCTGTCATTGAATTTTCAGGTCACAACAGGGAGAGTGAGGACCAGTGCTCTGCGCCATGGTTTCCATTGGTTCCTTTTGACTTGTAAACTTGTTCATGGAAGTGGACACAAATCACCCATTTCCCATTCTTTGGTAGCTTCTATTAATCCTGTAAGTATCTGTTCTTCTCCTTTGGGGTTTGTCTGATAGCCACCTAGCTCTTTGTGTCTCATCGTTCTGATTTCCCCACCACCACCCCGCTATAAAATTGGTATTGCTGCTTTACATATGGGGTGCTAAAAGCAAAAGCAGGATTAGTCCTTGGACTCTCTAGCCCTCATGTCTTGCAGTGTCCAAAGCAAGGATTTCATAGTCTCTAAGAGAGCAACAAAAATGCACTACTTTAAATTGTTCAGGTATTTATTTATTGTGGCCGCCTATTAGAAAGCTCTGCAGATGGTCCTCTGCTTGCCTCCCATTAATACAAATACAGTAACGGTGCTACAGCTAAGAATAATTGTTTTCCTTCCCTGCAGAGATTTAGACACTAGTTAATCATGCAACAGCAGTTTCCATAAGATGTACTTTCCAGGACAATGACGTGGTTCTAGCTCAAACATTCATGACTCAGGAGTATTGAAGATCTTTGTGCCTGTCCTAATTTATGACAGCAAGAGAAGGCTTATCTCCACTGTTTTTCCAAAGCACATGAATACGTGGGTGAGTGTTTGAACACATTTATGCATGTGCATGCTTGTATATATAAATCAGAAGCCTTTCTTTGGCAGTCAATGAAAATAAGAGACTACTGAGAGAAGTCTAATTCTGTTGGCTGTGTATGGAAGTCATTTTGAACAGCAAGGTCAGCAAGAGCATGCTCTGTACCGCATCTTTCCAAATAATTCTGTTGTCATTTAATTGATGTGACTCTGGGGCCATATTTTGCATTTAAAAATAATTCTAATCTTTAGCCCATTTACTTATGTATAATAACTGGTTGCCCAAACATTCCTCTTAGCAATGGACATGCAAAACTCAAAAGCCAAACCTTCCTTGACTCCGGTCTCCTAACTACGCTTGTGCGTGCTGTCATTTGAACATGCAGTTTCTGTGTTTTTCACTTTGACAGGCTATTTTGTCTGTTTTGAGCCCCATATTTTCTCCAGTACATACTCTGAAGTCGGCTTCAGTTTTCAGTAATACTTTTATCATAAGAGCTGTTTAAAAAGCATAAAACCAAAGTAACCATTACCCTAATGGAAACTGAAGTGCAAGTAACTTTATCAAAATGTTATTATGGTCACTTCTATGCCAGTCGTATGTGTGGCCAGTATACATTTGTGGAGTGCAAAGTGGAAAGTAGTTTTAGAAGAGAAACAGTCAGAATCTCTAAATGTTTTGAGGCACATTTTATTATTTCTTCACAAAGTTTCTCCATTATCTTTCTTTCTAGGAGACTATACAAACCAACATACCCACAGCCCAGATTAGGCAGGTCTCGAAGAAGAAAATGTATGGAAAAAAGCATATAATCAAAGACTTGATCGCAATATATTTCTACACAGCACCAAATCCGAGTTACGAGTCATAATAGTTCTGGTGTTTCCTAGCTTTTCAACACATAACTTAGCATGTTTATTTTTTAGAATTTTTTTTTTTTGTGTGTCTGATTGTGACTACCTCTCTTTACATGGAATGTGTATACTATGTGCGTATATAAGGGCACAACAACGAAAGTTTTCTGTTGTTCATCCCAGAACCATACATAGATGGAGAGAGTACTTGGCTACTAATGCACGTTTTGCAGGCAGCTCTTCAATTTGAAGCACACTGCTATTTGTGTGAGCTGAGCAAACTGACCTGCTTCACGTCTCTGGTGTCTCTTTCTTGGTCTATGCATTTCTGCTGCCTTTTTCCATGGCAAATACATAAACCGTTGAGAGAGGCATGGTGTTTTCATTAGCACAAGTGAGCTCCATATCCTAACGGGCTGAAGTCCTTTAGACACCTGTGAAATCTGCTAGGAAGATTATAATCTTTTGTAATAGATTTCTATGTATCTGCTGAAATAGTTGTATTGGAGCTAAGAATAATACGTATTCAAATACATGTACATTTTTATCCAACTGTAGTATACTCTTACTAGGATAAAAGGTTAAAGTAATTTTTGAATATTAATTCTGTTACAGGAGTCCTTTGAGTCAAAGAAATAATTATTCCACAGATGGTGAAACTGATGCTCTGGAATACTATAGTTGAGACTTTTGAAGTGTAAAGAAGTGAGATGCCCTTTTATCAGAGAATTTCAGTGGAATTTCCCTGTGGAATTCCTTTAGGCTCCGTTACAAATCCTATCTCAATAACAGGCCAATGATCATATAAAAGTTAATGGAGGAGCTGGAAGGAGAATAGGGTGTCTTTTCACCCAGATATCTTAATCTGAGACATAATTATTTGAGGAGTTCTTCTGAGGCTATAATAAGCTTCACAAACTTTGAAGTCAGGCAGACAGATAGTATGCATAGTTAAGCACATGAATACTTTTCACAACATCTTTGAAGGTACCTGATTCTGTGCCTCCCACCACCTCCTTCCTTTTGAATGTTTTAAAGACTTTATTCAGTTCTCAATTAAGAATACTTCTCTACATGGTATAAAACATTTCTTGCAATAACTTCTGTTCTCTAGTGACTACATTTAGTCTTGTACCATAAGTGTTACAGGGTTAAGGATTGAGGTCTGTGATAGCAATTTTAGAGCATTTTGTTCATCCATAGACATTAAATATTGTGCTTTTTCACGTGATATAGTACTCTGTAATTTAGAAAGTTTTAGTTAGTTGAGCGTGTATTAATCTTAACACTCAGTACTCTAGACCACAATAATTAAGAATGGTAAGCTAAACATATCCTGTGTAGAAGGTGGTAATGATTTTCTCTAAGCCATGTAAATACTCTTCTGCATATTTACCATATGCTGTTCTGTGTATTTTAACTGAGAAGTTGTTGATTTGTTTTATACACACCAGAACTGATCAAAAGCTATAAAAATCCCCCCCAAATATTGGGGGGACTCTGTGAGGACTAAATGAGTATATTCCACAGATAATGGGTACCAGTGTGCTCAGGCCTTAGCCTTTTTAATCCTAATTTCAATATTGTCACACACAGTTAGACTTCTTCCTCCCTTCCACTCTGCTGATGGGATGTGAGATGACTTTTGTGATATAGAAAAACCATGGGGTTTCTAATAACTATAACAACATATAGTCTTCTCTGTAGTGATATCCTAGCAGAGTAACACATCACTTTCAGGTCAAAAAAAAGTGTTTTGCCACTGGTGGCTGGTAGTGTTTTCTGCAACAGCTTATCCCTTTGACTCTTAGCCCTACATCAAGGGAGTTCCTTAGCACATACAGTACAGGTGACTGAACCAAATGGAGACAACATAAAAGGCAGTGTTTACTCACTGATTTTTTTTTTTTTTTTTAATGTGAGAAGCTGTTCATATTGTAGCTGTGCAAAATAAATCCTTTTATTTTTTTTTTTTTTTTAAATATATAGATCTTAAAACACATTCAGAGAAAAGTTAACACAACTTTTCCTAACTGATGTACTTACAAAAAGGTCACAGCATTGGGCAGATGCGGCAATAAAGGCAGCAATATAAGCACCTTTTAAAAATAGGTTTAACAAAGGACAAAAGACATTTGGTGAATCAATCTATGTTCAGTTAACCATGTGCTAAAACTGGTGGCCTGTTGGTGTACTTGTCACAGTAATCAAGACTAGGTATGTCATCAGCTGTCATGCACTTCACAGTGCACAGACATGCCACTGTGTGCACAGTGGAATCCTGCGTTGGTAAGAAAGCTTGGCAATAAGTAATACGGACTGAAGTTCACGTATGTGATGGAGGGAGGAGCAGGGAGAGCAGTTTAAGTTTTAGTACTTCATGTCATGCACATTTCTGGGAAAATAGCAACACAGTCAATTCTGTAGCATTCCCATTCATGTCGCAGCTGAATACAACAATGGCAAGGTGGTTGAAGTTTTATAAAGTTTAATTCTGTATCATAAACATAAAAATACTTCAAGCAGCATATAGACAATAATGTAATGCGTATTAATAAGAAAAAAAGTTGCTATGATACATGAATATTTATTCACTCCTTTGCTCCTGAAGTTTTTCATTCTTATTTTGGAAGAAAGCAATTTAAATGCAGATTTGTAGATTCATTAGTGGCTCAGGTTAATTAAAGGTCAATATTTTAGGAGGGATTAAGGAATACATGTAGTTTCAATGGGATGAATCTCAAAAAGATTTTGGTGATTTATCCGTTCATGTGCATTTGTGTGTGCATATAAAGTATGGTACTTAAACATCTATTACAGAAAACAGCACACTGGGGATTTGGGTAATAGATCAATTTAATGTGTGAATAGGTTACATTCCTAACTATTAGTTGGGAAGGGTTAGTTCATATGGGAAGGGGAATAAAGTAAATGGCCAAGAAAATTTATAGTGTTGCAATTCAACAAAAATATTGACTAGCAGATGAGGAACTCCATTTTTACAAACTCAATCAACACTGATTGTTTGATATTCAGTAACAAGACTGTCAGGGAAGAAATAAGAGCTATGAGCCTGTGTGTGTGGGAGGAGAAGCAAGGTGGCAATATTCTAGGAAAAAAACCCAACCATACAAAAATACCCAAACTCACCCAAAAATCCTAATGTAATTTTCCAGAAAATTCAAAGGCTTAATATTATAAATCTGGTAGAGACTATGTTTTGTTTTGTTTGTATTGCTGTATAGTTGCCTGACTGGAACTTATATTTCAACAAGCAACTGCTGAGTTTATTGGCTTATGCTTTATTATGCTAATATTCTGCTAGTGTCCTGTATTTCCATAGTAATCATCTAATAATCCATTCCACAAAACAGTAGGTTGCTGAGATCCATTTAGAGCTGTGAGTGCCATGGCCAGAGGTCAGTGCCGGGGGAGCTCGCCCAACGCTGTGCAGGTGCCACTTGCGTCACAGCTATTAAGCACGAAACTAAAATCAATTTCTCTGCATCTTTACAAGCTGGCAAACAAAGTAGTCACCTCAGTGGAAAAAAAGACACAACTTGCATACATGGTGTGTCTTTATAAAGAGCTGGGCAGAGTCTGAAAGAAGTTTTAAAGAGCCTGTAATTCTGGTTGTATCTCCAAAACCAGCTGTTATGTTGTCTCTGCTGCCACCACTCTGGACCTCTCTGCTGCATTTTTATATAGTGTTTGAAGTGACTTGCCAGGGACAGTCTGTTTGACAGATTTGCTTAATGCAGTAAAGTTTACAGTGGTATCAGAGAGAAAGTGTTTCAGAGTATGGACTTCTGACTCTGGATTTGAAATTATGAAGTGTGGCTCCCCCCTCGGTATGCAATCCATTGTGACTCTATGCTTCCAGGCATTTCCGTGCTAGAGATTTTGCTCCATCTCTTCTTTGGGAAAATTGCTTTTCCTTCTCTCAGTGGTGTCACAGAGGAGATGAACTCCTGGAAAGCTTTTCCTCCTGAACTTGACATGATCTATTAGAAGAAAAGTGATCACAGTGTCTTTCATTTAGTGGAAGGACACCTAAATAATTGATGTATCAATTAAAAAAATAATCAGTCTGTGTCAGTCGATTAACATAAAAATATTGGTTACTTTAAAGTCAAAATCAAATTGATGGTGAATTGAACAAAAGAGAAAAATAATCCTAAACCTGTTTGGCCTATGAATGCAGTTTAAGTTACAGGCATAGGATTAAGTTTTGCTTGGTTCTTTACATGCGTTAGTTATTTATTTCTGCAGAGTTTTCACCTTATCTTATCCATATTGCTTTTATTCGTCAGTGATTCAAGCACAATATTATAAGGCACTGAAACATCAGTGACAAGGATGCACCTACCCGGATTATGTCACACACGTTACAAGTACTCATCTCTCAGCTCAAAAGCTCATCTGTTTTCAGGGCTGCAGGCTGAAGGCTTCATGCTTTGGCACAGCTATGTGGAGTGAGAAAGAAGTTGTAGTTTTCCCTGGAGGCCCTCTCCCTTTTAGATAGTCTTTGGAGTGGGGAGGGATCCCTGGCTCTGCGAAGGGTTGAGGACCTGCTCCAGTGCTGTGACCCATAGCTCCTGGGCTCCATAGGATGCTTGTGCCTGCCTCGGCTGCCGGAAAAGCATTTCTCTCTTCTCTAATGTGCTTTCTTGGTTCTGAATTGACCACTGGATCACTTTGGTCTCTTTTTCCTTCTGTCAAACTTGTTTGATCAAGTTGGCTGCTACTAAGTGCTCTTAATTTGGCATTTTCTTTAGAAACTTCCAACATCCCTGGAAATAACATCTGTCAGGGAGGTGGCAAGCTGGGAATTGGGTGCCTGCCCAGCCATAGCATAACAAGGCTGCAAGGCACAATTGACTAGAGTGAACAGGAACATTTCTGAGCCATTGATTCACAAGCTCACATAATGTGTGAAATTGAAAATGTAGCCTGTCAGAGGAATCTAGCCACATATTTTTAGATTATCTTCCAAAAAACTACCCTTAACCATTGTTCAATAGAAAATGTTCTTTATATTTTTGTTGGAAACTATTTTGTATTTGGTTGGTTCATTCTTTTTTAAAATTATTTTTATTTTTTCCTGCTGGTAAAGATTGTAGTTTTTCTTTTAAACATCATTTTAGTAGGCCAGTTTTCTTTCCTGGCGTGTAGCTATGTGTTTAAGCAAATACACGCACGCAGTTGTTTACATAAATGCTTTTCAGAAGCCAGCAGTAGAAAGCATTATAGTTCTGGATGGCAGGAATAAGCACTTGGCAGGGCAAGAAAGAGTGCTGAGACCTATTTAACATGTACTTTCACTAAGATAAATGAACATGTAACTACATCTTTAGAAGTCTAATGCTCTTCCCATTTACTTTCATGTTATCCTTACAAATATCAGTTAACTTCAGTAGAATTATTTCTGATTAGCTTGTATGTGAACCAGCCCCAGAGACTGTCATAGATTCCTCTTCTGTCATTTTTCGCTCTTTTTGAAGAGTTATTACCACACCAGTACCGTGCTTCCTACACAAGGTTTCCTAAGGGCTCTGAAAAGTTTATTGGAGCCTGCAGTATGTCTGCTTGAAGCAGCTTCTCACTCTCTGAATAGGTTTGGATTTTTCTGTCTCATTTGCCAAAAAAAATATATGAAATAAGGTGGACGGGGTGGTACACCACAACCTTTCACCACATCCACTCCCACTGAGCTGTGGCAATTACCTCTTGCAGGAAGCTTTTTGTCTTATTAGGTATGAAGTTAACATTAGCCATTCAGAAATTGTAATACTACAGTCTCTTCTCTACCTATGGAGGATAAAGTGATGGCTGCTCAGACATTTTCTGCGCTTTTATGTTTTTGCAATCCTCTTCAAGTTTGGGAGGTTATATTTTGTACTACATGCTGCTCTTCTACCATAGCCATTTAGAAAATGAAGTTCAACATTTTAGTGCTTACCCAGGGCACACTAAAACCAGTTTCTCAAGCAGTGGGCCAATGCAGTTTGTGTCTAAAGTTTGGTCTCAAAAGCAAATATTGCTGTTTCATTAAAATTAAGAATTTTTTTAAATGAAAAGAAAAAAAGGACATTAGGAAAAAAGTCAAGAAAATATCCTTTAAATATGCTCATTCATTCAACTACGGATCTTCTGTTTTAATGTATGTTAAATTAAGAAAAGGAGAAAGACCCTTTGGTGAGGAAAGTTGTGATGTTTCCTTCCTTACATTGAGTATCAGTTGTACTTGTGCTATTTTACACACGGAGGGAGAAAGACTGTGGTTCCAAATCGATTTACTGCAGTTATAATCTTGATAGAAAATCAACTAGATACCAAAGGAATTCCTTATAATTATTTTATTTAAACTCTATCTTCTAACTTTTTTTATATCTAACTAAGCTGAAACTTATTTGTGCACATTTCTAGCCTCTAGCCTTCAGTGTTCCCATACAGATTAGTTTTAGTATTATCTCTGTGTTTACAGTATTGCTGTTCATGTGGCAATTTATGCTTTTTATAAATTACATATTTTTTTTCATTACAGATAAGTAGATTTGCCTGGATATTAAAATGTTCAAATTTTGCTTGAGAAGTTAAGAAATCATAGTAATTTTTATTATCTATCCACTTCTCAAGAATCACCAGACATTTTGCAGATGCAGAGCAAAACTGCTCCTTGCCTCAAATATCTTATAACTTGGGTGACTTTATTTTCAGATGTAAGTTTCTCTAGAAAATGTTGACATTTTTTTTTCCAAGACAAAGTATTTCAAACTTGTGTTGCAAATTCAGCTAAGGGCTTTCTCAGAGCTAGCTGATTTCTAATAGTAAAAAAAAGAGGCAGCACAGGAACATGTGCAGCTTTTGTGTGTGTGTGTTTTATCATATTATCTATCTGAATAACACTTCTGTTCAGATGGTTAACAGGGCCTGTTGAGGCTTTATTGATGGTTTAATATATGTATTTATTGTACCATCCTTGTATCCCATGGGGTTCCTCCTTGAAGGGCAGAAGGAGTCAAATTCCAGCAGTTTTACATGAAGAGCATCTAATATATGTGAGAAGTCAGATAGAGGAGAGAGGCATGGGGGACCCTCACTGAGATACTCATTTTTTTGTTGTTGCGATGATTCATGGATCTGTGCGATCTCGCCCTTTTAGAGTACATGTCATTAATGAACATTGTCATGACACAAAATCAAAACTAATTTCATTTTGTAAGAGACACCCACAGCTGTGACTCTTGCTGTAAATATGATCATGTTGTTTTTCTGTCATAATGATGAGTAGACGTGTGTAATGTTAATAAGATAGTTAGCATTTCTAGCAATGATATGCAAGAAAAAGTTCAAGCTGTATTGTGTAAAGCTTAAAGTTTATATAAATAGACTGATAGAGATATTTTTAGTTATTCATATTAAGACAGTTCACAAATCAGGTGCAGTGTTCTTTGCTTAATTTGAAACTGTATTTCAAAAACCTAAAATCAATATTATAGATCATTAAGGAAGCCTACTATAAAGCTTTTCTATATGTAGAAGGACATGTAGAGTAGGAGGACAGCTCTGAAACAAAAGTTCTGCACAAGATTTAGCAGTTCACATCAGTTATTTTTTCACTGCTGTTATAAAATAAAGACAGTGCTCTCTGATTGCCATCTGTCACAACGGCAGGACAAGCAACTGAAAGATTTAGAGGGACAGATCTTGTATCGCCTACTACACTTGCATAAAATCACCACTGATATATGATAAAGGGAATTTATCCCCTCAGTTCTCAAGGTAGTTTACCCATTTCTGAAATCTGCTGTCATCAATGGACATATTATTATGTCATAGTGTAGACTATGGAGACACAGAAAGCTAAAAATGAGCGACTGCTTCCAGGGTACCACAGTCACAGCTGGCCATCACTTTTTTGTTTTGGTTTGTTTTTCTGTGATAAATCTACATGGGAAAATCTTGTTGTTGCTGTGTAAAACTTGTTCTCACATGCTGCATGACTGTTGTTAATAGTAACTAAGTAATTTAGATATTAATATAACACAGACAAATCTGAATCTCCCTGTTCTTTCACTGTTGCTTTTTGATGACTAGTCTTGAACTCATACCTAAATTAGGCTATTTGGACTTTTCTCTAATAGAAGCAGATACATTTTTCCTGCTTTTTTTTTCTTGAAGACGATTACTTTATTAATTTTGGGGGGGTATTATTTTAATTGTTCTCTCTGGTTTTATTATTGTGATCTCTACTTCTGACCCTGCAAATCAATGGCTTGGCATGTAGATAGGTCAGCTGTTAACTTTGCATTGTTTTGAATGTGTGTGCATTGCTGGCATATCCACACAGTACTCACCCAAGTCAGAAAGACTTTTTTGGTTCACTTGAGCATCTTACGGCTTTGTGCCATGATATTTCATTTTTTGTAATAACAATATCGGCACTAGCTGAGCTATTCCATACTGTACCTCTAGAGTAATTCAGTTTGTCCTTGTGATGTGATCTCAAGTTTCAGTTTAGGAAGGCAAGATCAGGAGTTTGCTCTGTATTTAAATACTTGTTTTTTAACCAAAAAGTGACCTACATACTAGGAGCATAATGCACTGAGAACCACATTTAACCTACTTGAATATTGCATGTTTCTACTAAGAATAAGGTCATTTTCAGAAAGATTTTTTTTCCCATATCAGAAAAGAGCTTACTTTAATTGACATGTAAGAATAAAGAATAATAGCAGGGGGAGAGGAAGCCAAAAAAGAACCCCCAAAACAACCCAACAGCAACAAAAAACCCTCTCATTTTACCTCTTCAGTAAATTAGTCACCTTTTTGGTCCTTATGTGCTTTCTCATTTGCAGATTTGTTTCTGTTCATTATCTAATTACAGAACATTTGTCCTTTTCCCTTAGTTGCATCCAGCCCAAAAGGTTTAATTTCAAAACCATTGTAACCATTCTCAGAACATGAAAATATGTCATTTCAACAGGTCAGTATCAGCCATTTCAATCACAACCCCTTCATATTTTCAGGCTACTGATGCAAATAAAAACTAACAATAGTTTCCACCCCCCCCCATAAAAAAGAAAAAAGATACTGGAAAGGAAAATTTTTATTGTATTTTCCTGAAACTGGTAAAGTTTAGAAATCTGTAATATAATAGAAGCAATCATTAAGGTCTTTTATCTAGACCTCATAACATGGTTTTGTTAAGCAGTTTCACTTTCTCTTGAATGTGCTATGATGATCGTGACAAACAGACTGCTGACTACCACGATTAAAGAGAAACAAAGTAACTATTCAACTTCCAATATAAATAGGCTGCAATTATCCAGTAAGTTTGTGAGATTTGAAAATTAACATTAAAGCAAATGTTCTGGATCTGAGGTTGTAATGTTAGTGTCAATTAAAATGCACTCTTGATCTTTAAGTGCTTATGAATTGGTTTTATAAGTCTAAGCTTTCAAATATGCCTAACAAATAATAGAGTAGGAAGAAAGAATGATAAGCTAATGAGTGGCAGGCATAATGGTGTACAGAATCCTTAAACTTTCAAAATCAAGTTTAAAAGTATGGTAGATGATGAAATGTGAAGGCAGAGTAACATTGTGTAACTTTTTCAGCTCTGTACTGACCCTGTTCTATTAGACTGGCTTTTGGAAACTCTTAGATTTTATGCCCAACTCTGATCATTATTATTGTTCATCTCAGGATAGATGCATTACCTGTCTTCACATGTTGCTGCCTATAAACCACAAGGATGCAGACTGGGAAGCTGGGAGGCACAGTACAGTTACCACGTCCAGGCACCTCAGTGGAAAAAGAGATGCCCATCTCTCCTCCCACAGCTTGATCATTATTATTGTCCATGCACATCACCACCACTGAGCAGCAATCTCAGTAAAATAAGGGTGGTTTTCTATGCCTTTATTGTCTTTAGTAGTTAGTGTTTGGGCAGATACTCCTGAGAATGTTTAATATATTACCACTGTTTATCCTCATTTCCAAGGCCAGCTTTTAGTGAGAAGGGGAGATGAGTCCCAACCTTCTAGCGGACTCAACCCGTACTCTACAGGAATCATTCCCATTTGTCAGAGCTTGGTACCTAGATATGGGCATTTTCCAGATTCCCTGGTCTTTCTTTCCCATCTGATTCATGTTTTGGAGATTACCTTTGCTACTCATCAGAGATTGATAGCAATTTTCAGAGAGACTTAAAAAAACTTAAATCCAGCAGAGCACGTGGAAAGATTCGTATTGCCTTCAGTACACTTTTGGGTGAGACTACAAGTTGCTGCAAATCAACCCAATTTGAAACTTAAGCATTACTGTCCCTTCCCAGGACAGGGAGCAGCAGCACGCTGGCTTCCTCTGACGAGGATAATACACATCTTTCTGCATTCTGCCAGTTTTTTCCCTGGGAACCTGAAGATGAAAGTAGAGACCAAGAGTTGCCTATCACTCTCCCGTTCTCCCACATTGCTGTGTCATGACCTAAAGAATAAAGCGTGGAGCAAAGCAGCTCTGGTAGTTTCCAGCAAGCTGCCAGCGCCTCTCCCTGCAGTGTGCAGCCCCGTCTGCGGTAAAATCACTTGCGTGGGCTCCTGTCCACAGTGGCGATCCTGATCCTGGGAGCCTGGCTGGCAGCCCCACCTTATGCAGAGCTACAAATTGTTCCTGAAACAGTGCCCAAATTACTCCTGTTTTCTTTCGGGACATATTGGCTATTCAAAATTATTTTAATTTAATCTTTTCTCTTCCTCCTTGTTCACTTTCTGTGGTGTAAAGGTGAATGAAGAAGTTTCAGCTCTAGCTAGCCTCAAGCACGTAGTGCTCTTTTTGAGGTGCTGCCTGCTCTGAGCCAAATGCACATTGCTTGTTGGTACTGGAGCTTGAACTTCAGAGGAAACAATTACCCTTGTTAAAAGAACTCTGTTTAATGTACAGTGCATAATGGGAGGACAACAGGGAGGATCATTTCACTTGTTAATGGACTACAATTAAACTTAAAGCCAATTTTTGTCCTCACTTCAACCAGTGTGATACAGGCCAGGATTTTCCTCCTATGAATGAGTGAAATGTGAAAGGTACAGTTGTGCAGCTGCTTTGTTTTCGTGGGAAGTTTCCTCACAGTGAAGTACTGTGCAAGAAGCAGCTGCAGAATCAGGCCCTTTGTACACATGCGCTTGTAGTAATCTTAAAAGAAATAGAATAGGACCAGCAAAATGGCACTTGAGCTCAAAGAAAAATCCAGCGTCTTCCATCTGCTCCCTATTCTTGCAGCTGCAGTGAATTATGATGTGCTGTCACATTTATAGGGTGATTTCATCAACAGATTTATTTAATTAATTTAGATTTAACATTGTACAAAGGGAACGTGATAAAGTGGTGTAACTCTTTCCTCAGCCACTGCATCAGTCAAGATTTATTTTAAGTATCCTCTGCCTCACTGTGTCCTCCCTTGTTCTTTTCAAGCTGCAGCCAAGAGGGAGTTTGAAATAGCTGATTGGATCTAAACCTGCCAACTACCAGTGCTGCCATGGAGCAGAACTGGCAACTTCAATCTTGTGTTGTGATGCTAGAGTTTAAACAGCCATATATTCTCTCCACCAAAAGAAATCTATCGTATTGATGCATCCCTAGTGACTCCTGAAACTACACAATGGTTCATGTAGAAGTATGGATGCATCTGTGGTCAAATTGTTATGTGGGGTGTTAACAATTTTAAGAATATGCGTCTTGAATACCCTTCTTAGATATGATCTTGACATGACATAGACCATCCTCTTTTATTTTGTTTGTGTGGAACAATGAAGTCTATGGGTACTAACAGATAAAACTGATAGTAATACAAATCCACACTTGTCTTGTGATTCAGTATCGTGCTAGTTGCAAAAATAAGAAGCTCCTTCCTGGTGATGGTTTCAATAATAATAGTAAATTTGCATTATGCTAATATATAGTGCCAAGACAGCAAAATTAGGGCCTGATTTTTGGTAGCAGCTGTATGGAGTCATAAGAAGTCATGATTCTTGTGGTGAAAAACTTCATATCAAATAGATAAGACAAGTTAATAGAACAGAAGCATTGCAAATTGGATATATTCTAATACATATATGTGTGTGTGCACATGACAAAAAGTGCAGGAGAAAGATGTTTAATTATGCTTATTATGCTTCTTGGCTGAGTGGACATAACTCTGAGTAGTTTATTAACTTCAGAATCAAAAGATAGAGACAGGAGGGGAAAACAGCATATACTGTTCAGTAGTACAGGATCGTGAGCGAAGATTAAATTACACAGAAGATCTATTTTTGTAATAACACCCATTTCTAAATAATTTTTACCTAATGTCTACAGCTAAATATACCTATTTGCACCACAATCAAATAAGATTTACTTTCTACATTAGTGTAGTTTGTTTATCTGATTTGAGTAAAATTTCCCTACAAAAAGCGTTTTTGTAATTCTTATGATACAATAGAACCACATCTCAAACCAGAGTTGGTTCCTTGTCACTACTGTGTAGATTAACTGCTGTTTTTATTGAGCAACTCACCTTTCGATTATCCAATAAGGACACTTACAGCTTGGTATGGGTGCTGACGCCTTCCTTCCTCTCTCACTGTTTTCTGTGGTTTCTACACTAGATATTGCTTGTCGTGGACCTATGTCCTGGTTCTTCTCCCTAAGGGGATCATTTTGGCTACCCCAGCTGAGTGCATGTGAAGTCAAGGGTTCATTCTTGTCAAAAAAAGATTTGCAAGTGCTCTCAAATCCAAAGCAGCATGCATGTGAGTTAATAGTTGCGAGGAAATATAGTAGAAAATTTTATGTTTAGCTAGAAATTGCATCTATTAGTGTTGAATGGGGGGTTTGATTTTTCTGATCATATCATATTTACCAGATTCCTTCAGGGCTGTGTTTAGTCTTTTTTCAGTTTTGTGGGGTTTTTTGTTGTTGTTGTTTTGTTGTTGTTGTGGGTTTGGTTGGTTCATTTTTATTTTTTTGGGGGGGCGTGGGTGGTGTGGGGGTTGGTGTGTGTGTTTGTTTTCCCTTTTCTTGTTCCTGCTGATGTTAAAGTTGAAAACTAGCACCGCCCACATCAATTCCAGACAAAACTGTGGTTTGCCTAGGAAGTGAAAATGAAAGGCTTCTGAATCAGAAGTCTGATCTCCATATGAATTCTCTCAACATTACTAAGAAGCTAACAAAAAATTATCCCCTCCTGTCAAAATTGGAATGTTCATGATCACTTTTTAGCTAGAGAAACATACACGGACTTGTGAGAGCATACTATTCACAGATATCAAGCTAATCCATCAGAGGTCTAAAAAATCAACCTTTAAAAATAGCCTCAATACTATCCTTTAGTCTCTAACGAACTTTATATGATTATTAATTTATTATTACTGTGCTTTTACTGCTAGAAATAATAGTAATCTGAGATGTCTTCATCAAACTGGACATGATTTGGTTGATGAAATAATGGTGTGAAATACATTATTGCCCCTTGCCAGCAGAAAAGAAAGTGGCTAAATATTGTTTATTCATGCAACTCAAAATGGTCATGAGGCTTCTTGTGGACAAATCAAAACATTCTCTGTTAGACACGTTTACAGATTCCAGTTTTTTTATACTAAACCACTGGAGGAGCTTACAGAGAAAAACTCCTTCAAAGATTTCTCTATAGGGTTCATTACTTACTGTTTGATGGGAAAGGAATAATAAATTGCTTCTGCTTCAAACCGGAATGTTAGTGTAGCTATTCCAGCAGAAGATTAGACATACACATAGCTAAGAAAAATATCTAGAATTACTGCAGTCAATATTACTGAGAATCAGAAAATATTTTAAACCACTGCTCATTCATGAGTGTCAGCATCTAATTAGATTGCAGATTGAGACCTTGGTCACAGTAAGATGATCTAAGCTGAAGTAAATGACGCAATGTGTGCATACTATGCAACTTCTTGCCACTCTCCTCCAAAGCACATGTAGAAGGAAATGTTCTTGTGGATTACTACTTGAGCCCTCTAGTTCGCCTTTTCTAGCAGTACTTATCTCTTCAGAATCATCATTTGTGGTCACTCTCAGCACCTGAGTTAGATTCCTTTTTCTACTACCAGAATTTTACTTCCTCAGTTAGTGTTTATCATGGTCTTCCTACTCCTCCTGCATTTTATGCCCTGTAGCTTTCTCTTCAGTGTTTGCCCCTGCACTGTCTGATCACTCCATTTTCTTTCTGTGCTCAAAAATCTCATCTCCTGTGCTATACGTTTTAACTCCATGTCTAGTTATACATCAGCAGTGAAGGGGCTATCATCTTCCCTGAGAGAAGTACAGCTTTAGTCCTCTGTGGCCATCTGAAATAGTTATAACCTTCTGTGCACTTGCCTAGGCTGTATGCATGCTGTACTTAAGCAAAAGGAGTCTGTGCAGCACATGGATAAGAGAAGCTTACACTAACGATTTTGGTCATTTGAAGTAGGTGAATAGGAGACCACAAGCAAAAATGCCCTTTAACCAAAGTCTAGAGTAAATGCTGTGAAAATTGCAAACTATACATTATTGGTAACTCTTGAGCATTCCAGCTGTATAAATCTTTGTACTTGTTTTTCAAAAGAAAGGCAAAAAGCACACTTTGTTTCTAGTGATTCGTGCAGTCTTTGTCTTCGTTTACTTTCTCTGGCCTTCCTTTGACTTTTGTGTTTGGACCTTTGGAAGGGTACAGAATAAAAGTCATCCAAAATTGTTAAGATTTGCCTGGTTTCACATTAAATGATACAAAACCTTTGAGTTCAGCATCATTTCCACTCAAAATCATAAATCTGCTCACAGTCACTCAGCCTGGGATCATGGAGAAAGATTTTAAAGAGCCCAAGTGTAGGTTTCATATTCAAACCTGTCAGCAGGTTTGGATTCCATTACAAACTATTTGTACAGTTTTTCTTTTTTTTGCTTGTGTGGGGTTTTTGCTTTGTTTGTTTGTTTGTTTTTCCGAAAGCATGCATGAAACTGGAAAACTAGCTAAAAGATAAATCATAACTGAATCATGAAGTCAGCAGAATAAGGACCTGAATTTGCCTACTGATCATGGAAAAAAAATACATGTAATGTTCACCACTGTTCTTTTTTTGGACAGAGCAAGTCATCTTGTGGTGCTCAAGGTTAGAATTATAGCAGTCTATGTAGTCTATCAATACAAAAAAGCAGACAATTTCAAAGCTTTCAGAAAGTAACTAAATACACAAGGTATCTTGTAATGTAAAAAGTTGCCTAGTCTGCCAGGTGGTCAGAAATGCACCATAAGATATCAAATCAGGAGCAGTTGTCTGATAACTGAAAGAAGATAGTAGGTTAATGTTGTGTGTTGGATAAATACCCACCTATAGAATTATTAGAAGGCGTAAAAGCTGGAGTTCTTCTGTCTGAATGTTCATGTCTCTCAGATCAGTATTGAGATAAGCATTAAAGAAAGCATAACTCTAAAGATTTGTTTGCTAAGAGTCATGCTGCCATTTTTAAAAATTAACTTTTTAATAAAATGACAGGACTCTGAAGGCCAAAATAGCTGATGCCTTTTAAAAATGGGGAAAATATTAAACCCGTGAATAGAATTTGGGAAATTGTCATGAAACTACAGCATTCTTACAGACATATGGTCCATACTCAAGATATATGACAGGACTCTGGGCACCTATGTGTAATATATCTTAAATGGCTTGATAGAAAGGTCTTGCTAAAAATACTGCTGTCTGTCTTCATAATTGAATGGTTCTAATATGTGCCTTTTAAAATGCTTATGT
Source organism: Columba livia (assembly GCF_036013475.1). Classification (NCBI taxonomy): domain Eukaryota; kingdom Metazoa; phylum Chordata; class Aves; order Columbiformes; family Columbidae; genus Columba; species Columba livia. Next base: position 28,031,684 of record NC_088607.1, on the reverse strand, counting down.
CCAGAAATTGTAGTAAGGCTACTGTACTTCTACAAGTTCCTTAAATGAGAAAAAAAATCAACTATTTTTAAGTGATATTGATTAGAACATGATATATTAATTCACAATGTCCTCCAGAATTTTTACTTCTTTAATTAATAAAGGGGATTTCATTTTAGATATTGAATTTATTTTGTATTCTTTATGAAACATAAGGGAATGCATTTGTTTTAATGGAGAGTTAACTAGTCTTAAGATTTTACGAGTTTATTTGAAAAACTGTGTCTATGGACTATCTTCCAGTCCTTTACACTGGGTGTTTAAGAAAAATATTGGAAGAAGCTGGTATTAAAGGTGAAGCAAAAATCAATAGGCAGCTACTTAGAGTATTGCAGTATGCAGATAAGCAGCTTTGCTAAAGCTGAACTTTGCACACCAACATCAATACAACTTGTAGAACAATGAACTTCAATACAAATGCTGTGGAGGGAGAGAGGAAAATACTCCTTATAAACGAAACAGTAAAAGGTGTTAATGCATGTTGACAAGAGACTGATTGAGTTATTTACTGTGTTCAGATACTTCGTAAATGAATTCCTAGGAATAACTGCTTTAGAGAAGAAGGTAAGGAATTGATGTGGTCTGTTTGTGTGAAATGCAAACTTCTACCAACACAAAACTAAGATGTTGTGGAAGGCTTCATTTCCACATGCTGTATCAAGACAATAATAGATTTTTTTTTTTTAATTGTATAGAACCTAAATGTCTACATACAAATAAATATTTTTACATGTGTATAAATAATATTTAAATGTAAAAGATTTGAAATATTTTGTGCATCATAGTTTCTTCAGTGTGCACTATTAGGAGTACGTTGGCACATGTCCTGAATAACTGCATTACACTTTTGAGTGCTGAAGGCATGAATAAGTTATTGGCTATACTAAAGAAAGGATGTGGTGAGGTGTAAGAGTTTTAAGTACCCACCCCTTATGCCTCGAGAAAATATCCCATTGCATACCTGGCTATTTATTCAGCTTTCTAAAATGGAGTGGTGATAATGATCTAGCCTTCAGACTTTCCAAGCACTGAGTGGGGCCTAAATATTAATTCCAGATGTAAAAGACAAATGCTGTTGTGAAAATCCTGGCTTTTCTGGGAAGAGTGGCTTCTAGGAAGTTCTTGGGCAATACTTTGAAGAACTACAAGTGATTGTCTGTCTTTATGCTTGTGTCTATGAGGTCCAATAGTCTGCCAGACTTCTGGTTTCTTATTTTTCAGGAGTATCTGATTGTTGCCTTACTGAGTTTTTCCTGTCTCTTAACATGCATATGGAGGATGTCTATAATGCTGGAAACTGATCTGGGTCAGTCAAAAAAAGTTGTTAACATAACCAGTGGCCCCTGAACCAGCTGTCCAAAAATTTGTCTTCAGAAACCTTTTAGGGTCCTTGTGGCTGCTGCCTCCCTTCTCTGCACCTTGGATTCCATGTGTGGTGTTAGGTGGGCGCTACAGTAGTTGTTGGTTTGACCTTCCCTAATGAGTACCGTGAAGATTTATTTTTAGTAAAAGCTGCCCACAAAGGTTTGGGTCCATAAACTGAGGCAACTCTTAATAAGATTTCTCCTTGTCCCCACATTCTCCTGCTGCTTTATAACACTAGTACACATTAAGCATCCACTGTCAAAATGAGATGAGAAATCAGCCACAGCTTATAATTCCAAAAATTTATTTAGATCGTAGGAAATCCTGGACATTTTGGTAATGACGACATTTAAAATGTATAACTAGAAAATCTAAGGAAAAAAGTTAGAATCCTGAAACAGACAATATAAGCATGGGAAGCAATTACCTGGAGAGTACACATCTTGCTTTGATTCCCAAAGTATTACAGACCCTAAAAGAGAAAATGTACCTTCTCAACTGCTACCTAGATCAATTATAAGCAGAAAAAGTAAATGTGTTCTTTTCCACGAAAATGTAACAGCTAAATGTTTTTGCTGTTTATCAATTTCTACCTTTTAAGACTGTGAATATTATAGCAGTGGGGGAAAAGTTGATTGAACGTCCTTTTAACTAAAAACATAATGAAAAGTGACACTTCATTCCGGCATGAACAATTTCAGATACTCACATGTAAATGTTCAGAACAATTTAATCTAATATCTCATTTATAGATAATTGTAACTTTCTAAAGATTGCAGAATTTCATGCATTCATCTTGGCCCAGAACAGAAAAAAATCTTTTAGCAACTAGTCCTCAGTATACAAGAGAAAACAAAAGGCTATGTTGCTGTAAGAAGCCTGAGATCACCTTTGTCAGTTCTTGCAGATCCTGTAATGTCCCCTATAATGTGCCTCAGAGAGCACGACAGACTTAGGGCTTTGTGCCCTGGTGCCTCCTGCATGTCACCTGAAAGTTGTGCTTTGCCCAAAGTACTTTAATTATGCAAGCCCCAATCCAAAATATTGGGGTTTTTTTCTTCTTTTATTGTTTGGAACAATTCCACATAAGACCTTTTAGATAACATGACAGTATTACAAAACAGCCAGCTACAATTTCAGGTATATCTTTTGGGAAATTATTAGAATACTGCAATGCTTCTGAATCGCACACATTAATCCTGTATGAAAGTCAGCAAGAATCAAACTGTTCTTGTTGCCAATCTACCTTTGGTGGATACTGAAAAGTCTGTCCAAACTTTAATGTATTGAAGCTTGCCTTGTTTTGTGATTGTTTATAAAATTATGGTCTTATCAAGATCTGAAAGATCTGATATGGTTAAAATAGGCAACCAAATTCTCTCCTGCATTGGGAAAAGCAAGTCTAGAAGTTCACTGTAAATGATTGTGGCTTATCAGCATTTTCTGCTATCAATCCGATGGGATTTTTTTTTTGTTTGTCATATCTCTACCCCCTGTGACTAAAGTGATTTGTTTATTTTCTGTCCTTCTGAGACTAATGTTATACGATGTTGATTTGAACAACTGGTGGAGTGGCCAGCCTTTCATTTATCTCAGGAAGAACACTGGTACTAGATCGTTACTCTGTTGCTGAAGTAAAGGAATTATGCAGGAGTTGCTCAGCAGTGAGGATTCTAAACTTGTTCCCAGAACAGTTCCCAGAACAGTATTTACTGAAAAATAACTGCTGCATGAATAACCCCTGTTCCTGATCTAATATGCCACAATATCTACCCAAATAAGTGAAAGGCTGTCCTTTGGTGTATTTTAAGCGCTTATTAACATGAGCCACTTAGAAAATAGGCTGTATATTTCCAAGGGAAGTCAGGAATAAATCACTCATCATTTTTGCTTAACCCAAGATCTCCTCTGGACACACTTGGAAAAACTCTACTTAATTCTATATTTGTTCAGGGATATCAACTTGTAATTTATGAAGCTGGGATGCCAAATGTGCTGTTCCTGCAGTAGATCATAACTCAAGACTCCGAGTACACAGCAGCATATACTGTTGATGCTCAGCCCCAAGAGACGGGGTGGGCAAAACATTTGCAAATCTGATTTCTGGGACAGATTTCAGCAAAGAGGAATTAAAATAATCTATCAGTTTTCCTGTCTTTTACAATAAGGATTTCTTCCCTTTTAATTCCCATATTCCCACGTGGGAAATGGGGCTTTGTATGCAAATTGCTGCATTCCATACTTACACATTTCAATTTCTAAAGATATTTTTTCTTTTGGATTTTTCATCTGTGATGTTTGTGTGTGCAACATTATTTAATCCTAAGGAGGAGGGAAGTGGTTGATTTTCATAGTTTTAAGGTATGAATGTTGTTGTTTTGGGACATCTACTTAACTTTTCACTAGCAAATGAAATTTCCAAACTTTACATGCTCAACTCCTCTTTCTAAACTTACTGGGCAAATCTCTGTCAAATGCAGTTATATGTTGAATAACTACTTCACCCTACAGGTGAGAATAGACAGCAAATACCCAATGATTTATTTTGCCTTATTAGGCTTTAGTGTTTGAAACCATTCGCTATATGGAAACAATAACTCAGGTAATGTAACTGGAATTGCTAGTGGGTTATAGATGATGGTAAGCTCTTTTTATTCTATATTAATAAGAACTCAAACGACCTATGAGGCCTTTATCAAATGTATAAGCACAAGTTTAATGCTCTGAGCTTCATGAAGAGTGGTCATTCACGTTTAACATATGAAGAAAACATTGAAATTGGGGGTTTCAGTGTCAGAGGATTAAAATTACTGCTTTTAATCATGGAATATCTCCTCAGCTGTTTGGAAAATGGAAATATAAATATGTTAAATGTATTTTATATATGTGGTGCATGTATTGAAAAGATGTGTTGTACAGTTTTATAATTAAATGCAAACCTAATACACAGACTTGGTTCACAAATATTGGTTTTTGTATATATCAGCAAGCTGAGTCAGATTTTTGAGAGATTTAACTAATTAATGCTTAAATGTTTGAGGCTTTGAGGGTTGGTTTGGGGGAAGGAGTCAGAATATACTATCTGTTCATTCTTTTAAAATACGTGGTTTGAATACTTAAAATGTTTTAGGACGTAGGGCAAGTAATTTTAATTTTACTTTCCAGATTGCACTAAATAGCCTTTTCCATGCTGTATTTGCTAAGTAAATTCTATCTGTGGTAAATGTAGGCAACGTTGAATGGAAAAATGCTCAGAATTTGAAACTTGTTCTGCAATGATTTCTCACCTAATCACCATTATGTTTTTTTTGAGAACTGTCTCTGAAATGGAGCTCCCTATATAGAAGTCACTTATATGCATTACTAACTCATATGTTACTTGGTTTCTGTGATTTTTGCAAGATAAGCAACTGGGGCAGGGCCATTGATGCTTGAATTTTATTCAAACCAATCAGGACAGAAAATGAAGGCATTATTAACATTCAAACTGCATTTTCACTGCCCACAGAAATGTTTTTTATTATTATAGCTAACTGTGTCAGCAGTCAGACTAGACATAGACTCATTGCCAATTAATATAAAAATCCCTTTATTTGATTTACTAGGAGAGACCGAGGGAACAGAATTGTTTTGTTTCATGCATTTCCTTTACCCAGGCTTCACCTGATGGAGGTATTTACTCTCTGTGGGTCCCTGTACTTTAAAGTTATTAATTATTTTGCTTCAATCTATAACACTTAATTACAGCTTAAAACAAAAATAAATTGGTTGTGTTTGGTAAAAATGTTGTCAGCCAGATGGGATTTTAGCAACATAATAGAGCCAATACGTTTATTTTGTTCGTAGCGATACTGGATGACCTTGAAGTGTTCGTCTGGCCAATGTGGACTCTTTAAGATAAGAACCCAATCTCTTTTCTTCTCTTTACCTAGGTTAGGATTAACAGTTTGCATTATCAAAAGGATATTGGCACATGACAAGCCTACAGATATTTCTTACATTATTTTCTTGCTGTCACTTGGAGCCAGCATGAAAGCACTGTCAGCAGAACTCACACATATTTGACTGCAACTCTGCCTGTACAGAGAAGAACGTAGCTTTATATTCACCCTCCAAGGTTTGCTGTTGCATTTCTTAAAGTCTCCTTTTGTGACTGAGCAAAGAACACTGTTGTTTTGTTGTTCTGAGAGGCAGAATTTAGAAATGGAAGAGTTATTAGATTGGGAGAGCCATTTCCTTGCATCCTTAGAACAGAAAGCAACTAGATTAAGAGCTAGGTATTAAACTCTTCCAACCCTTCTCTCCTTTGCTGGAATGATTAAAGTCCAAAGGACTTTGGTATCATTTAAAACCAGCTGGGCAAGAAAAGCCTTTTCAAAATGCCACAAAATATTCTGCCCTATTCTAGACATCTGTGATAGCTGCTCTGCTATTTCTATACTTTTCGGTTGCCAGTCAGGACTAGCAGCACATGTTGTTTCCATAATAAAACAAAAATATTTTCAGTAATTAACTCTTTCATTTTTATCCCAGATTTCACATGTATGCAGCATACCACGATGCCCTAGCTTACATCCAGTTATTTCTTTCAGATCAATTATCTGTTAAAAGAACCCGCTTTTGATATCCTAGAGAGCTGTTTTACACCTTTTAAATAACATAGATGCTCCGTTTGCTTTTGAATAACAACTACGGCCTTGTGAGGTGCCTCCTCCCATCATCCTCCCTTCTGTAGTACAAAGGCACTCCTTTAAAGGCAGCAGCTGGGCCGAAGTTTTCTCCCACCATATGAAACCAAATGTTAAAAATGAATTTTAAAAAGGTCATTGTATAGGCTATGAGTGCCAATCTGATATAGATGTTACTCAAAACTGAATACAGACAAGTGCCCTTTTGGCTAAGATCAAATTTAGCTCTGGTTTGATATCTGATATATCTTACATCTAGCATCTTCAAGGGTCATGCTTTAAAAAAATGGTATGTAATTTCCATTAACTTTTTGTTTTGCAATTGTATACTCTTAAAGACACAGGATCCAATTTTTGTAATGTCTTTAGGTGTACTTATTCGCTGGAAGTGGAACACTTTTACAATACACTCAAAATTTCACCCCAAAATACTCCAGCACTCATCAGTCTTTAAAAAGTTGCATAGTAATATAGGTTGCTATCCTGCCGACTCCAAAAGACAAACCTTCTCCTTCTACCCTGCTATTTTCAGTGTGTATAATCTTCACACCCAGAGCACTGTGAAGATTTGGATTGTCAATATGTACCTTGCTGGTTGGAAAATGCTGTCTCCTGTTTCCTGGGATTGCTGATGCTCAGGAAGCAGGCTGAGCTGAGGTGCTAATAGGCACAGAAGAAATAAAAGGGAATAACAGGAGTTTAAAGAGGAAATATACAGAGACAGAAAATGCATTAAAACTCTTCTCATCCTCCAAGTCTCATGTTTCTGTCATGTGGAGTCTTTGCTGTGTGGATTTGGCAGCCCCTTTATTGGAACCTGTAGCTATCTGGAGAGAGTAGAGGCATAACGTTGATTTATCTCAGTCAAAAAAGAACCAGAGTTTACTGACGCATGAATTTGCAGTGTACCTTAAAGGGTAGGCATTGATATACAAGCAGAATTTCATGTTTATATTCCCATCGCATAAGAGAGATTTTCACAGATTTTTTTCTTGGAGTTTTTCTCTACAAACAATGTAATATTCAGCAGACATTATTAACATGGCAGAGACCTACACAAGGAATGCAAGTCCATGACTTCCTTGAACACCTGGCAAAGTTACTGAATATTAAATCTTGTCTGTGTACAAGGAAGCTCTGAGAGAAGATGCACAGAGGAACATAAACCTAGATATATATTTTTTGCTTCTGCAAATTTTTATTTGGGGCTGAGTATGTAGTCAGCTTCAATTTTCTAGAAAATACGAAGTTAGGAAATAATATAATCCTCGTAAACAAATCAAAGGCAAACAGCATGCAGCCAGTCCAGAAAAACTAAACTCCTGATAATGATCAATTTTTTAAATTATGAGATATTTGTGGTGGTTTAGCCTGTGCAAAATAGATCGATAAATTGAAAAGATGTTGTTCAGAGAAAGCTTAATCAGGTCAGGTTTGCAATTGCCTTTGACTCTGCAATTACATAACTCTGGATCCCTTCTCCCTGTTACATCCCCTCACAATTACTTTATTTCCCTTTAGTGTCACCATGTCATATCTTAAATTAGTTGATAATGACTTTTGTAGGGTGATATCTTGCATTTTATTACCTGGTACCAATTTTGCATCTCAAGTGTGGATGTCATGGTACTGTGTAACGTTAATAAATTCACTTTGAATTTAGAATCTCTAACTGTTGAATACTTGGCCTAGACAAAAAAGGAATTGCTGATCTTTTGGTTAGACTATGCTGCTCTTCTTGAGTGTCATAACCTGAGTCATCAGGTAGCAGCAAAACAGATACTGAGGCTATAAATCATTTGGTTTTGTTTAACATCTTGGACGCTACTTTTTTATTATTATTATTATTTGGTACAAGATCTTTCCAACAGCTTACTTTAATATGCACGTAGGTAAATTTTCTCAGTTGTGTTCATTTTCCCCATGTCCATGCAGACAGTACTTTAACTTTCAAATACACCTCAACCAGGGAAAAAGTGATGAGCTAATGGAGAATATTATCCTCAGCCCACCTGAGAGTAGCAGAGGGGTTTGGTTATTTTAAGACAATGGTTATTTTAAGCCAATACTTTTGTCTGGAAACATTAAACCTGCTGTGAGAAAGTTGATTATTCCAGCAACTGGATGCCAGCACAGTGGCCAGCAATGTGGATCAAGGTGTCAGCAGAGCTACATGGCCAATTGCTACCTGTGTGGCTGGAGCCCAGCGGCAGTGCTGCAGCTGACCGACAGCCCAGGCTGACGTTGATGTTACTCGTATTCTGGTTCCCGGCACTATACAACACACCGTATCGACAGAGGGATCAGTCCTCTGAAGGTGTTGTCATACAATAGGGGATGCTGACACTACTGGTGTTCCCCTAGCAGAAGGCAATATGTGGCTGTAAAGAAGGCTTAGAGAACATAAGCTTTGTACAAACATCGTGCTCTTTCTGCAGGTTAATCAGGTCTTTAATAAAAGACCATGGAAATGTCAGCACTCTGAACAAATAAACCAGAATTGTAACTGAATGGTCATTCAAACAAAGAAATATAAACCCTTTTTTTATTAATGTTCTTCACACAGAGATGAAACGGATTAGAATTATGATTAGGAAACATATATTCTTCTAAATATTACCTATAAGATTGAGTACATACTTGAATATGCATTATAATATAATCTTACAGATGTGATCACGCTTTAAGGCCTGCAGTCCAAATTTTTTTAAATGAAAAATGTTGCTTGGTAAATAGATTAAATAAACGGATGAGTTAACTAATTAAGCATCCCTTTCTATTGGATTAATTAAGATATGATAGTGACAGGAAGAAATAAAATATATTATTTGTATCAAGGCAAAAAGCCAATCATCTGCCATTTTGATCAGAAATATAAAATGCTCTTTACCCAACCTTTTCTTGCAGATAGTGGTGAAATACAGCTATCTAGGGAAATATATTTTTCTGAATACTGGATGATGAGACTGAAGGGCGACTAATAATATCTGCTCTTAAAGATCCCATTATTATATCTTGAATCCTAGATTAGATATAACCTATTATCTTTCCCGGGTTGTATTATTCCTATGACAATATCGAGGAGGGTTGGGGGGGGTGGGTTATGTGTGTTGGGTTTTGTGGGGATTTTTAAACTTGAAAACTGCTGACAGGTTGGTTTGTTTACTCAGTCTTCTGATTACAGTTCTCTCTCTACTCTTAAAATACTGAAGTAAATTTTTCTCTGTTCTATTTACCTGCAAAATAATGACAGGTCTCCTAATCAGTGCAATGTAGATATTATACAAAGGAAAACTGTACCTTTTGCCTACTGCAGGTAGGTGCGAATACAGTTGGTAAAGCAAGACAGATGAAGCTGCATCAAGGAAAATTTACATTTGGTATAAGAAAAAACATCTTCTGTCTTCCAATATTGAGGATATAAAACATTAGAACAGAAAGCCTAGCCAGGTTCTGGAATTTCAATTTTTAAAGCAATAGTTAGTTAGAAATTATAGTCATGTCTGATCTTTCTCTGAAACAGGGGAACAGACTGTGTAACCTTTGTAGAAGAATGAGTGTGGAAGGAATTGTGCATTACCTATGAAAAAGACTGATGAGAAAGTCAGTATGCACCTCATCCTTTTTCACCATATAGAAAGGTATCTGCATTTTTTTTTTCCTCTTTCATTTCATTGTTTCCAGGTGAAATAGAACAGGTTTTCCTGAAAGCATACCATGGATTTTGCCAACATTTGATCATCATACCTGCAGAACCATGACCTCAGCCTTTGGATCCTCCCTGTACTCTCAGATTTGACTCTATTTGCAGTTCCCAGCTGGAGAGAAGGTTAAAATGAAGATTTATACTTAGTGATGCAAGGTAAATTCTAGCTGACATTTAGTTTTGGCGAGGTTTCTCCTCTTTCTTATGCTGAGCAATAAACTCTGGTGTTTGGGCAGTTTTTGATGCAGGTATGGTGTAGTGCCATCGTGTGGATTCAGGACGGCTAGAGGGAGGAGATAAGCTTGAAAGATAAAATAGGTGTGGGGCAGGTGTGCAGGTAGTTCACATCACCACAGCCAAAGAAATCAAGGTATTGTTCCAGATTATCAGATTCTGAACAGTCAGTCCTTCAGATTTCTTGGATACTGAGCATCATTTAATCCAGACAATTGCAGAAGCAATAAAAGCATTTAATTGTAATCCAACTTTTGTTTTTCACAAGCAAAACAATAGATAAAGAACAAAGCTGACAGCATTCTTCTCTTTTCCTAGATGCCTTTTTTTTTTTCTTGCTTATCTATTGTGCTTATTACAAATGCCAGTGCAGGTTGGTCTACTTGCAAGAAATTTTTGGTCTAACCATAATAGTCATCTAACTAAGCTCAGTAACAAGAGTAGTGTTGATGATGTCAGGACAGTGGAATCCAGAATGGGATAGAAAAACACAGATACACAGAACAAACTGTAGTATGAATATGGCTATGATCGTAGGACTATAAACTGTAGTATATATGGAAGAAACTAAAGCTGTAGTGGGGCTTTTCAAGGATTCCTCCAAACTAGACCATATTTTGGAGTCACTACTAAAGAGAAATACATAGATGAGATCACCAAGTGGGATCTGAATTAAAATATAAAGTGATGTATGGTGTTGCAATTGCCCGTAGAAGACAAATGCTTTATTGTTTGCTATGTAGAAAATAGCAGTGTATATTTTGAAAATTTGTAATGAGTAAAAATAATAATTTGGATTTCACAAAATAACAGATTAAAACCCCATAATGACTACATTGTTGGAATGGTATTCTACTATTGAGTAGCTGATCCAGCTTACTGATTTTAGACTAAAGCTTATTGAGCAGCATAAGAAAACTTTCATCATCATTAGTCTTTGCAGAAAGGTGTTAGAGTGTCTAACAGAGTTCCTACTGGTTACTGTCCTTGTCACTGAACTTATTATCCAGACGTTAATGCTGATAGCTTTGCCAGTGTGTTTATGAGAGAGGCCAAAATCTGAAGAGGCACAGACTAAACTAAATCCTTCCTTCCTTCCTTGTCAAGACCTTGATACTGTATGTGAATAGGAAACCTAATATTACCTCTGCAGTGCCTGTCTCATGGATTAATAGCAGAATTTAGTCTCCCTGCATGTTAACATGCACTATTCTCTCAGCAGCAATAAATTCACACAAAAATATCAGCAGTTCACCAAAAACATTGAGTTCTGTGCTCTCTTGATTCACCTCAGGTGCACTATGCCTGAGATTTCACATGAGTAAGTCTGCTTGATGACTAGTGCATGAAAAAAAGTATATTACTGCTTTAATTACTTATAACGAAGGATCATGGGATGGTGATGTCATCATTTTAAGACTTGCTACATCTAAGTGCACTGCCAGGAAAAGGAAAGATAAATTATGATTTATGTACCTTGGACAAAATTCAGATAAGAACCACTTCAAAAATGTTAATTATTTGAGGTCATTTTCTATTACATAGGATCTGTTCTTTAGAATTTCTTACAGGTTAATAGAGATGATTCAAGAGTGTTCACCCTGAATTGGTTTGACAAGAAAAAGCAGCAACTGTGTGGGGGAGGGAAAAGAAAGAGACAAAGAGTGTGATTTATCGATGTGCACTTTGCTATTTGTGACTAACAAAGAGATGGTTCACAAATGTCTCAAGACTCAAAGCTGTGATCTGTCAGAACTGCTGAGCTCGGGAAAGACTACCACTAAGTAAAAACAGATTGGTCAGCAGTTGCAGACTTATCTGTAAGCAGGTCACCCCACGCTATCTATGTGCAACAGACAGATCATTTTGCTGGGTTAGGAGTAAGATAACTTTGTTTCAGTGTTGTCTGTTATCAGTCAATGGTTTTAATTAGTTACATGATTGACTAATAAAAATCCTCACTGATTGATTTTTTTTTTTTTTTTAATCTGCTAACACTTTATTATGAGGTGATTTTTCATTTGAACTCAAAAGTTTATTATCAAAACGCAGAGGGTTTTTATGATTTCTGAGAGAGTGAAGGAGTAAAAGGGTGCAGAGGGAAAAAATATATTAAAGGTACTACTGATAACATGATAAAAATTATTTGGAGACTCTGAAATAGGTGTGAGGGTCCACACATTTCTTTGAAACCTACTGCCATTTGCCACAAATCAACATTTTTGTAATGACGAAAGAGATAAGGTTTAATATTATAATACTTCTCTTATGCTTGTGTAATAACACTGATCCTGTCATCATCCATACTCTTATGTGTACTAAATAATAATGCTAGCGCTTATTTACAGTTTTCTTAGCACCTCAACTCAAACACAGTTATATATATGCACAAACATCCTCGCAGTTTTGAATAGGCGAATTGTGTTATCGAGGGTAGTTATATGCATGTGAATTTGCACATATTCTATCTGAGGCAGACTTTGCTGCAGCTAGCAGGACCCATCACAGTGAAGAACCGATGACATTGACTTGGCCCACAAGATCCTGATTAACCACACATATATGTCATTATATCTTGTGGCAGTGTATGGAGTGTCAAGTATGTGTATATATATACATATATAGATGTATAGACATATCTCAGAAACAAGTTTGCAGAATGTCTGGAAATACTGAAAGAGCAACAACCCATCTTCTATGGAGCAGTTAAGTTGCCACTAATATTAGCAATCTAAATACATACTTAGAAAGTAACCTGTTAAACTAAGCCTTCCAGAGGGAAGGGACTGAGCTGTGCTACATGTAGACTTGTAGCACTCTTGGATGGTAGGCTTTAAAGAGTGAGCCTTGAATAAAACAGAGTCTAAGTAAATCAGATAAGCAAAGCAATTTCTCCTGGCATATGGACCAGGATGCAATCTTATTTTTCTTCATCTCGGTGGCTTATGCTGTTCTAACATTGAACACCTTTTTATTTTATATTCCGGTGTCTGTCACTGGTCATGTTAGCTGTTCCTTGTGATTGAGAAAATGGTCGTGCTTACTTGTTTCTGTCTTGAGACATGCATTTTATTAGACTAGTGACCCAGAACATTAACACAGTAATGTGACTGAGGTCCTCCAAAGATTATTGTCAGTTCATTCACAGGCCTAGCAATTTGATTAACTCCTGCAGCATCAGAAGGAATTACATCTTTACAATTTTCAAGGGATGGAGGCTTAAGGAGAAGACATCAAACTGACTCAAGATGAAGCAGCCTGATAACTGATTTTCAGCCATGTCGAGTAGTGGGTGATTTTTGAGGACTGTAAGTCGCAGGAAAGGAGGAATGTACACGGCAAACTTAACCTGGGGCTCCCTGCCAACTTTCAGCAGACAGGTGAAAGTTTCCTTTGTCTCCTCCTGCCTGCCAAATACTGTGGTCTACTCAACAGGTCTGTAGATAGTGACTTTGAGCTCTGTTCCCAGCTATGCTACTGAGTCTGGGCAACTCACTTTATATCACAGTACTCCTTTGTGGTTTATAATAGTAAATGTCTTTTTGACTGAATCCATTTTGAGGTGGGAATATAATTCTGTGAACAGAGAGTAATGTGGTTAATGTTCATGAAACACTAAAAGCAATGGACATGTGAGTTATTTCCATGAACAATACAGTATTTGTATTACAGAAAGATAAATTATAAGCTTTTTCACTTAGTAACAAAAACAAAATACATTGTTCTCATACTTGTAGTGAGCTCTTTTTCTAGCATCTAGATAGGAAGTAGTAGAAATGTTTTTGCCACAGCAACTATGTAAATGAGAAGTACTCTGCCCTTGCTAAAGCATTTGAACAGGTGAAACATTCTGCTTGGAAAATTCTTGACTCTGTTCCCTTTGCATTTAAACTTGATTGTCACCCCTATCCCAAGTGCTGCAGGCACCTGTGGCTGGTTTTAGATGCTGACTATGTGGATTGCAGGCTGATGTGAGCCATATGTGAGCTGCTTGCCAATTTGTACTGGGACAGGGATGGCAGCAAAACCACCTTCCCTGGCTTGCTGAGCAGCTTGGAGCAACAAGGCCACTCTTGTGGGCTCTGTCAGCAGGCTCTGGGCTGCTCTGTCACAGCTCTGCGACTTGCAGCTGGTCTGTAGCCACCCATTTCTACAGTCTAGGAGACAACTTGGACTTGGGACTCTAACTTATCAGGATGGCGGGCCCTATACAGGAAAGAAGCCTTAAGTCAGTCCTGATGTTTCACTCAAAATTGGTGCTAGGAATGTGGCTGTTGGACAGGATGTTGGCAAGGGCTGAGCTCATCCAGTTGAATGACATTCACCATTTCATTATTCCTCACTGTGTATCCTTAGTTCTGGTCCTTTCACTGTGCCTCACGTCAGCCTTAGTGGCCTTGTGTTTGTAGTATGCAGTTCTCAGGCAAGTATTTGAACAGTTGTTAGCAGAAGACTCATAAAGCGAAGAGGTACAATAAGATGTAGACAAGCAGAAAGAGTATCTTGAAGTTCAGGGAGGAAGCTGAGAGTATGAAAAAGAAAAGTTCAGAGGACAATCTTTTAGTGTGATCACGCAGTAGAGATATTTTGAATTCCTGTTCATGTAGGCTTTCATAGAGACATTAAGTCACACTGCCAAAGCTAAGGCCTGAATCATCTTTATGAAGTCACTGCAGGTTTCTCATGGCAGTAATCAATAGAAACTTATTTTCAGTCTTGTTTCAAGCATTTCCTGAGGGGAAACTATTCTCAGGAGTTCTATCTTACATGTATTCACAGGAAGCTGAAAGGGATAAACATGTTTCTGACCCAGGGACAATGCCATTTCAGGGTATTTAAAAAGACTGGATTGGATTCACAATGAATACAGAGCACACAATAACTTTGTCTGAAAGCATCTAGCAGATAGTTTGATTCTTATTCTAGAGCAAGACTCCTAAACTAACACCAACAAATTCAGGATCTGTGGAACGCTATTAGGTGATGTTAAACCCTTGAAATCCAAGATGGAAGATGTTCAAGGCAGTAGATCTTTTAAGATGATTTCTGTTTTGTAATTTTGTTGTTGTTGTTTTAATAGCTTAGAAGAAGCTATTAAACAGAAACTCATCAGCACCTAATATTATGTACCTCACGCTCTGATAGTATGGTTCCAGTTCATTTGTGCTAGACCTTTTTGTCATTTTCTGTCTATTTAAACTTCTTCAAGTCCCCAGTGACTTGGAAATTACTTCTGACAGAGCAGGCATTCTTGTTTTCAGTTTTCTGCTGAACAAAATGTCAGCAGGTGACAACCAGTGTTACCTTAGTGTAGTTAACAAGGTTAAAGGGTCTTAATCTATGGCCTTTTCTTATGAATGTCTTATTATTCTGTTTCCTACTAGCCTCTCAGACGGTGGGTATTGATGACTGTCAGCTTCATGTCTAGTGTTCTAATCCATGCGAATTGCTTAGTTTTGTGTCTTCTTATCTGTGGAATCTCCTTAAGAATTATTGTGTTAGGTGTATAAAATAACAAAAGTGGATTCACCAAAGGCATTCTCCCATTTGTCATCTTAGAAGATCCTATCAAGCCAATCTCAGGTGCACTAGTCCGTGCTCTTCTGTGTTTTCTGGCCAGTGGTATAGAAAGGTATGTAAGCTTTGTTTCAGATTGGTAGTTTTTCTGTGTGCCATCGATATAATTTTTTTGTTTAATTTGGTTTGACATTAAGCATCTTTTCAATATAGACATACAGCACCCCTTGAAAAAAAGCAAGTACAACACCTCTACAATTTTCCTGATAGAGCTGGGATTGTGGTCAGCAGAGTGCAATTAAAACTCCATTCAAAAAAATATTAAAATAGTTACTACCATACAGGGAGTCAAACTGTATTATATAGGGAGTCCTTGTCAGTTCAGGCTGCTTCTGTGGCCCCACTGCAACTTGGGGCCTCCCCCAGTAGAAGGAGCCTGCCAGTGTGACAGGGGCTGCATTCCCTGTCTGCTGAAGTCTACATCCTGCATGTCAACATCCCTACAACTCTGCTCTAGGATTTTATTTCTTACAGTTTCCATCATCAGTAATTAAAGGGATTGCAGCCTTTTTTGTAAACCAGACATCCCTTTCATTCAGAGATGCCTTATGCAAAGCATTTGCTGAGGAACCAACATAAAAAAAAATTAAGACAAAACCACCTTCCCCATGGGAGCACTTCCTCAGTACATGTTGATGAAACATGTCAAGACTCTCTAAATTGACTTCTTACGTTCATTGCACGGTTTCTCTTTCAATTGCAATCTTGTCCTGTCTGTGCCTTAGTTGTACATATTGTGTTACTCCTTCAACAGTTGATTTATTGGGGGAGAGACCAGCTGTGCCTAGTTTACATGAGATGTATTGTAGGAGGGCCGGAAAGGTCTGGTTTAACTTAGAAATATTGGAGCTGTAAAAATGTTGATTGCAAGTTGATAGAGGACTGATTTACCTGATTTCTGTTTATCTGGATCAGTCAAACCAGTTTCTCCCAGGTGTTAACTGAGTAATGTTCCAGTGTGGTAAGTGTAATGGAAAAAAAGATAATTTCAGATTGTAACTCATTAATTTTGTTTGTTAGAGTTTAAGGAACTATAGCCAATATTTGAAAAATTTCTCTTCCAATTAATGAGTGGTGCGCCTGCTCCGTAACAATTGTGCTGCATCAAACATCATGTGTGTGGCCTCACTTGTGTTCACTAAGCTCTTAGTTAAATGTTGCTGTGCCTGCTGTGTTGATTGCTCTGAGTTACCATGTAGTTGTGAGGTAGAAACAAGAAACTATTTCCTTCATATATGCTGCTTCAGAGTCATTCCGAGCAAGGCAAATTTCTCTGACCTAAAATACAGGATGGTCCACAGCCCAAACAAATAGGCTTTAAGTAGCTGAATTGACTGTGCTAACTTACAAAGAGAAGCTGCCTAACCATTGATAATAGAAGACACATATATGACTGTCATCTCATCTTGTAATATGCATAAATTAAAAATATGAAGGTAACCTACTTTTGGTTATCTGCTTTAGGCATTGAAAGTTCCTCTTGTCTGTCTCCCCTGGGCTCTGATTCCTGCTCTTTAAGTTCATGGCAGTCAAGACACAAAGGAATAGTAGAATGAACTTCTAAGGGCTTATATTATTTCTATGCATGTGTGTAAAGGTAGGCATAATTTCACTAAACCAGGAACGTTTTCTTCCTGTAAACAAGAAGAATAAATGTGAAACTGTCCTCAGTGATTTGATTTGCAACACCAAGACAAAAAATACTTAGAGTTTTATAATATTTTTATCATATATGTATTACAGACAGAGCCTAGTTTAAAGTTATCTTGTGCTGTTGTTGCTGTTTGTACTAGAGAAACTGCAGTCAGAGCCTTGTAGTAGATAATGGGTCACTGTGATGGAGACCCTGTCAAAACCACAACTTGGACAGTATTTCGTACTTTCATATACATGTGGCTTTTCTAAAAGAAATGGCATGAAATGCTCTTCCAAGTATATACTCTGAAAACCTATCATGACCTGGCATTTTGAGTAGGGACCTGAGGGAAGAGAGGACTGGGTTTTTCCCATGTCCTTGAAAATCAATCCACATCTGCCTTCATGTTAAGCCTCGAAACTAAAGGAACTTGCACACTCAGCACTTTCTGAAGACTTTCTGCTAAAATCCCAGAGTGGTCCATTTGTCTGTAATGTGTTCTTCACTCTACAGAGCCTTAGGGACATGCAGGATGTCAGAGGGTCAGGGACCTCTTGTCTTGAGGTGAATCTCTACTGGGCTGGCCATGACTTAGCATCTGTTTCTCCTTTCATTGGTCATGATGATTTTAAGAACTTTCTAGTCCTTTTTTAAGCTCAAATTATGATCAAATTCCAAAGTTCAGTGGCAGACATGAATCATAGCACTTTCTCATTCCTTTTATGGTAGTTGTTGTTTTGGGGGCTGCTTTGTTTTTAAGGAAAACTGCGTTATACTAATATACTTAGCATCTTGCGTATTTATAATATGGAATGTTTAGCTACAGTAACTGGTCCAACAGATTACTATTTTCCTTTGAAATGGTTGTTTTCAGCCATTTAAACTCTTGTAGTAACTTACACAGCACTCAGTGTGGCTTATGTGATGCAATCCTGAAACTTTTATTTTTAAAAAATATTTTAGGAAATTACATACTGCAAAAGATTAAACTCAAAGACAGTGTTATAGTATTAAGCACTCAAAATAGGAACAAAACTTAACTTTTCAATCTGAATTCACCACCTTTGTGCAAAGTATTTGTTAGAGTATGTGTCATTGTATATTATTGCATCTACGGGACTCAGGCCCTACTCAGTGCACAGGAAAACCAAAGCAGGGTCCTCCGTTCATCACTGGTATATTATTTTGAGGTTACATCTTTGGGTTGGACCACAGGAGTTTACAAGCTCCAGCACTATTTCTGACGCTGATTTCTACCTGTTCCTGAATGAGACTGAGAAGGCATATTAGTGAGCAAATAAAAAATGTATGGGGCAATCTCCCTTCTCACATTTCCTCACAGGCAAGATCTTGATTTCATTTTTAATGTAATGTTCTTTAAATGTACAGACTGTGTACACTGTAATAGAAAAATACATCCTGTTAGATCGATAGAATGCAGGGGCCAATGTGCCTCTATAAACCATGGTGTGAATGAAGATGTGTGACCTGATTATCTGAGTGCTTTCTTTTATGTCCGTGATACCATATATTTAAAGATACATTTTAGTATTAATCCAGATCTCTTGAATTAGCCTAAGATCATATTTCCTGGTTTCTAATGATTACAATTTAGTAACATATGGTGCTGAAAGTAAATCAGATTATGTAGATCATTTAACCCAATACAGGTTAACTTAGAGGTGAAGTCCCTTATAAGTCCTGAATCTGATATTTTTATACTTATTCCTATACTGACAAAATTAATTGTTATTCCATTGAATGTGATCTTCTCTTCATTAACTTTATTGTGCCTTCATGCTTATATTCATAACTGAATAATGGTCGTGATTTTGTCATCTCTTTCCTGGCAGAATTAGACCTGATGATGTAAGAGACTGAAAACTATCAGGTCACTGTTCCTCCTTGCAGTATTGGGACAAATCCTCAAGTAACATAAGTCATTGTAAGTTTACTCTGAACCTCTGAAAGTTTACAACAATGGAGGACCTTTCCTGTTATTACCATATAAAAGATGTGCCTTTTAAAATTTTTTTTCTTCTGATCATATATAGGAACAGCAGTGTCTAGCACTTCTGCTGCCAGTGGCTTCTTTTGTGGAGGACAGAATTATTTGAGTGTATACGCCTCGCACCCTTGGCCCCGGGCTCTGTAGAAGCTCTGTCATGGATTTTGTTCAATTTGTATGGGAACTCTGTAAGGTGCTGAGCCAGCAGCCACCATGCTTTTCCAAGCGTCTGGTTCCCACTGATGTATCCTGTGAGGACTGAAGAATGCTGACTCTTACAGAACCCCATCTGTGATTGTGGGTGACATTGCCAATGGTGCTATGGCATGTACCAAAACCTACTGTGGGTTGCAGGAAGAGTAGCATGGCTGGAAACTCTCTCTTAACTCCCCCATGCAAAGATGTCTGTGCAATCAAGGTGAGGCCTTTTCTCAGGAGCAGTGTGGCAAGGGTAAGACTGAAAAGATTTCAGAGCTTTGTTACTGAACTTAAAGCAAATCAGATTTTATACTGCTCAAGGAAGGTAAGGTTTTGTCAGTCCAATTTAACTACATTTCATATTGAACTCAAATAATTCATATATTTTGGGTTAGTTTTTCTACATTATTAGTTATTTTTTAAATTATCGTATTTGAAACTCCTTGGATTTGCTTTTCAGGTTTTAAACCTTTAGGGCATGCTGTGGCCACATTTTCAAGTTCTCAGCAGGCAAGGGCACTATTTAATGAAGAAATAAAAAAAGCTGAGGTTCACAAATACTTACTGGACATTTAGAAAGTTATCATAGCTTTATCTGGCTGTTACTATTTTTATTCAAGCTGGTAATGGAGTATTTTTTAGGGTCATTTACATACTTCAGACATGGTTTTGGTGAGCTGTAAAACATGGTGGGTGGATCTGACTGTACGTATAACAGAATCACTCTCTAACACATTCACACCCCACAGGTCGCTGTAGGGGTACTTCAGCCAGGCAGTGAGCAGGAAGCCTTGGCCATAACCCTGGCTGTGTAAATTCTTTATGAATAAGCAGGGAATTGAGGTTTCACATCTCTCAGGTGGACTATTATATTTGACACCAAATTCTAAGAAACAAGGATGAAAATAACCTTTTTATCATTATGATCATAGTAGTACATTATCTACTGGAAATGGACCTGGAGAAGAGTCAACAAAGGATGTTTTATATTTTGTTAGCTGGTTTTAATTTATCGGCTGCCAGTTTCAATATAATTCTCTAACTAGTTGTACTGTAACTTCTGGAAAAATATCTACCCCCTGCCATTCAAGTTCTGATGGGGGATGTGTAAACGTGCTTGTGCGTGTTCATAATGTTTCCAGGCAGATTCAAAATGTTTGCTTAAAAGCTAGAAAAATCTGGTCTTCAAAGTTCAGAAATACTGTACTGCTCATACTGATGTGGAGAGATTTATCATACTCATGTCTGTTAATACCTCAGGGAAATTATTGCTTCTTGAATAATGGAATAAATATTGAGCCTCAATGCCAAGGTGCCTGTTGGTTACAACTGTTGGGATTACATTATAGTATGGGTCCAGGCAAAAAGGATTGTCTGTGCAAATTAGTTAGTACTGAGTCATCAGCCCTGATGCTGTCCCTGATGCTAGCTGGGGGACATTCCTGCAGTGATGGAATGGCAGCAGCAGCTGGCACAGCTCTGATGGATGCCCTGCACCGTGCACATCACCCTGGCGATACTGCGGGCTCTCTTGCATGGGGCAGCGCACATCATCACAGTGAGAAGTTCACATTCTGTTTTAATCACACTCCTGTAACCCAGCTGGTCCACAACAGTATACAAAAGGAAGAACTGGATTTGGCTCTGAGTTTGGAAACTTATGCCTGCTGGAAGTACAACAGCTGAGCATCGGTGTGTATCATGGTGAACACATAGTCTACACGCCTTTTAATGGGGAGCATCCATGGTGCTCCCAGGACTGCCCTTAGAACAGTGATAAAAGAACTGAGTTGTAGTTTTCAGTCAGTTTTGAGGGCTAAAGTAAACAGACAGGTGCAAGACAACATGACCTTCTTAGTGGAAATGAAACAAGAAAACACCTGCTGTTCCCGAGTATTGGAAGAACTTGTTTCCTCTTTGCATGGAAACATTCTAGCATTGTCATCCCATGCTTCACATCAACCTGCAGCAATAAAATCAAGCAGGTGAAAATTTCAGATAGATCAATGGTTTGGTGGTATCAGTCATGAAGGTCTGTTCTGCCCCCCAAAAAACAGATGGCTATAATTTATGATTTCATGATGGTTTTGATACTTAAGTTTATGTTTTCAGAGAAATAATCCAATGGCCATTAATCAGGCGTTGTCTGGATTAATATATTTTCAAAAGCTCCATATTATACTGTACAGTGACGCTAGCTACCCTTTGTTGGAGGAACTTAGAATCTTATTGCCATTAAGCAGCACTGGGGTCTGATGAGGGCAGTCACCTCACAGGAAGGGCAACCTTGTCAGGTCGTCAAAGGATTTTGGTTCTTCCTGGTCTTGCCTTGGCTCGTGATCTGCTGTTCTGCTTTTCCTTGCACAGCATCTTCACTTACGTCAGTCCCTTGTCACTGCTTTGCAGTAATCCTGGTTTTACCATGGATTCTATGTATTGGACAATGCTGAGCCCTTGTTCAAACTTCTTGTGATCGGGACATTTAGTGGCATTCTTTCTCCACAAGAATGATTTATTTCCTCCTGACACAAAAACAATATTTTCTTGATTCTCTTATCTTGCTGCTGTGATGTAGACATCCCTAACATAGTTTTGCTGCTTTCTCATAGTAACAGGTGTTTCTGACCATTTCATAACACTCTTGGATGAGTAATTCAGGAAAACATGCTGCTCTTAGCTCATTCAGTGCTCTCAAATGGACAAAAATTAAATAGATTATGTGGATATCGTGCAGTTTAAATGTTAGCTTGTATGTAACAAGTGGAGAAGAAAGGAGCAGTCAAAAGGATAAGAAAACAAAGCCCATGGGTTGTGGAAAACCATGTATATAACAACTTGAATCAAGTATGCCAAACACATAAATTCTCTGTAATTGTCTTTGATCAGTCTTTTTACCACTAGATCTACCTCAGAAATGCTATCTGTTCAGTGTCATCCTAGTCATAACTATGACTTGACAATTTGATCTCAAAGTAGTGTTAAGTGTTAATAAGCAATTTTTATTATTTTAAAATCAATTTTCCTAACATGATCATCAATAGCACTTCAGATTCTGAGACTCTACAACAACCAATCTCATAGCATGGGGAAAAAAGTGTTTAACTCCTGGACTGATCAACAATTGGATTTCAATCACCATGTTCTAGGAGGAGTTTTGTCTACGAAAATATTTTGGCATTCGTGTGTGAATATCTGGAAAACATGAAAAGGTGAAACAGTCCTTAAGTGTCCTGCCCTGATGCTAAATTAGCACGACCTAAGACTTCTGATGAAACCAAGAAACAGTTATCAATTAGCATCAGTTTCAGGAAGCATTATCATATCAAGACATCTCAGGGTGCCTTTATAAAAGAGAAAAAATACAATAATTTAATAGCTCAGTCTGCTGTGCCAAATGAATGACTCAAAGCAGAAAAAAAAAAAAAAAAGAAAAAGGAAAAGAAAAAAAAAGAGTATGAGCTATAGTTTCACAATTGCACCAGCCTACAAGAAAGCGCCAATTAATTTCTAAAGCATTTTGCTAGGAGAGTGATGGGACATGTCACCATAAAGCTTGAGCTTGTCTGGAGAATTAAGGACACCTAGGTTTTTGTTCCCCATTTACTAGCACTGATTTTAATTCAGTTTTCAAAAGGCCTTCAGACAAAGAAACCGAGTGAATGACATGAGCGTGTGTTTTATGCGTATTGGAGCAGAAGTTAGCTGTTGGAAAGAAGAGATGGTAGTAGGCTTGTATTCCTCTAGTAACTCAAGGGCAGATGCTTCACAGTCTGTGTGAGGCCTCTTTAGGGGTGTGGAAACATGGCAGGAAGTGTTTCTGGTTTTCCCCCTAAATTCTGAATGAAAATTTGAAATGTCTCCATTTTGATTGGCTTTTGCGGGGTTTCATGAGATGCTGCAGTTATTTTTGTCTTCCGTATGGTAGGCTATGTTCCTATATGAACAACATTTCCTCAATATACCATCACCTTTCCTTGTTGAAGGCTTAAAGTACACTGGAGACTATAAAGGAGAACAGCTCCAGGAAGGATGGTGACTACATTAACATTAGAGTGATGATCACAGCAGCTGGAACACCAAAGACACAAGTGTTTAGTTCCTTTCCCATCCAAGTTGGCAACTTTTTTCCATGTGTGCTGTGCATAAGCTATAATCCCCTGAAAACATATAAATCTGCTTAACTTAAAAGCCAGGAAATCAAATGAAAAAAATTATTCTGGTGACCTTACTTCTGCTCCTTGTATGAAGAACACGACGGCATCTAAAACCAGTTTTAATGCACTGGAGCAGAGCCTGAAGTTGGCAGAAGAGTACAGCTTTGGCTTCAGTTCCTGAGATGCCAGAAGAGATTGGAAGTCCTTGAAATTCTTCCAAGAAGTCACTTTGTCCTGGATGGAAACTGGCATTTATCAGTGCAGATGATAGTGGTGTATAGATGGCATCAATATTGATTTGTATACTGTGCGAGCTTTTAAATATGATTTAAGCTAAAGCTCAGCTTAACATTAAGACATTTCTCCACAAAGCATTGATTTAATGTTAATGTTTTTTATGTTCCTTTCTTTGCTGTAGCCTTTCCCTTGGTTTATGGAGACATCCCAAATATGCGTCTCAGTTCCCACTATTATCAGGCATTTGTGAAAGACCCACAAACACTTGTGAATGTAAGTATTCAAGCGTTTAATTTATGTTATCTGTCAGGCAGCTTCAAATGCAGTCAATTTATGGTGGTCGCTAGCATTCATCTCAAATTCATTATTACCCCTTCAGGTGCTTGCACTTGGCTTATTGTTTTCCTAAGCCTGATGAAGAACACAGGAATGCTTGATGGAGATCTAACAGAAAAGTTAAAATAGGCTGGCTCTTTTATCAGTTCTGTAAGGTCACTTCTTTTATGTTGCCTCTTACAGTGTTGGGTATTTTAAGCAGAGTACTTACTGGACTAGAGAGAGAATTTCCTATTTGATTTGTATTGAAGTAATCTATGGCAGTTCTTGCTAAGTGAACTTGCACTGAGTATCATTCTACTGTGTGTGTCTCCTTGCTCTTTCTTGGGCGTTTCAAAGTGGCTGAGCAAGATCAGAGCTGTAGCTGCTGATCTGTGTCTGAATCCTGAAGTCCAGATCGCCAGAGCAGCGCGGCTGTGTGGAGGTGACACCAGCTTTGGGGAGGGAGGGAGAGCAGTTACATCCCTAGCAGGTCGAAGTAGCCTGGGAAGAGAGGTGGAGAGAGAGGGACAGGGTTTTCCCTCAGCCGAGAGGTCGGTGTGCCCCCGCGGGCGGGCGGAGGCCGCTGTCTAGCGCTGGTCAGCGCGGAGCTTGCGCGGGCGCGGTGGCGGCTGGGGGGCTGTGTCCGCCCCGTCCCGGGGCTTCGCGGCGGAGTCCTCCCGTCTGCCGCGGCCGGGCAGAGCGGAGCTGGGTAGCGCGGCGAGGGGCGAGTGCCGGCCCTGCGGCGAGGGTTTGCCGGTCGGAGGCAGGTCCGGCAGCGCCGCACCAAATGCACTGGGCGGTGTTTGTTAGCGGCGGCTTTTTCGGACGGCTTTTCTCAGCAAGCCTGACCTGTTGTTAAAGCGTAGTTTTGGTCTGGCTTGGTTAGATTGGTATCTTTCTCTTTTTTTTAAATTATTTTTTAATTTTTAAATTTTCTTCCCCCGCTTGCGGTTTAGAAGTGGCGCTTCGCCGCTAAGCGGGATGCTTGCGTTCCGGGTTACTTTGGTTGCCTGCCAGGTAGAGCTCATCTCTTACAGCATCCTCCTACCATCAAGCAAAAATCGTCTCCTCTCCCAAGGATTAATTATTCAACACGTTTAATGTGTTTGGGGCGGGAGGGGGGGAGGCGGCCACTTGGATACATCCTGGTGCCGCAGCGCCTGTCCCTGCTTTGTCTCGCACCTGGTGTGTTTGCGCGGCTCTCGGGTCTTCCTTCCCCCCAGCCTCCTCCTCCTCCTCCCGCCCGCGCCCCGCTACCTCCCTGCGGGGGCTGGGGGACTCGGGCCGCTGCACCGGCACCTCGCGGGAGGTGGCTCCGCGCTGTCGCTCCGAGCCGCCCGGCGTCCCGCACCTTGTCCGCGGGGATGCTCGGGGCGGAGCCGCCGCCGCGCCCCCTCCGCTCCCCTGCGCGGCGGCTCTGCGGGCGGGGCGGGGGCTGCCGCCGGGCGGGGCGGCCCCGAGTGGCCCGGGTAGCGCGCACCGGCGGCCGGGCGCGGAGGAGGGGCCGGGGGCTGGCCCGAGCCGGGTGGTGCCGCCGCCCGGGCAGCGCGGGGGGCTTAGCGGCAGGCGCGGCGCGGCAGAGCGGGGCTTCGCCTGTGACTTCGGCTTTTTCCCGCAGAGCCCGAGGGGCGCCGGCACCGCTGAGAGCACAAGGGCGCGTTCTCCCGGCCGGTGGCAGCGGGGCGGGACCCGGGAGGACAGACGGAAGGAGCCGGCGGAGCGGCATCCCCAAGAAGCATCCCGGCGCTGTCCGTCCCGTCCCTGCTCGGTGTGGTGCGTCCCATCGCGGCCCGCTGCCGCCGCCCTGGGCCATGGGCCGGCCTGACTGAGAGCCCCCGGGACCCGCAGCGCGCCCGGTGCTGCCCGAAGCGCCGGCGGCCGAGGCGGGGCCGCAGGAGTCCCGGCACGGGGGAAGATGCCCTCGGCGGGGCGGACGGCGGGATTTCTCCTCCTCTGCGGGGGTAAGTACCGCCGAGCCCGGCCTTGCGGGACGTTTGCCGGGCTTTGGTGATCGATGGCACCGGCGGCTGGGTCCGGCTTCGAAAACCTTTCTCAAAACACAAACAAGATATAAATAACCTTAATACTTTTTCTTTGCTTTTTAAGTTCTAAGGTTAAGTCAGAACAGATGTGAGCTTCCTTGTTCTTTAAATTTATTATGTGAAAGGGAAAAATACATTCAAGCGTATTCCTGTTTTAAGTTTCTAAAACATTATTTCTTCTCTGTTGTCCCCCTCCCAGAGCTTCTTGCATCATCAAATTAAATGGGGTTTGGATTGATAAATGAAAATGACCCAAAATATGAAAAGTTATTGGATCGTAACTTAGATGATGCTCTCCACAGATGTCAAGTTTCTAAAGCAAACAGAAAATCCATTCTATCTCTTTTTCTTCCATATGGCTTTGTTTGCCAATGCATTTCTGATGTTTACATGAATAAATCAAAGTTGTTGTTTGCTCGAGAATGCAGTACAACCTTGCACGCCAAAAATGTATTTATGAAAAAAGCAAGTCCCAAACCAGTCCAGTAGTTCATCAGTTTGTATAAGAGTAAAGTGCAATATTAATTCTATATTCATGGTTCTCTGTATTTCTTCTCGTTATTGTTTCAAATTAATCGTTACTAGTTCACACTGGCTTAAACTACTCTCTCTAATTTGCAGAGACTATAAAGCGTCTATTTTATTGTATTTTTTCTTTAGTATGCTAAAATCCTTCAAGTTGCCCTTATTCTTTCTCTTCCTGGTACATTATTGTTAAGGCCTGATCTTCATAAAAACTCACTGGTACTCAAACCTAGGATGTTTGAGAATAAAATATGTGGATTATACTACATCTAACCATTTATTTAAAAACAAACAAACAAAACTCCCCAAACAACAAGAACAACAAAAAATGAACACACAAAACCCAGAATGGATTGTATCCCAGTTCATTTCACTGTCCAGAAGAATTAGCCGCACTTTTATTGCTAATGGATGATCTATCACTCCTACTTTGCTTTTATCTTTGGCAACTCCATTTCCTTTAATGTTTTTGGCAGAATTGGGAGAAATGTAATTTACCTAAGTTCTCCAGTTTGAGGGTTATGTTTTCATTAGCCAAAATGAGTCACATGCATTTGCTTGAAAATTATTTTCAGTGATTTCCATTTAAGCTGGACAGATGCTTACTGCTATTAATGCTGTGATGCCCCAGAATATTGTGTGTACTGAACTAACGGGTGCTTGGAAATCCTGAGCTGCTTTCTTGTACTTTTTTTTTTTCCTTAATTGTTTCCGTTTCAGTTGGACTATTATTTGATTTTACTTTTAGTTGTATAACTTTATATGAATTTTACTCTGAAAGTAATGTATGGGAAAGGGAATTGTCTCTGTGTGTTCTCCCCACTCAAGATAGATATCTAAAGCTTCCTTCTTTAAGTATCAGACCTAGGCAGCTGGAAATCAGTTTGAAAGACTTTTTATTATTAAATGTGACCATAAATTGTTAACTCTTGGATCTGTCCATAGCTTGGAGGAATATTATAGGAGTTGATTTATTTGAGCAGGATAGACTGCCAAGTAGACTTTTTTTTTAATACCACTTGCTTATACTTATAATTGCAAATAGTAATTTTGTTTATGTTCTCAGCTTTGACTGGTGAGCTTAACATTTGATTTCCTTTAATTTTTACTAAAACTATGGGGAAGAAAAGGTGTATACATTCAGGATCACACTTCAGGGTAATTGTATTCATAGTTATTTCAAGAAGTCTAGCATATTAACAATGTCATATGGGTGTTGCTGGAGAATCACTGTTTCACATTGTTTAGATGTGTGACACTAATTCCTATTTATGTAATAAAAGCTGAGTTGATAACAAGGGTAAGGTGAGTCGTTATGTCTTGGAGGTACTAGCAAAATCCCAGCGTGCTTAGAGTCCCTGTTTAGAAACAGAGCTACCTGATGTGTGATGCTGCAGAGCACTGGCAGGAGGAGGAACGCAGTGAAACTTCAGTGGGGCTCCATCCCACGGCAAAGCCAGAGATTGTTCAATGGGAACTGTGTCAAGCTCTTGCTGGGTGTTGTGAAGGAGTCTCTCACACCCGGCCAAGACCTTGCCATAGAGGATTCACCACCCAAAGTTAACATGCGGTGATATGCTCCTGTTGGTTCATCTTTGATTTATCTGATGGTGGGTTTTGAAAGCTTAAAACTGTAGTGGTTCTTGAAACACGTGCTCAGAACTAACCCAAATGTTATCTCTAACTTAGAAAGAGATTGCCTTTTACCAAGTGAGCTGTGTTAATCAATCTCATGAGTGTGCTGTTAGCTGAAGGGGTTAGATCTGGTTCTTTTGTATTGGTAGGCTTCCAAAAGCACACTGGAGCATTTGTTCTGGAGGAGAAAGGCTGCGGTCTTGCTGCTTTTGCACTGTACGCAGTGCACGAATCTCCTGCAGGCACTGCTATCAACATGCTGCAGCCTAGAAATAGAGAAAGTAAAAGGAATGTTTCTTCTCAAATGAAACATTATTTTTAATCAATATCAATTAAAAGAAATGCAGATTTTTATTATGGAGTGTGCACATGTATTTTTCAAAAGTTTTACATCTTGTCAGTTGTAGAGCTTCAAGGTGTTTACTTGCATTCCATGCTGCGTGGCTATTTGACACTGGAGTTTTGATTCATTTCTGAAAGCTCATTGGTATAGGAGAAGAACATTGTTCAGTTACATATAGAAAAGAGTGCCTATGGGAAAAACCTGGGAGGATTGTCTTATCTGGAAAGTAGTTTTTGTTATTAAAGGGAATACTTTTGAAGATATAATAGATGTTCAGTTAATAAAATAAATTTTATAAGTATTACAGTATGCATATTTTGTAAAATCAGAAGAGAAACCTGCTTCTACATGCAAATAATAAGAGATGCTACTTTAACAAATATGCTCTTGAATATAGACTATTCAAACCTTTTTCTATTGGCTGTGGCATGAAACTAGTGATGAACATAGTAGTTCTGATATTCATTTAAGCAGGGCATCAATTCTTACGGTGCATTTTCCTGCCGCTATGGTTACTGTTAATATTTTATTTTCACTAGTTACAATTTACAAGTCCTGGCTGAACTCATGCATCCAGATCAAAGACAGAGTTCAGAAACCAACTGTGTAAATATTGACATTCTTCTCAAAGTTTATGTATTTTGTGTAATATTTGTATTTCATTATAGAAAATGGATGTTTTCCCTAGGAAAAGAACATCTATGTGATTCTTCCAAAAAAAGATCCCCTGTACACAAACGCCTTTAGATTAAAACAGTGCTAATGAGATCAAATGGTGGGACACAGACCATTGACTTGAGTCAGGAATAAGGCTAAAGACAGACGCAATTTTTTTGTGCGTACCTGTCATTTTGGCAATGTTCTGGTTTGACAACAAGTGATTTTCATTTTATTTCGTTAGATTATAACCCTGGCTGTAGGGCAAGGGCAAAGGGAATCTGTGGAGACATGTGAGAGGCACTTCATTAGGTCCTATGTGTCTTGTTTAGGGAGGGTCCGAGTGTTATTCTGAGGTAAAATTCAAATCTCCCTGCTCTTATTGGTTGTAAAAAGAGTATTAATTATGACAGTTTGTTCTCTCCTACTTTGCTGGTTTTCTCTGGCGAGATGTTCAGCATCTCGTGCACTGGCTCTTCCCCAGGCAGCTCACAGCCCTGCTGGGGCCAGCCCTTTCCCTCGCACCGCTCACCTGCTCCCTCCTGGACCGGGACGCGGCCACTCTGCTGGCGCAGACCCATCATGGGGCTTATCCCAGCGCTCCTGCAAACTCCCAGGGAAGGTGCCTGGACCCTCTGGGGCCCTTCAGGCTCAGTGTCTCTCCTCACTTTATCCCTATTCCCAGGTCCTTCCCCTTCCAGTTCCTCAACAAATGAACTTTTTCACTGAAGTTCACAACCTGCAGCATTATCCATTTCACAAAAAGGAATGTACCATGTTGGGTTTTCTTAACTTGTGCCCATAGCATCTGTATTTGTGTTATATTAAATTCCCTTTACTTCTCATTGTTATTTTTGCTGTATCTTCCATATCTTGGATGCCTTTATTTGCGTATCTGCCTGTCTTCTCAGGGTATGTGTCAGGGCAATACTCAGTATTGGCTTGATTAGTTCTGCCAGTCAGTTTGTTGGTCTTCAGCTTCATTCATGGGTTTTGTTACTATCATACATTATAAAGGAAATTTATATGAAGATTACAAAAAGCCAGCATTTTAATGCTTAAAAATTCATGCATTAGGCTTTGATTAACAGACAAGATTTCAGTCAGTTTGTACGACAGCATTGGTTCAGCACCTCTAAACAAGACGTACATTCAGTATCATGCCAATATTTAGTTTCCCATCTATATGTCATATTATAGTCTTTGAGTGTTTCATGTTTTTATTTTTGTTAATGTAACTGAAACAACAGACATGACTAGTGTGAAAACCTGTATTTTATTAATCTCAGTTTCTTCCCCTATCCCCCACTTTGGCCCCTGGCAGGAGGGAAAGGATTTCCTTGCTTGCTGCTGAACTTGCATTCTTGGCACCACTGCTCAGGCTGGTAACGAGGCGAGTACTAATTCTGGGCTTTTTAGAATTTGAACTGAGGTAACTGGTTTGAGGGAAACCAAATAGTAGCTCTCTCCTCAGTACCTCATTTGTCAACTGTACTGTTTCATGCATGCTGTGTATTTAAAGGAGATATACTAACAGTAAACAAGAATTCAGAGCTCCTGCCCTTCCTAGGTTGCTGTCTCCCCCATGATGCAAACTAGCAAACACAAATATGCCACAGGCTGGCAAAAATCCATGCTTTAGGAGCTCAGTGATTTTTAGAGAGCCTTTTTCTGTAAAGGTCACTTAGAGCCCGTCTGCGGTGAGAAGGTTTGCTTTATTCAAGCGTTGGCATCCTCCAGCTTTCCCGCAGAACTGAGAGTGGTGCCAGCTGGTGATTGACTGGAATTCTCTCTTGATTTTGAAATGTAATGAACTGCCCGACACTTCTTATTGGGTGTCTGTGTTTCTGTTAGTGATGTTTCAAAACTTTACCACAAGTGCTGATTCCGTATCCAAACAAGGCGTACGTTAAGAACGTGCCCTTTCAGGACTGAGGCACGTTCATGGTGCAGAATCTGTTCTTGGCTGTTTTTACTTTTGCTTGGTTTGGCAGAAGCAAAGCTTAAAAATTCACCAAATTATTCAAAAGAAACTTTGGAATTGTTTATTCTCCAGATGATTTTTTTTTTTTAAACTGTCTATTACATTTTTGGAAAGCAAACAACCGAAGCATTGCAAGGATAAATAAAGCAATTACCATAGGAGAAGGATAGATTTGAGGTTTGCATATTAGTTTGGTTAGATCAGGATTCAAGTTCAGTTAACAGCTGTGCTACAGATTTGCTCACTGTCTCACACTCTCTCTTAGTTTTCTGTAAAATAGTACCATCAGGAACATTCTCCTTTGCATGTCATATGTTGATTGCGTATCACATAACCCCATACTGGAGCCAACACAAAGTGGGGAAATACACTGGAAAACTTTACCGAATCTCTGGAGTGATGATGCATCATGAAAAAAAAAACCAAACCAATTATCAGAGAAGCTGTAGGTAGCTGTAGAACAAGATCTGTTTACAGGGTTTATTTTTATAATGGTATCTTGCCCTTCATCAGTAAGAGATATTGGCCACTTCCACAATTTTTTGACAACTTTGGACAACTTTTATGTAGATAGGTTGCTACTTAATAACATTATTAAGAAAGTTTTTGTTAATAAAATAGTAAGTCTGCTGAGAAGGGAGTAGTCAGATGGATTTTGCTCCTTTTGGAGCTCTGTTGTTTTTAAAAGCACAAAAAGGGTACCTAAAGCCATCTTATTCATCAGATGTTTTATCTTCCCCCCCCTCCCCAGGAGAACACAAAGCTTTTCTTAAAGATTGCTTTATAAAAATAACTGAATAGTTTCAGATTTCTGGATCTTGACGTGGGACCACAAATATAGCAGGCACATTTTTACCTAAAAGAGGTGCTCTGTACATCTGCGGAAATGAAGATGATCATCAGCACTTTAGAGCTTATGGGAAAATTACAGCGATCACAGTGAAAAAGGGAAATTGGAAACTTTACTGGGATAAGACTGCCAAAAATGTTTTTTGACTGAATTACATTAGAAATTTGCCTAACAAAATCAGGTGATTGTAAAAAGAAAATGAGTATATTACTCCTAATGGTTATCTAATGGTTTTTCTGTGTATGCATTTAGGAAACTAATTAAACATTATATTTAACTGGTATATACAAAGTTGCTTGTGTTGCTGTAATGGGTGTTTTGGTTTTTTTTTGTGTCCATTATGGCCTTCTTCTAAGTGAGACAAATCTATCTCTCAGATAATAAAATTAAATCTAGGTTTTTCTCCTAATTCAGAGACACCAGGTTTTCTGATATGGACAATTCCATTATCTGTTCTTTTCATGTGCCACTGAATTAGAGCAGGCATCCCCTAGTCCTGTCAGTGCATTCCAAAGCTGACCTGGAGATGAGACTAAATCTCCCCGGGGCTTAAAGACGCAGAGAAGTTTCTCTGGTTTTGTGAGGAACAGATGCATAGTTTTGGGTAGTTCTTTGCCCCACTGTTCCTACATCAAGAGCTGAGACTTTCAGATTGTTCCCTCTAATGAGGATGTTGCAGAGCATCTCCCTTAAGAGGGTCCTTCTGCACTAATTAGCTTCTGGATTTTTTCACCTTTCTTGGTATGGTGGCCTTCCATATTCTATTATCTAAAGTAGACATTGAAAAGTATTTCTGTGCAAAGAGAAATGAGGATTTAAGAAATATGAATAGTTTACAAAGTGTTAGTGAGAATGGGTTTGATTGTCTTCTCCACACCCGCCACTGTGTTCCCCAAAAATTATCAGGTTGAAAGTGGCTCTTTGTGTTGCTGCTGTGTGTTTGAGTGGAAGCACTGACCACCAATGTGCCTGCAGTTCTGCAGAGAAGTGGTGAGGGGAGGGGAGAAAGAATTTGGCGTAATACAGATAAAATGGGATGAAGTAAAAGGCTATGGCTTACTGAAATTGAGTCCCCAACAGTCATCTGTGACTTTAAACAGCTGAGTTTTTCTGTTAAATGAATTAATGTCTATTTGGATGGGAATACCCACTACAGAATAATTAATACATACATTTATGATAATTGATAATCTGAAAGCAGGAGAGGCTTTGAAATGTGCATGTACTCTAGGGCTGAAATCAAGCTTTCTTTTTTTAAAGAATAAAATCAGATACCGGCAAATTCTATGAAAATATTTCTAAATTATATTGCCATTGCTTTGTGGTCTGCAAGACAAAAGGGTGCTGTTGGTGAAATCTAAATAACAGGAAGATGAAAGGAGAGGATATAAAATCTCATCAGGGAAAGGTTTAAAGTTTTTATTTTTCTAGGAAAAGGAGAAGTAAAAATTCAAATCAGGAGTAGGAGAATGAGAGTGGATTTGAGTAGAGGTCTTTGGCTGCTTTGATGCTGTCGTGTGAAATCACACTGTGGTAATGGAGAAGTTCTGATATGACCTTTGGAGAAAGAATCCAATGCTCGTTATTAACAACAAAAAAGTGCTGCTTTGGTGCCTCCAGTATGAAGAACATCACTTTGTAAAGCACTTCAGTGGAGCTTTCTCACATCTCTGAGTACTTAGGCATATGCTTAGGTTTATCCCATATCAGCAAAGAATTTTAGGCCGAGTCAAAGCGCTGTAAAGAATTATGCACAAGTTCCCAAAGTTAAAACTATGGCAGTGCATTCAGGTGGCAGATTTCTCTGTTACTTTTTGCAGTGAAGTTCCCCTTTCCCGGTGTGTATCCAGACTAGCGATTGTCTTGGCTCCAAAATGTGGGTTATGCTGTTGTGTGAGAAACACGTTACAACTAAGTGTAAGATCTCAAACTTCTTTTACTTCCTGCAGAACACAAAGATCCAGCTAATTTGGAGGCAGCATATTTTATTGCTCAGAGGTAGGTGAAATTAGCTTGCCTTGAGCTCCGTGTTGCCTTAGTTTACAGTAGCTGGGCTTGTATGTTTATAGCTAATTTGGATATCTTGTCCTGCCGTGCTACCTGAGAGTTTGACACAAAGCTCCTGAACACTTTCTCAAGGAGAGTAATACACCCATTTGAGATACTTTTCACTGACAGCATGGACAAAGTTCTCTCTAGGTGTGTGTGTATGTGTTTATGTATTTAATTGGATAGTTTTACTGAGAAGCCTTCGTAATAGTCTAACTAACTTCCCTGAGTTAGACCATGTAAGATCTGCCCTTAAACCTTTCTATAGACCTGTAGTTTCCTTGAACTAAAGATGTTTGGCAACAGTTTCTGGCACTCTTGTACCTGGGATCACTTGTGCTGCTTTTGAACTGTGAGTTATATGCTGCGTACCCCATTTGTATTTTGATAGTCACAGTGTTTTTGGAAGGAAATAAAGTAACAAATATAAAGAAATCATGATTACCTCTTAGAGCAATTAAGAGTAGAGGTTTCTCTGGCTGAGCCTGTGGATGTCATTGAAATGAAAAGGACTGAGGAAGATTATTTCTATACAGTGGCTCATCCCAGTCCCAATTATGAAAAAAAAAAAAGAAAAAAAGCAGCAGCAATGAAAGTGTTTAAATTTGGGGTTTGAACACATAAGTTTTAAACTAATGAGGGGGGAACAATATGGCTGTAATATAAATTTTATTGCACATTTCAATGCAGCATTGCTGACATGCTCTGAATGAGAAAGCATTTTAAACAGTTTTATTGCTTTGATAAACTTATGCCTTTGTGAAGATCAGACTTGTCCTAAATTGCTTCGCTAAGGATTTTTTGGATAATGAGCAAGTTTAGAATATGAATTTTCCAGATTACTTTCTGTTTTTTAAAAAAAGGAGAAAATAATCCAAATATTTAAAATTAATTTCTCTAAATTCAACAGCAAGCAACATCATCTTAAGAGACTGGGGAAAGTCACCCACAAAACCTCTGTAAGAAGGGAAACATTTATAAAACTACCTTTGTCCCATAATATTGAGGCAAAGTGAGCTTATTGTTGTTGGGGAAAGGGTCTTTAACTCTTTCTCTTCTTAGATTTTAATCTAAAATAAAATTTTAAATGAAGATTGAAGCAAAAGTTTCAGGGCAGAAAATGCCTAAAGAAAATAATTAAGGTCAGAAAGACCAAGGTTTTACTTCTTGCTTTTTTTTTTTTTTTAATTATGTGGCTGCCATAGACTCTGGTTTTGTTTGTATTTTGACAAATTTTCCAATACTTCATTAAAGCCTCGTCTCTTGGTGTCATGCAGTTAGGTGGGATTTTTTCACTTAATTAAAACAATTCTGTCCTTTGTCTCAGCACAGGAAATCTTGCCATTATGGCATAGACATCTTAAGTACCTGACAATTAGAAAACAAATTAGAAGAAGCTATACAAGCCTCTACTTTAGCCTTTCAGAATTTGTTTGTCCACAACACAACTTCTAGGAGACAATAAGGGAAAGACACGTTATTTAAATGTTTCTGTTGGTAATCACAAGCTGAAAGTAGCTTTAATGTAATAGTTACATATGGCAAAGTAATAAGGAGACTAGTAACAAGGACTTGACAAAATGTGTTAGTGTGTTTTGTTTGTTGTTGTTTTGTTCCTTCTGTTAATCCTTGGTGGTAGTGATAATGTAAGAATTACTACATGGATTCACACCGAAAGTCCATCTGGCCTAGTAGCCTATTTCCTGATGATAACTGAGAGTATCCAGTTCTGAATGGTGCATTTTAGCCTTCGTAACTCTTGGAATGCGAAGGATAGTAACAAGGAGTTTAGGAAATGCTGTTTTTAAAGAAAAATAGAAACGTTTGGCAATATTTATTCATAAAGACAACTGAGAAAGCACAGTTCAAATTTTTTGGTTTATGCAGAAGTATTGTAAAGATGGATGTAATAGTGAAAATGGAGTAATGGTGGAAACAACACACCTGAGACTTGTTATCACAGCAAGAGTCAGGCAGCATTTTCGTAACAGAGCTACAGAAATCAGTTGTGTGCCGTCACTGTGGGATTTCTATCACTGGAAGTAGCTGAAGAACAGCTGGGACAGCAGTGTATTGGTGTGGGTTATGTATAATCGGCCCTAGCTTCAGTGAGTTAGATGATCTGTGTTGGAAACCTTTGACTTCATCTTCGTATGGTTTTCTGCGTAGTGTGCAAGAAATAGGACAAATGGAGCCTTTGTGTGTCTGCTGAAGTTAATGCCTGCTGTTTGATCAATCAGGGCTCTTTAAGAGATCATGATGATGAGTCTGTGGTCAATGCAACTTGAGAGTTGATATCAAAATACTTATATTGTTAGTCATCAACAGCTGAGTAGACAGGAGCTAGATGCCTTTGATGTCAAGATGGGATTCTGGAGTTTCTGGTTTCCAGAGTATCCCCGGGGATATATTTGCTATATGGTAGTCTTTGTCTTTTAAAATATCAAGTTTTAACACCACGCTCAACGTTCTCAAGTCACGGGCAATGAATTGGGGACCTCACACTGGCACTGAGCATTTCCAGTTAGGGCCTTGAAAAAGTCTATGTATGTATGGCCTGACCTTGTCACCCAGAAGAATAGACACAGTGCTGTTTTCTTCAGACAGAAAGGGAAATGCATTGGAGGGATAATATTTATTGAAGTAGACACAGGATTTGAGGATCCGTTTTCTTAAGACTTAAACTGGATTTACGGTTTGGTAGGCAGTTCTTATTAAATGAGAATTTAATGACAGCAGAAAGACCATGAAAAAATCAGCACTGGGATTATAACTCTGCTGTCTATATTTTCCACCATGAATCCTAAATTGTAATTGCCAGCACCATTTATCTGTCTTTGACTTCTGCTGCTGATAGCTCTCCTTAAGTTTTCCTTTTTATCAATGCAATGCTTTGTTAGATTTTAATCTTGGAAGAACTGTAGCTTGCATTTCTTCATTGTTGGTTTTGCTTCACAATTAGTATCCTTCACTGCCATCATGCTTTCATTGTAATTCCACAACATTTTCATAAGTGTTTAGGTTTAAATGTGCTTAAAGTGGGGCTTAAGCCATGAGTTACTTAACTGCTGTTGGTTTGCAGCACTGATCTCCTGGAAGGAACTGATAAGTTGTTTTACAGATAAAACTGTGGGGGAAAACAGTGCAATCCTATAACGTTATCCTATTTCTTAATTGGTGGAGAACATTTTCCATTACCATTGTATGTGCCAGGATGGCATGACAATAGGTTGTATCCCATTCTTGAGTGCAAGATAGAGGTAGGAAATCACTATGAAGAAGAAACAGACTATTCCTCCTTCCCAAGGACTGAATTCAACCCTGGTTAGCCTTGATTTAAAGCAGAATTGTTACCTTGTCACCTTTTCTGGCATTTGGACAGAAACCTTCAAACGTGTGGAACTACCATTGAAAACGAAATTGCATTGGGCTACCTGATCACCTTTCCAAACATGCTGAAAAAGAGTGCAGACAGTATCACAGCATCTGTGATTCTTTAGATGTGTGATTTTTGTCTGGGAGGAATGTTTTGTTTGGATTTTTTTTTTTTCCACATCTCACCTTTGAATAGCTTGTGAGTACCATCAGTTTCACAATAGAAAGAAAACCTTAAGCCTTAACTATTTTTTCATTAATTAAAAAGATAGGAATGTGCATTATCATTACAGAGTTGGCCTGGAGAAACTGCAGAGTACTTCATCTTTCCCTTCTCACAACAGATACCTCCTTTTAGTAACACTTATTATGACTTTTCTTATATATCCCTAGATAATAGATGCAGATACAGCCATATATCATTGAGTATATTGCCTAAACTGTTAACAACACTGAAGTGATTTGTGCAAAGATCTACCTGTACCTTTTTTTTTGATAGAAGTCCATACGTAGCTGGGGTTGACCAGAGCCCCCAAATGTAGTGCTGCTTAGAAAGAATGAGCTTTAAAAAAAACAAGTTGTCAATTAAATAAGAAATTAAAAATGATGAAAAAAAAAAAAGGTAAATTAATTCAGGTACCATACTCCAGCTTCTGCATCTGTCTTACGAGCTTGGAGAAATTCCAGCAAAGTTAGTGTTAAAATGCATGTTTCTTTTCCTTTGCTAATGTCAGATCTACTTAATGAGGGAAAACAGACCAAACTGCAGAGGAAATTGGGAAACTGTCAATGCAGCAGAACAGACAAGATTTTACTATAATGGTTCTCCAGTGCATTTAATGGGGTCATAGTCTTTTCTAGCTTCACTTAAAGAAGAATGTTTTTCCCCTAGATTTCAGGTAACCTGTAGACTGCCAAATAATTAAGACAAGAATGAAATTGCCACTGTTAATTATAGTGTGTTTTTTTTTTTTTTTTCTTTTCAACTTGCTATAGTTGCTTCCGAAGAGCACATTGAGAGGAGTTTCCATTCTTTCTGCCAGGGTAACTTTTCCCATCGTCAAGTGATGAAAGCCAAATTCAATTTGGTGACAACTTCCAGAGTTTGCACATTACTTTGGAATAAAAGCTGTAAAAGGGGAGGGTTTGCTCTGTTTATGTCAATGAGACATTAACACTGAAGACTTAAAAAGCCATTTAAATGTGGTCATTGGCAGCTCTCTCATTGCTGATTGTTTTAGCAGAACTGTCTGGATAAACAAGTTATCTGTTTGGATTGTTGTAGGAAACAAATGACCAGAGTTAGGTGCATATTTAGCAGGGTCTTCAAGCCCTTGGCAAAGGCCATCTAGCAATGGAGTACGACACAGAAATTTTGCAGTGTCTCTCTTTTTTAAATACCTATGGTTGTTTTTCAATAACAAGATGTTGTGTGTTAATAGATGAAGTGGGAGGTTGCAGACTGACATGAAATGAGTATACTAGAAATTAAATACAGCACATGGACTGTTTTGCTGATTTTATCTCACTAAATGATGTTACTGCTATTTTGAAAATGCTGGAGGAGAATCAGGTGCGTTTAAGCTGCTTTGCAGTTGGAGGAGTCTGGATTTCTCATTATAAAATTAAGTGTCAACCTGTTGTCAAGCACATGGAGAAATATCTGCAAGTTTATTTGGTTTATACTGTTTCTTAAGTTATAGTTTAGTTCAATACCTGATCCAGAGATGTTAGTGGTCTTTATGTCAGTGTTCTGTGTAGTGCCTCCAGCAGCAGGATATCCATGGGAAAATGTGTTACGTTTTTATCACTGGTTCTTGACGTGTGGGCTCCATCCTACTAATGGTCTGTCAACCATAGTAAAGATCCAAGGAGCCATAATAAACTACTGTTTTTGTAGTGCTTGCAATATACATTGATGATAAACATGCGTATTGTTGTAGAAGAGAGGATGAGGATTGATGGACATATAGGGATACAAAATGAGTTCCCAGCATTTTATAGGTGATGACATTACATTACAAAATTTTTGATAGTTTTGAATGCAGAGCTGCCCCTCTTTTTTTTTTTTTTTTTTTTTTTTTTTTTTTTTGTTGTTGTTTTGTTTTGTGGGGGGGATGGTGCTGGTTTTGTGTGGAAAATCTCAAATGTACATATTTAAGAATAACAAGCTAATTGACAAAAAAAATTCAAAGCAAACAATAACTTATGACTATCAAATGATTTGGGGGCATTTGCTGCTATTCTTAAGGCACACAAAAAGGGCTGTAAAGTAACTTTCTGAAACAACTGGCATTTTCATTATAGGAGGCTTAAAATATATTTTAAAAAAAATTTAGAATGAAGCTTTCTTCCAAATAGTAAAGGTTTGTCTGGTCTACCTGCAGTTGTCAGGTTACTTGTTTTGTTTAAATAGGAAATCTGTAAATTAAGGATTAATCCAATTGATCTGCAAGGTGAGGATATCCTCTTTGTACTCTTAGGCCTGTCAGATCTGGGCCAGGAGAGTTCTGGGCACTGATGTCATACATAATATATTATATTTTAGCAATGGTTGATTAGCACCTATTCATGTCAGCAAAGCTGGATACATTTGTCCAGTGAGAAAGTGAGAAACCACCATTTCTCATCATACTGTCACATGTCCCAACAGTTGTGGTATTAAGCCCCGCTTCACTTGATATGCTGAATGAGTGAGGCTGTTTTAATGTCTTCTGTTTTTATAGTTAACTGGGCTTTGAAATTGTCTCCTAAATCATCCTTGCCAATAGCATTAACTACCCCTTTGCTGGTAGTCAGAGATTATTCCACAGTAAGTTAAAGGGTAACTCATCTTCTTTTGTGATGACAGGAAACATGGAGGGATGTAAAAGATAATGGCTAATTCAAAGCAGATCACTTCACTCTGCTTCTGGAAATCCATCAGCTCTGTTCAAACACAGATCTGAAATTTTTGCAACAAACTTTGAAAGCTCTTTCCCTTTCACTGCTTCAGTAAATTGTTATCTGGGGGAGGATGATGCAGATGCCCTTGAATTATGATGCCTTTCATTACGAAGCGGGGAATTGCACATTAGCCTGGCATTCAGAAGCCTGAAGGATTCAGCCACTGTGCTTTTTCTGCTTCAAAAAAGGCAAAGGAGGGAGGCAAACAAAGTAAGTGATGTGGTATTAAGGAAAGGTCTTTATCCTTCCTTCTGCTTTTGCAGAAACAAACCCCTGAAAATACATCATTTAACAATGTACTCGTGCAGAGATGAGTCATCCCAGCTGAACGGCTGGACCAGGTAGTGAGGCGACAGGGGCAGGTGGAGCAGCAGAACAGCAGGTGAATTGATCCTTGAGTAAACACCTGTGTTTGCTTTTTTTTAAATTTTTTTTTAGAGACAGCTGCTGTGGAGGAACAAGAAAATCTAATGTAATAACAAGCCATAGAAGGATATTTCAGAGAAGTAATTTCTTTAGAAACAAACTCTATCTAGCTCCCTTCATCTGACAGTTCCATCCATACTTTCTTGTTCATCACCTGGGGTTGCTTATGATCTGCAAAGGCTGGTTGTTTTGTTTGACAGCCAGATTGTTGCTGTTGTCATTAGCTGCTTCAGAGAAATTATGTCATTTACTGCGGATGTGGGGGTAGATCAAGAAAACTTTCCTGCTAAGTTTGGAGCCAGTCTAGATCAAGAGCATTACCTATTGGTTTACTATGCCTTTCTGAAGCAAGGCACCTTGCAAGACCTAGAGTGAAGTGTGTGAAAATTGAGAATCAGACTGTTTGCTCATGGGGAAGCATAGTGGTGAAAAGAGCGCTTTTACACAGGAGCAACCCACTCCAAACACTCCTAAGAACCTCGGAAACCCTAAAAAGCGCCACCTGTTCTGAGAGGCTCTGTTTAAAGACAGGCAAAGACCAGATTCCTCTATTACAGCCACTCTTAATCTTTGAGTATAGAAGTAATTTACTTAGGTAGCTTTTAGGTATGACAGTCACGAACCGTATAAAAATTATGAAATAGATTGTTTTTGATAGGTTATGATTATAATTACTCACGACTCTTGAAATGTATTATACTGTGAACCATTTTTAATTTCCTGAGAACAGTGCAACTTAAGATACCTTTCTTCATCAGGCTGTTTGATTTATTAGCAGACTGCTAGATCCCTGTATTGAAAACTCTGTTAATAATTGTTGTGTATCATCCCCACTGTGGAAAAGTGAAAAATGTGGTAGCTTGTGTGTGTTAAAATATGAATGTACATTTTAACATGCTGTACATCTCTATCAGCTCTGTCAAAGATAAACAAAGCAAATTTTCAATGCCATTCCTCCATAGTCATTGTAAAGCAGAGTAGGAGTTGTCTTACTAAAGTCATCTTTCTTCCAATGCTACCACACGCAAAAGAGATTTATTGAAAACAGAGAAAAAACCACTAATGAAATAAACAGATGTACAGTGAAAACCATTATCACAATATAGCTACACTGTTTAAAAAATGCCTTATGGAAAACAATACAATATGCCAGCAAAGCTGCTTTCATTTTCCAGTGTTTTATTTACATGCTAATCAACAGTGTTCTTGATAAAATTAATCTTGTTATGATAGATGTATTTCTATTGCAAGTAAATTTTTCTAAATGAATTAATTTGTTTTACTTATTTCTTACAAAGTCAATATGTTACTTGAGAATCAGGAAGTTCTTTGATGCCTCAGTGTTAAATGATAAGGAACAAATAGATAAATAAATGATCTAGTAGTAAATACGATACCCATCCACCAAAAAGAGGTTTTTTTCCAAATACTGTGACAGGCTCTGCTGCCTTTCAAGGGCTTGGATCCATCCTTATGACTCACCTTCCCTCCCAAAAGAAAACCTGAATGTTTTCATCCACAAATTTATAATCTGTTTTATGATTAATCAGGAAAGGATATTTTTCACAAAGTTGGCTATTGTCTGAAAAGTTTGTAGCTGTTTCATAAAACAAGTAAATGGTATATTTTTGTTGAAGGCTGTACTTGTTTTTTTTCCAGATAGTACGCTTGCATGCGTCTGACTTGTAGTATGGTTCAGACCTCTTTTATTGGCAGCTTTTGTGATTTATGGCTTGCTGAGTGACATTTTATTTCTTATTCAAGGTAGTAACAGATCAGATTCTTCAATTAATCACTTTTATAAGTAAAAGTGATGCACTGGATATTTATAGAGCAATTTTCATGCCAGGGTCTTTGAGATATTCAAATTAACACGAAAACCATGTGGACAAACACAACCTGGTGCATACAGATATGTATGACTCAGAGAAGATTAAAGAAGGAGGCTGTAGCTGTAATGTCTAGACTAGCATTCGTGACTTCTAATACACTGCTAATATGGGCCTGTTTTTTCAAACAGAGGTGTTCAAAGGGAACTTAATGTCTATTATGAATTTTCCCCTTGTGATAGAAATGAAATAACTTTGGATAGGATCAAGCTTTGTGTATTTCAGCCGCAAAACTCTCATTAAGTTCAATTTCACCTTTTGTGTTGGTTTTGAGACCCTGTCAGAATTCCATTTGGCACAGAGCGAGTAGTAAATTCATTGAGGAAATACAGGGGTTTAGAAACCATTATTGCTTTTGTTGTCCCATGTATGCAACCTGGCAGGACAAGCATCTGTGCCCAAAGACGCTGTAGTTCATATGCCTGTGTTCGTGATTGGATTTAATTTCTTAACAAAGACATTAAGTGTGGTTTAGGGAAAACACTGTGGTGTCAGATGATTAGTGGTGGAATGAAAAGACATGCTCTTACTGGAAATCAAGTGCTTTCGTCTGATTTTAAGGCATACCATGATGAATATGATGCTGCTAATTTGCATTTTTCCCTCTTAGCCTTTAGAAGAAGAGGAACACTTAAGAGCCATGTGAATATAAATGCCTTAGAAAGAAAACTGACATAGGTATCTGAAAGGAGGTTTGTTCCTAAGAACTTTATTGTCAGAGCTTTTGCATATCAGGATTCTTTATGTGGAAAAGAATAGCCCACACGATCTCATGGAGCTCTTGCTGCTGAGGGGGCAT
The DNA here is from genome assembly GCF_036013475.1 of Columba livia. Classification (NCBI taxonomy): domain Eukaryota; kingdom Metazoa; phylum Chordata; class Aves; order Columbiformes; family Columbidae; genus Columba; species Columba livia. The sequence continues at coordinate 27,988,004 of NC_088607.1, read as the reverse complement.
CACACTGCCTTGTCAAAGAGTGCTTGACAGCCTGCAGTGGTTCAAATGTTAGATAAGGAGTTAGGAAAAAAATGGTTTCCTTGTCATTTCAGTTCTTGACCAAATCTCTTCCATTTCACCCTTTATTTCCTCCTTCAGTTTATGGCAATAGAGGTTCAATATTGTAGAAGCTCTCTGTGGTCTGCGAATGGAAAAGTACTTTTAGTTCTAGTAACTAAATATTACAGCTTTCTTGTTTGCTATTTGCAAGCACTGTTGTCAATTTTTAACCATTTCAGCATGCAGCTTAGCGGAAAACCTTGTCTTTGTTTCTCTTACAGAGATATTTCTTATCGATCTCATTATGTGAGAGACTGCAACATTGTGGGAATGGTGGAAAAAGATAAATGCTGTTAATTCACTCCTTGGTTGGTTTAAGTAGGATTCTCCTCTTGGGTATTTCTTCCATTTGGAAGAATCAGGCAGTACTTGTGTCTGTTGTAATACAATGTTTGTTTAAAGGCAGAATTCCAAATACATTTGTTGGCTTTTCTCCTGAAACATGACTAACAAGGACATGGATACCTTTGAGAGCTAAATATCCTGCAGTCTGGTTTGCTACTGATGTGTGTACATAATTTCCACTGACAGTAATGGGAGTTACATGTGTACTGAAAGCAAAACAGACCCTTAAAAAATGTTGGTCAAGTAATAAAAGGTAGATTAAAGAGAGGGTGGAAGTAGGGAGTGGGAGGGTGACTTTTTTTTAAACTTGTCTTCTCTTTAACTTATCCTCACTCAACTAATGTTAGTTTAATATTATTTTTATGGATCCACTCCTGATTTATTATGGTGTGAGAGGTAAGATGAGATCCATGTGGAATAGGTAAGCAGAAGATGACTTTAAAATATACTTATTCTAAAGAGAATGAGAGGGAAAACTAAGGAGGCTGGAAAAGGTTTCCCCTTCCCTGCTCCCAAAAGAATTACAAGTTTTCCCATGTAGTGGTTGCACCGTAGAAGAGTCTGCCTGTCTGGGGCACTGCTAAATGTCTTTTTCGCAGCAGCAGATAGCGGTGCTGGGTCCGTAGCGCTGAGGCTCTGTGCATAGCCGGGCTGCACGGAGCCCCCGCAGCCCCGGGCTGCTGGCACCGGCGTTCCCAGCCCGACCGCAGGGAAGGAGTGTGAGCGTCCTTGGGCACCTGGCTGTGCGCCTCGCTCCAGGACAGGGCCTTGCTCTGCCTCTCTAAGTCACGAGTGAAAACTTAAAGCAGTAGCATCCAGCATCCAAAATGTAAGACTGTCTATCCTGGTGTATTATTGTGAGCTTTACTGTCCTTTGCGCAGTAGGTGCTATTTTGAACTCTAAACAAGAAACATAACTGCAGTGGATGCTGTCAGGATTTTGAGTGTTTCCCTCGTGCTTCCAATGCAAAGGGAGAAGCAAATTCCTGGATAGTTAGACCTGGCAATCTGTGGTATATCCCCTAATTAAATTCTCTTTTACCAGTGTGTTTTCATTGTTAATCAATGGACATTTGTCCTCAGAGGAAACTGACCCTGGGGAGAGTAAGAAAGGATAAAACTGTTGAGAAATCTAAATGTTATACAAAAGGCATAAAAATCAAATTGTCCTTTTTCAAAATAGCTGAACACCATGGCATCTTAATAAAGGGAGTGCTAGAATATGTTCTCCTAATAAACCTCAGTAAAACTTCTAAAAATAACTACGCAGTTATATTCTAAGTTGATTAGCAGTAATTGAACTGACTTAATGTAGTTGGATGATGTCATGTATAATATTCCTCTAAAGTAATTTCTGTAGACAAGCCATTTGAAGTCCTCTTGCAGCCAGCATAAACATCTTCGTGTTGCTAAACTGAGCGCTCAGACTAAGGCACTCAGTGGGAGAGCTCTGACATCTGCCTGGCTTATCTCGTTTCTTTGAGCTACTGTGGCTTGCCTGTAAGAAGCAGCTTCGCAGTGACAAATATCTTGTCCTTGTTTTAGTGAAAATGTGGAAACTACATAGTTGCACAAAAATTTAGACCTGTTAGTTGTAGAGTAATAATAGAATAATAAATATTAAAGATGGAAAGGACTTTTGCAAGTGTCTGGTCTCAAAGTTTCCCTACAGTATGCATTTCCACCATTCTGTCCAAATTGGTTCAACCTGTCCCAGCGATGGGGTTCTGTTCCATGGTCTAATTCATCTCACTAGAAGGAAGCCTGGAAAACGATTTTCCTAAGTTTTAGTCTTGTTTTTTACATCTGCTTATACATTTTCTTCTGTATCTGCTCTTGTATTTTTACAACCTTTAAAAGCTTGTAGTTGGTTAGTGCAGGTGGTATCTTATTCCAGAATATTTGTGGCTTGGATTGTTGCTTTTGTGGAAATGGTTTTGTAGGGTTGTGAGGGGTTTTTGTTTGTTTGTTTTGATTTGTTTTGTGAGGGTTGAGACACCCATAACTGATTTAATTATTCAGCATGTGGTACAGGTATAAATATAGTTTATACAGAAGGAAATTGCTAGGTCCTTGCTCTGAGCTTTTTCTGTTTACTGACATAGATTGCTTTAATTTAGAAGCACCTCTAAGTTTTTCTTCATCAGCTCTCTGTGTTATTGACAGTTTTCTTCTTTCTGCCACGGGGTATCAGTCATTATGATTGGGGCACCAGTATGTCAATTACTGAATATTCGTTTTGCTGATATGGTGGAGAAATTCAATTATCTGAGATTTGCAGCCGCTGCTCTGCCCTTTACCACATCTAAAGGTCAGGACCAATACCTTGTGAGAAAATTTCATAATTTTGCTGATTTATTTCTGAAACCATAGAATTTGTTTGGTTTTGTTTTTTTCAAGAACGATTGGTCAGTGATTCAGTAAAGCATCAATGTGCAAACCCTGTCAGGAATTTGCACTAACCTCCTGCAACTGTCCAAGTGCCAAAGGCACTGTTACTTACAAAGCTGCCCTTAATCAAGAAGCCTGGTAAGGCCAGGACTGCAGCTTCTGTTCTTGTATTATTAAATATCAACAGCTAATAGCGTGCTTAGTTAGTACTAGTTGATTCTTTAAATGATAGCTTCTAGGGGAAAAACACATCCTGTGGATGAGGGGAAGAATCATTAACTTCCTCTCAATTAATGACATTTTAGGAGCAGGCTGCAGCATGCCCATGTTTTGCCCCATTCCCTGTTAGCCTGGGAGGGGAGAACATTTCTTTTTACTCTCATACATGTTTTGCCAACTGTCCTGGGTTGTCTGCCCAGAGCACTGAGCAGTTCAGTGTTCCCAGAGGGTTTGCAACATGTTTTTCTGGCTCCTGCTGGGGCAAGGACATCGCTGGCTGGACAGGTATCCTTTGTAAAACCTCTCTTCTCTGTGCACTCGAGTGACATGTTGGTTGTGACCTTCTACAGAATCAGATGAATGTCTTACAGGTTTGAGAGTTGCTGGTGAAAGCTGTTGTCTTCCTAGGAGTGGAATGTAAGCAGGACAAGGACTTTGGAGTCTTTCTGTCTCTTAAAGACAAGTCTTGGTCATATAAATCAGAATCAAACCTATAGCATTTTCAGAGAGGCTAACAATGCCATTTTTATTTGCAACAGTGCACTCTCTATTCATCAAGGAAATGACTGCAGAAATGTGTACCCAGCTGTCTCCATATCAGTAGCATCTATGCATAGCAGCTGCTGATGTTTGCAATGATCATTTCCAATTAGATCCTTCTTATTTTGCTGGATAAGGATCAAAAAAATCAGTTAAGATCTTGGAACTCAAGGACACCTAAGAGCCAAACTCAAAACTGTTTCAGTTACACCACTGCTGCCTTGCCTTAATCCATGAAAGGCAGTATTGGATGATGTTCCCTACATGATAGGGAGCTGAGCAGTATGTCCTGCAGTCCTTGTCCTTGAGTATCTCCTGCTGTAGCCCTGGTCTCAGGTCACAGAGACCAAAGGAGCATCTGGGGCCCCTCAGCACCCTGCAGACCCCAGGTTACTTCTGTGCACTGAGTGGGAGCAGGGTGCTCACATCTGCAGCTTCTCAGGAGGTGCCTGCAGTGCTCAGGGCAGAATGTGCCTTGGCCATTAGCAGATATCATCTGAGCAATGTCCTGCTCTAATGCTCTGATTTTTTGTTAGTTTAAAATATT